>NC_051331.1:549819-902178 GCF_015220235.1 Choloepus didactylus | reverse complement strand
CTGGAATTCAGATTCTGGCTTCAGTCAGCCACGCCCCTGACAGGATCAGAGTCACTAGGAGAAGTAAAGTTTCCATACCTCCTTACACTGGTGGGGAGCTGCAGGCTGGCAAGCACCACCTGCTGGACAGGAGAGGAAAAGCACCAATTCTAAAGGCCTCATAGGAGGGTCTCTTTCTCAGGAAAACCCCATACCCTCCCAATGAGACCTGGGCCTCACTAGACTGGGAAAATCTGACTAGGGTTGACCATATCTGAGGAGACCCACTCACAGAAAGGCTACATAGAGGCAGAGCAAGAAACAGAAAAAACAATAGGGGAAAAATTCTGATCAACTAAATAGAACCTAAGTTAGAGGTCTAGAATAAGTTGAACTGAATAACAGGGGCCAGAGAACAAAGCCAACCAACAAGAAAACCCCTAGGTAAAAGATGGAAAACAAGCTCCAAAATAAACTAATCAAGAAAATCAGATGCCTAGACAACTTAAGATAGCAAGTCATACCAGGAAACATGAAAATATGGACCAGACAAAGGAACAAACTAACAACTCAACTGAGACACAGGAGTTGAGGCAACTAATGCTAAATAAATTCAATGAAATGAGGGAAGATATAGCAAAAGAGCTGAAGGATATAAAGAAGACACTGGATGACCATAAAGAAGAATTTATAAACTTAAAAAAACAAATGGCAGAACTCATGGGAATGAAGGCCACAATGGAGGAGATGAAAAACACAATGGAGGGACACAACAGTAGATTTGAACAGTCAGAAGAAAGGATCAGTGAACTGGAAGACAGGTCATTAGAATTCATACACACAAAAGAACAGATGGTGAAAAAAATGGAAAAATATGAGCATGGTCTTAGGGAGCTGAGTGACAACATGAAACACACAAATATATGTGTTATGGGTATCCTTGAAGGAGAAGAGAGGGGAAAAGGGGCAGAAAGAGTAATAGAAGACATATTCACTGAAAATTTCCCAACTCTTATAAAAGGCAGAAAATTAGAGATTCAAGAAGTACAATGTACCCAAAATAGAGTAGATCCCAATAGACCTACTTCAAGACACTTACTGGTCAGATTGTCCAATGTCAAAGGCAAAGAGAGGATTCTGAAAGCAGCAAGAGAAAAACGAGCCATCACATACAAGGGGAGGTTGATAAGACTATGTACAGATTTCTCCACAGAAACCATGGAGGCAAGAAGATAGTGACATGATGTATTTAAGATACTGAAAGAGAAAAACTGCCAACCAGGAATTCTATATCCAGTAAAACTTTCCTTCAAAGATGAGAGAGAGATTAAAACATTTTCAGACAAACAGACACTGAGAGAGTTTGTGAATATGAGACCAGCACTATAAGAAATACTAAATGGAGTGCTACAGGCTGATAGGAAAAGACAGGAGAGAGAGAGCTGGAGAAGAGTGCAGAAATGAAGATTATCAGGAAAGGTAAAAGGAGAGAGAGGAAAAAATAAGATATGAAATATAAATTCCAAAAAACAAAATGGTAGTAGAAAGTACTGCTCTTAGAGTAATAACACTAAACATTAATGGATTAAACTCCCCAATAAAAAGACACAGACTGGCCGAATGGATTAAAAAACAGGACCCATCTATATGCTGTCTACAAGAAACTCACTTTAGACACAATGACAAAAATAGACTGAAAGTGAAAGTTTGGAAAAAGATATTTCATGCAAACAACCAGAAAAAAGCAGGAGTAGCTATATTAATATCAGACAAATTAGACTTTAAAAGTAAAACAATTAAAAGAGACAAAAAAGGACAATATATATTAATAAAAGGGTCAATTCATCAAGAAAAAATAACAATCATAAATATTTATGCACCAAGCCAGAATGCCCCAAAATTCATGCAGCAAACACTGTAATCAATGAAAGGAGAAATAGATACCTCTACCAGAATAGTTGGAGACTTCAATACACCACTCTCGTCAATGGATAGAACAACTAGACAGAGGATCACTAAAGAAACAGAGATGTTGAATTATATAATGAATGAACTAGACTTGACAGACATTTATAGAACACTACATCCAACAACAGCAGGATATAATTTTTTCTCAAGTGCTCATGGAACATTCTCCAGGATAGACCACATGTTGGGTTACAAAGCAAGTCTCAACAAATTTAAAAATATTGATATTATACAAAACACTTTCTCAGACCACAATGGAATGAAGTTGGAAATAAATAAAAGGCAGAAGGTCATAAAATTCACAAACATATGGAGGCTAAACAACACCCTCTTAGAAAACCAGTGGGTAAAGGAAGAAATTACAAGAGAAATTAGTAAATACCTTGAGGCAAATGACAATGAAAACACAACATATCAAAACTTATGGGATTCAGCAAAGGCAGTGCTGAGAGTGAAATTTATTGCCCTAAATGCCTATATTAAAAGAGAAGAGAGAGCAAAAATTCAAGAGTTAACTGTTCACATGGAGGAATTAGAGAAAGAACAGCAAACTAACCCCAAAGCAAGTAGAAGGGAAGAAATAACAAAGTTTAGAGCAGAAATAAATGCAATTGTGAACAGGAAAAAATAGAGAGAATCAACAAAACCAGAAGTTGGTTCTTTGAGAAAATCAATAAAATTGATGAACTTCTGGCTAGGCTAACATAAAAAAAGAGAGGGCAGATGCAAATAAATGCAATCAGAAATGGGAAAGGAAATATAACTAACAACCCTCCAGAAATTAAGGAGATAATGAGAAGACACTATGAGCAACTATATGCTAATAAACTAGACAACTTAGACGGAATGGACAACTTCCTAGAAAAGCATAAACAGCCAACATTAACTCAAGAAGAAATAGATGACCTCAACAAACCAATCACAAGTAAAGAGATTGAGTCAGTCATCAAAAAGCTGCAAAAAGGAAAAGCCCAGGATCAGATGGTTTCACATGTGAATTCTAGCAAGCATTCAAGAATGAATTAGTACCAATCCTGCTCAAACTCTTCAAAAACATTGAAGAGGGAAAGCTACCTAACTCTTTCTATGAAGCCAACATCACCCTAATACCAAAATCAGACAAAGATACTACAAAAAAAGAAAATTATAGACCAATTTCTTTAATGAATGTGATGCAAAAATCCTCAACAAATACTCAGAAATTGAATCCAGCAACACATTAAATGAATTATACACCATGGCCAGGTGAGATTTATTCCAGGTATGCAAGGCTGGTTCAACACAAGAAAATCAATTAATGTAATACACCACATCAATAAATCAAAGCAGAAGAACCACACGATCATCTCGATTGATGCAGAAAAGGCATTTGACAAAATTCAACATCCTTTCCTGATGAAAACACTTCAAAAGATAGGAATAGAAGCAAACTTTTTCAATATGATAAAGGCAATATATGAAAAAAATCCACAGCTAACATCATACTCAATGGGGAGAGACTGAAACCTTTTCCTCTAAGATCAGGAACAAGACAGGGATGCCCACTATCACCATTGTTATTCAACATTGTGGTGGAAGTTCTAGCTAGAGCAATTAGGCAAGAAAAATAAATGAAAGGCATCCAAATTGGAGAGGAAGAAGTAAAACTTTCACTATTTGCAGATGACTGTTTGCAGATTACTATATCCATATGTAGGATAGCCAGAAAAATCTATAGCAAAGCTACTAGAACTAGTCAATGAATACAGCAAAGTAGCAGGCTACAAGGCCAACATGCAAAAATCTGTAGTATTCCTATACACAAGTGATGTGCAACAAAAAAAGGAAATCAAGAAAAAAATCCCATTTACAATAGCAACCAAAAGAATCAAATATTTAGGAATAAACTTAACCAAGGACACAAAAGACCTTTACATAGCAAATTATAAGAAACTGCTAAAAGAAATTGAGCAAGACCTAAAAATATGGAAGAACATACCATGTTCATGGATTGGAAGACTAAATATAGTTAAGATGGCAATTTTACCTAAACTGATTTACAGATTCAATGCAATACCAATTGAAATCCCAACAACTTACTTTACAGAAATAGAAAAACCAATAACTAAATTTATTTGGAAGGGTAAGGTGCCCTGAGTAGCCAAAAACATCTTGAGAAAGAGGAACAAAGTGGGATGTCTCACAATACCTGACTTTGAAGCATATTACAAAGCTACAGTGCTCAAAACAGCATGGTACTGGCATAAGGACAGATATACTGACCAATGGAAATGAATTGAGTGTTCAGAAGTAGACTCTTGCATCTACGGACAACTGATATTTGATAAGGCAGTGAAGTCAAAGAAGCTGGGAAAGAGCAGCCTGTTCAATAAATGGTGTTTGGAGAACTGGATATCCATTTCCAAAAGAATGAAAGAGGATTCCTATCTCACACCTTATACAAAAATGAACTCAAAATGGATCAAAGACCTAAACATTAGGACCAAGACCATAAAACTCTTAGAAGAAAATGTAGGGCAATATCTTAAATATCTTGTGAAAGGAGGTGGTTTCTTAGACCTCACACCCAAGGCATGAGCAACCAAAGAACAAATAGACAAATGGGATCTCTTCAAAATTAAACACTTTTGTACATCAAAGGACTTTGTCAGAAAAGTAAAAAGGCAACCTACACAATGGGAGATGATATTTGGAAACCACACATCAGATAAGGGTATAATATCCCAAATATATAAAGGAATCTTGCATCTCAATAACAGAAAGACAAACAATCCAATTAAAAATGGGCAAAAGACATGGACAGACATTTTTCTGATGAGGAAACACAAATGGCTCAAAAACATAGGAAAAAATGTTCAACTTCACTGGCTATTAAGGAAATGCAAATCAAAACCACAATGAGATATCATCTCACACCTATCAGAATGGCCATTATCCAAAAAACAGAAAATGACAAGTGCTGGAGAGGATGTGGAGAAAGAGGCACACTTATTCATTGTTGGTGGGAACGTAGAATGGTGCAACCACTCTGGAAGACAGTGTGGAGGTTCCTCGGGAAGCTAAATATAGATTTGCCATATGACCCAGCTATTCCATTGCTGGGTATATACTCAGAGGAACTGAAACTTAAGACACAAACAGACATTTGTAAACTGATGTTTATTGCAGCATTATTCACAATTGCCAAGAGATGGAAACAGCCCAAATGTCCATCAATGGACAAGTGGATAAAGAAACTGTGGTATATACACATGATGGAATATTATGCAGCTGTAAGACAGAACAACGACATGGATCATGTAATAATGTGGATGAACCTTGAGGACATTATGTTGAGTGAAGTTAGCCAGAAACAAAAGGACAGATTCTGTATGGTCTCACTAATATGAACAGACATTAATGAACAAACTTTGGGAGTTAAAAGCTGACAACACAGGTGACCAGGAGATAGAAAGAGGGCAGAGACCAGCCATTTGATGCTGAAGGACTACAGAATGTTTAGGATTGATTATATAGATCCAGAAATAGATAGCATAATACCGTGTGATGGTAGCACAGTATTGTAAATACACTCAACAAAGATGTCTGTGAGTAAAGCTGAAAAAGGTGGGATAGGAGAATGTATGACACCAGAGGTAAAGATAGATGATAAAGACTGGGGCTGTATAACATGGCAAAAACTGGAGTGGCCAATGACTGTTACTAATTACACAAATGTAAAAATGTTTTTGCATGTAGGAAAGCAAATGAATGTCAATCATGTAGAGAGTTGAAAAAGGGAGGGTATTTGGCATAAAACATCAAGGAAGCTGAAGTCTACAGTCAACAATAACATTGTAATATACATCCATTAAATGTAACAAAGGGAATATGCCAATGCTAAATGTACATGAGAGGGGGATATAGGTTAGGAATATGGGATTCTTGGTAGTGGTGTTATTTGCTGTCCTTACTATTGTATTGTAAGACATGTTATTTTTCTTTTTATCATTTTTTTATTGCTAAAAAAGGCAATTTTTCTTTTAGTAATCAATATGTTCAAGTGCTGATTGTGGTGATAAATGTACAACTTTATGATGAGACCATGAACAACTGATTGTACACTGTGGATAAATGTATGGTATGTGAAAATAACTCTATAAAATTGTAGGAAAATGTATATATGGGAGTAAAAGTGTTGGAGAAAACATGGTGAGAGGGATGTAGCTATCTACCGTTGATGAGCAGGTAGAATGGTGTAGCCTTTCTGAATGTCAGTGTGGTTGTTCCACAAAAAGTTAAGTATATGGAGACAATAAGTTCCTGCAACTTCATTATGGGGTATGTCATTTGAAGATCTGAGAGCAGAGACATGAATGGACATTTGCAAACTGGTGTTCATGAAGTAGGTAATCATGATTTGCAAAGGGTGCAGATGACCTAAGGGTACATTGACTGAAGAATGGAATGATGCACTGTGGTGTATGCATACAGTGGAACTTTGAGCAACTATGAGAAGGAGTGAAGCTGTGAGACACACAATGAGGTGAATGGATCCTGTACCCAGTATTTGAGTGAAGTACACCAGAAATAAAGGCAAACAATTTAATGCCTCACCCATATGGACTAACTACAATCTGTAAACTCAGAATTGCATCTTAGAACATGGCCTAATGTGGACATAATTATTGTAATAGTCCCTAGATTGAAAGCTCTTATAGCAGTTAACTCTATTCTTGAATTATAATACCTATCTCTAAACTTTGAAAGGCTGATCCCTTAGTGTATAACCTTATTGGTCTCTGGAACTATGCATATCTCTGAGACACCTGAAACTCAGAGCTAGAGCTCGGCAGATATGAATGTCAGTATTAGTGCATACAGCCACTGTTAAAAAAAAAAGCTGAAAAAGAGCCCAGACTTCAATTAGTGAAATGAATGAAGTAGGTCTGGTTAAGACCTGGGCAAACCGGGCAAAAGGGTAAAGGTCAAAACTGACTGTGTTTTAAAACTTCAACTTCCATATGAGACCAAGGGAAGAGATGTCTATTTGGTACAGGAGCTATATTTTCTAAACAGTACAACTCTATAGTTGATTTGTTCAAACACCACAATTACATGGAAATTTGAATAGGAAGTAAGATATGGTAGGTTAGTATAGGCTAGAGTGAAATAGTGACACATCCCAAAGTAATTTGGGCAGATAATAAAGAATATATTTACAGCCTCCTCCCCAGCCCCGAGGAGCTGGGGTAAGGTGCAGAAGTGTTGGACTTCCTCACCTGGACTCGTGTTGATGTCACAAACATTGGGACTGGCAGTTTGATGTACTGACCCCTTGATCATGGGACTTCCCCTAATGAAGCTCATTACTGCAAAGGAGAGACTAAACTTGCATAAAATTGTGCCTAAGAGTCTCCCCCTGAGTACCTCTTTGTTGCTCAGATGTGGCCCTTTCTCTCTCTAACTGAGACACTTTGACAGGTGAACTCACTGTCCTCCCCTCTATGTGGGACCCAACTCTCAGGGGTGTAAATCTCCCTGGCAATGCAGGATATGACTCTTGGGGATGCATCTGGACCCAGCGTCATGGGACTGAGAGTATCTTCTTGACCAAAAGGGGGATGCAAAATGAGACAAAATAGTTTCAGTGGCTGAGAGATTTCAAATGGAGTCGAGAGGTTACTCTGGTGGACATTCTTATGCACTATATAGATAACACCTCTTAGAGATTTAATGTATTTGAATCTTTAGAAGTAAATACCTGAAACCATGAAACTCCAACTCAGCAGTCTGGACTCCGGAAGATGATTATATAATAATGTAGATTACAAGGGGTGACAGTGTGATTGTGAAAACCTTGTGGATCACACCCCCTTTATCTAGTGTGTGGATGAGTAGAAAAAGGGATAAAAACTAAAGGACAAATGGGGTGGGATGGGGGATGATTTGGGTGTTCTTTTTTTCACTTTTATTTTTTATTCTTATTCTGATTCTTTCTGATGTAAGGAAAATGTTCAGAAATAGATTGTGGTGATGAACGCACAACTATATGATCATAATGTGAACAGTTGATTGTAGACCATGGATGATTGTAAGGTATGTGAATATATTTCAATAAAACTGAACTTTAAAAAAAAGTATTTCAGACTACATCTTATACAAAATATGTCATGCATTGATATAAATAGGGACAAGAGGGACAATCCAAATGTTTAGTGTTTTCACATTGCACAAAGATTATATTTAATTAATAACATCATAAATGGTTTATTGAATGTATTATAAGAGGACAAAGTAGTCTGAATTTAATTAAAACATAAGAATTTCCTGGAATTATTACTGTCTGAAAATTAGAGAATCTGATGACCATGATTGTCAACAAAAACCAACAGCGTTCGACACTTGCTGACTCTTCTTTTGGCCTCTGGGTTCCCTTCCATGTTTTATGTGTTGTCTTTTCTGCCTCTTCTCTTCTTTTCTCACTCTGCTGCTCTGCAGTGTCATGAGGCTGAATATTCTCCCCACCCAGCACTAGCCTTTCTCCATTTAGATGCACCGTTCCATTTTTCTCCTTTGGCCACAGTGGCCACTGCTGCACAGCTGGTGTCGGTGCCATCCCCCCACCCCCCTCAAGTCCCCGCAGCCTATGGCCCAGTCTGCTTTGGGTATTTCTGCTCAAGGTAACCACATCCCTCTTTAAAAATTCTGCCAAAAAAGAGAAGATGCTTTACCTGACTCTTTGGGCCATTATCTCATGGTGAACTTTAAGTTTCAAGTGCTTGCAAAGTATCTCAAGTATATGTACATATTCTATCTGATGTGAGATGTGTGTTTGATATGGCTGGAGAATTTGATTTCAAGATAAGCATTTTAGACATTGGTGGAGACTTCACAGAAACTGAAATTCAGTTGGAAGAGGTTAATCATGTTATCAGCCCTTTATTGGATATCTACTTTCCTGAAGGATCTGGCATTAAGATAATTTCTGAACATGGAAGCTACTATGTGTGTTCTGCATTTACACTTGCAGTTAATATCATTGCAAAAAAAGCTGTTGAAAATGATAAATTTTCCTCTGGAGTAGGAAAAAACAGAAGTAATGAGCCAGCCTTTATGTATTACATGAATGAAGGTGTCTATGGTTCTTGCAAGTAAACTGTCAGAGGATTGTAACACCATTCCAGAGGTTCACAAGAAATACAAGGAAGATGAGCTTTTGTTTGCAAGCAGCCTTTGGGGTCCATCCTGTGATGAACTTGATCAGATTGTAGAAAGATGTCTTCTTCCTGAGCTGAATGTGGGAGATTGGCTTACCTTTGATAATATGGGAGCAGATTCTTTCCATGAGCCATCTACTTTTAATGATTTTCAGAGACCAGCTGTTTATTACATGATGTCATTTAGTGATTGGTATGTGATGCAAGATGCTGGAATTCCTTCTGACACAATGATGAACTTCTTTGTGCCTTCTTGTATCCTACTGAGCCAAGAGGACTGCTTTCCCACTGAAGCTTAATCAAGTATTAATGCTTCTTCAGATCTGAAGTTGCAGGTTAAACTTGTCTGGTCAACATTCCAGCATGGAAATTTTTGAACAATCTTACCCTATTAATTTTCTTGGAAACAAAAACTATTAGTAATAGCTATTTGGGACCACACAAAATCAGCTTTGAACTATAATTCACTGGGGATGATGGGTGATTTAGATAATATATCCAGATTTAAACCTACCAGTTTGCCCTACCCCTAAATGTTTAAAATAAAATATGCAACAAAATGGATGACTTAGTGGAGATGAAAGCCCATTAATTGGGTTCCCCATTAAGTCATTTACACATGAATATACAGTTTTTATACTGATTCTTGTTAAAAAGTCTTGCAAAGTTAATGTCTTTCACCCAGATATATCAAATGTCAGTGGAAGACCACCATGACTTCATTAGATACATTTAGTTTAGAATATACAAATTTGTGCTTTGAACTGTAGCTTAATAATGTACAATTGCATCATAGTATTTGTTGTGTTTGAACCTATTGTAACCCTTGTATGATTGCAATAAAATTTTTGTGTCGATTTTACTGCTGTTTTTTTTTTCAGGCTAAAACTTTTGGAAAGGGGCTAGCTAGCAAAAATAGTTTTGAAATAGATGTGTATACGGACTGTTTTGAAGGTTATTTTTCTTTATAGTTCATTTAAGTTTACTTTGTTCAGTACATTGTTCAATTATTTACTTAGTAATTTAAGTAAAATATTTGGTAAATCATTGTGAAGTTCAGCTTCATTATGGAGAGTTGATTTGCAGTAAGAATGATGTTTAACAATTTTAACACCAAAAATGTTAATCTGGCATAAGTCAATTGTAATAATTTATAGGTGTTTCTGTATAGATAGAATGCATAGAGTACTATAGTTAATCTTTGAATTACAAGTCTTTTGGTTGAAATGGAAGATTCTATTAAATACTTTCAATAAGTCTTGGGGTGGGGGGAGTAAAGTTGCAGCAAACTTCAGAACACTAAAACTTAAAGAAGGGCTACACCTATATTCAGAAACCTGATGCTCTTTTGCATGGGATATTTAAACTCAGAGTAGTGGGGGTTGGGGATGAAATACTTAAATTTTCTTCAGTTTCTCAATTGCAATGATTTCAAACTTTTTGTTGTTGTTGGAGCTGTATATCCCCTTAGTTAATTATCTCTGATTTGTTCAGCTTAGTGATTACTTTTAACTCTTTTGATGCTAAAATTTATGGTGGTTATGAAAGGAGAAGTAGCATCATTTACTGACATCTGTTTTTATACAGTTTTTATACTGATTCTTGTTAAAAAGTCTTGTAAAGTTAATGTCTTTCACCAAGATATATCAAATGTCAGTGGGTCATTTTTCCTAACTTATTCTATGCTCAGATGTTGAATTTCTGTCTTCCAAGAGGAAATGTGTCTTCACTTTTGTGCCAGTGAGCAGAAAACTCTACCTGTGCTACATAGGAGAAGTTTGGAATGCATGAAATAGCTGGTTTTTACACCTTGATTTCAAGGTGGAAAGAAATTGATCATGAACCTCTAATAAAATTCAATCTTTTATACCAGTGGGTGCTTAATATTTTTTTGATTTGATTAATGCCCTTTTGGATTTCATGGGTTCTATTAATAAAAGAATCTAGGACCCCAAACCATTGTCATCTAATTCCCCTTGGGTTTTTCCAAGGGTAATGTGGGGTTTTATGCAAAATTCCAAACTGCCATGCAACTTCTTTTAACTAATTAGGAGGAGGACTTTTCCCCTACCTTCTTTAAATGCTGTGCTTTATTGTGGTCCAGAAATGCCAAACCTTCTTAAAGACAGTTGTATAGCCAAGCTGAGGACTAAAAGTTGCACTGTCTTTAAGACACACCCTTGGGGTGTGTGTATATATATATATATATATATATATAAACTGAAACACTCTAAGTTTGAAATTAATACCTTCCCTGGACCAAATTTAGTTTGTCTCATAAATACAGTGTAAAACATTTAAGGAGCTTGAAATTTTTGTGATTTATTTGCTTCCATTGAGTTAACTTGGTTTAATATTTTTGTGCCTCCAGTTTTGGTTTCTGTGTGCATGCGTGTCTGTGTGTCTGTGTGTGTTTGTGTGTGTTTTTCTGGGGGGGTGTTGTAAAATAAACCAGTCTAAAAATTGTGTTCAGTTCCTGAAAAATAAAAAGTTTGCCTGGAAATTTTTTCTCAAAAGCATACCAGGAGAGAGGCAAGATGGTGGCATAGAGAGGAGTGGAATTTAGTTAGTCCTCTGGAGCAACTAATAAACAACCAGGAACAACTAATAAATAATCTGGAATAACTGCTGTTAGTCACAACCATGACTGTCCACACATTATACACCAACCCAGATTGTGTGCAATGGCTGAGATAGCAGCATAAAATATATAAGTAAAAACTGCAGAACCATGCAAGGAGCCCCCTCTCTCCACACCCCCACAGTATCTGAGCTGCAAAACCTCACTGTGGGAAAATAAGCAGTCCCAGAGAAATCAAGTATAGATCAGCCCAGGCCCAACTGGGGTTTTAATTAACAAATATGGACTGATGAATACAAGCTACAAACATAGACTCCTAACAAGCAGACAGAGGCTTTTAGTGATAACTGACCTTAAAGAGCCAGAAAACTCCTATGTCCTGGGAAAGGGAGCCCAGAAGACCATGTACTATCTCTGGCTGATGGGCAAAACTGGGGGGCCATGGACTGGCTCTGAAAGGGGGTTTTCTTTCCCATTTTCTCTCTCTCAGTAGGAATGACTCAGTAGAGAGAGCCTCAGCCATTTTCAGTTTGCAGTGCTCTGACCCAGACAGGGTTGAAGATAACAGAGTCAGAGAGACAAAGAAGCAATCCAAATGCAGAAGATAACTCCCTATGGGTGTATCTTCCCTAACAGGAAGGAGGTGGGGCCCAGTTCTACTGCTGGCCTTCCCTTCAGAACTCAGACCCCAGAGCCTGGGGAAAACAGCCAAAACAGAAACTGAAAGGGCCACACCTCCTTAAACCATTTGGGAGCTACAGGCTGACAGGTGCCAACTGCTGAGCAGGTTAGGAAAAGCACAGTGGCTAGAGACCTCACAGGAAAGTCATAACGCACAGCTGGGTGGGGCATATTCCAAGCAAATCCAACCAGCACCAAAACTTCTGCCCCACAAAACTACAAAGATAATGGCATTTGGGGGACATAATACATTCAAACTGACACAAGATATTAGCAAATACCTCAAGACAAATGGAAATGAAAACACAACATACCAAAATTTGTGAGATGCAACAAAGGCAGTGCTGTGAGTGAAATTTACTACCCTAAATGCCTATATTAAAAGTGAAGAAAGAGAGAAATTTGAGGAATATACTGGTCACCTTGAAGAACTAGAGAAAGAACAGTAAATTAACCCCAAAGAAAACAGAAGGAAATAACAAAGAACAGAACAGAAATAAAGGAAATTGAGAACAGAAAAACAATAGAGAGAATAAAAATGCCAAAGTTGGTTCTTTTAGAAAATAAATAAAATTGATGGACCTTTAGCTAGGCTAAAAAAAAAAAAAAGGGACAGCAGATGCAAATAAGCACAATCAGAAATGGGTAAGTGTCAAAAATACTGACACCACAGAAATAAAGGAGATAATGAGAAGATATTGTGGGCAGCTATATGCTAATAAACCAGACAACTTAGATGAAATGGACATCTAGAAAAGCAGGAACAACCAACATTGACATGAGGAGAAATAGGCAACATCAACAAACCAATCACAAGTAAAGGGATTCAATCATCAAAAAGCTCCCAAGGAAGAAAAGCCCAGGAAAAGATGCTTCACATATGAATTCTTCTCAGCATTCAAAAAAACAATACCAATCCTGCTCAAACTCTTCAAAAAAATTGAAGAGTAGGGAAAGCTACATTACTTATTCTATGAAGCCAACATCACCCTAATACCAAAGTCAGGGAAAGATACTACAGAAAAATAAAATTATAGACCAATCACTTTAATGAATCTGATGCAAAAATCCTCAACAAAATTCTCAAAAATTGATTCCAGCAGCAAACTAAAAGAATTATGCACCATGAACAGCTGGGATTTCCAGGTATGGAAGTTTGGTTCAAAATAAGAAAATCAATTAATGTAATACACCACATAAATATATTGAAGCAGAACAAACACATTATCATCTCAATCCATTCAGAAAAGGCATTTGACAAAATTCAGCATTATTTATTGATGAAAACACTTCAAAGGATAGGAATAGAGGGGAATTTTCTCAGTATGATAAAGGCAATATATGGAAAAAAAAAAAAAAAACAACCCACAGCTAACATTATACTCAGTGGAGAAAGCTTCCAGCCTTTCCCTGTAAGATCAGGAACAAGGCAATGATGCTTACTGTCATCATTGTTATTCAACATTGTACCAGAAGTTCTAGGTAGAGCAATTGGGCAAGAAAAAGAAATAAAAGACATCAAAATTGGAGAGGAAGACATAAAACTTTCACTGATTGCAGATGACATTGTCCTATATGTAGAAAATCCGGAAAAATCTACAGCAAAGTTACTAGTACTAATCAATGAATACAGCAAAGTGGCAGGCTAAAATATGACCATGCAAAAATCAGTAGTGTTCTTATAAAAAGTAATGAGCAATAGAAGGAGGAAATCAAGGAAAAAAAAATCACTTGCAATAGGAAACAAAAGAATCAGGTATTTAGGAATAAACATAACCAAGGCCACAGAAGACCTATATGAAGAAAACTACAGGAAACTGCTAGAAGAAATCAAAGAGAACCTAAAAAAATGGAAGAGCATACCATGTTCATGGATTGGAAGACTAAATATATTTGTCAATTCCACCTAAACTGATTTATAGATTCGATACAATACCTATTAAAATACCTAAAACTTACTTTGCAGAAATAGAAAAAAAAAACAATAACCAAATTTATTTTGATAGGCAGAATGCCCCAAATAGCCATAAATATCTTGAGAAAGAGAAATGAAGTGGAGGATCTCACACTACCTGACTTTGAAGCATACTACAAAGCTACAGTGGTCAAAACAGCATGGTACTGGCATAAAGATAGAAATACTGACCAATGGAATTGAATTGAGTGTTCATAAATAGACCCTGTCATCTACAGACAATTAATCTTTGATAATGCAGTCAAGTCAAAGCAACAGGGACAGAGCAGCCTCTTCAATAAATGGTGTTTGGAGAACTGTATATCCATATTCAAAAGAATGAAAGAAGACTCTTCTCTCACACCTTATACAAAGTTTTACTTGAAATTGATCAAAGATCCAAGTATTGGCACCAAAACAATTGGAGTTTTAGAAGAAAATATAAGGAAATATCTTAAGGATTTAGTGATATGAGTTGGTTTCCTAGACCTTACATCCAAAGCATGAACAATGACAGAATAAATAGACAAATGGGATCTCCTCAAAATTAAACAATTTTGTACATCAAAGGACTTTGTCAGAAAAGTGAAAAGGCAGCCTACCCAGTGGGAGAAAATATTTGGAAACCACATATCTGATAAGGGCTTAATATCCAGAATATATAAAGAGATCCTACAACTCAGTCACAGAAAGATAAGCAACCCAATAAAAAACTGGGCATAAGGCATGGACAGATAGACACTTTTCTGAAGAGGAAATACAAATGGCTCAAAACGTGAAAAAATGCTCAACTTCACTGGCTATTAGGGAAATGGAAAAAAAATCACAATGTGATATCATCTCACACCTACTAGAATGGACATTATCCAAAAAAACAGAAAATTACAAGTGCTGGAGAGGATGTGGAGAAAGGGACAAACTTATTCACTACTGGGAATGTAGAATGGTGCAGCCACTCTGGAAGGCAGGGTGGCAGTTCCTCAAGAAGCTAAGTATAGAATTGCTTTATGATCCAGCAATTCCATTACTTGATATATACTCAGATGACCTGAAAGCTAAGACATGGACATTTGTAAATTGATGTTTATAGCAGCATTATTCATGATTGCCAAGAAATGGAAACAACCCAATTGTGCATCAACAGATGAGTGGATCAACAAACTGTGGTATGTACACATGATGGGATATTATGCAGCTGTAAGATAGAACAAAGCCATGGAACATATAATAACATGGATGAATCTTGAAGACATTATGTTGAATGAAGTTAGCCAGAAACCAAAGGATAAATACCATATGGCCTCACTAATATGAACTGACATTAATGAGCAAACTTTGAGAGACAAAAGCTGAGAACACAGGTTATCAGCAGAGAGAGAAGATAGAGATCAGGCATTTGATGCTGATGGAGTATAGATTGTCCAACAGGATTGACTGTATGGATCCAGAACTGGATAGCGTAATACTGTGTGATGGTTGCACAATATTGTAAGTACACTGAAAAAAAGATGTCTGTAAGTAAAACAGAAAGAAGAGTGTAAGAGCCATATATGACACCAGGAAGAAAGCGAGTTGATAAAAATGGGACTGTATAACTTAGTGAAACCTAGAGTGGACAGTCATGGTGATAAATATACAAATATAAAAATGTTAATACATGTGGGAGAACAACTGAATATCAGTCTTGCAGGTTATTGAAAAAGTGATGGTATTGGATAAAAATATAATCAAACCAAACTGGGATCTGTGGTTGGCAGTAACATTGTAATGTGTTTCCATTGAATGTTTCAGGTTCAATATATGCCAAGGCTGAATAACTGTGAGGAGGATTTATGGGGCTGCATTGTGGGTTTCTTGGTAATGGTGTTGTTTTCTGACCTTATTATTATATTGTATTTTATGTTACTGTAACTTTTTTAATCTTTCTTATTATTCTTTAAAATTTTTTTGAAGTAATGAATATGTTAAAGTGCAGATTGTAGTGATGAATGCAAAACTATATAATACTGTGAACAATTGACTGTCCACTGTGGACGATTGCATGGCATGTGAATACAAGAGGAATACAAGTGCTGGAGAAAATATGGAGAGAAGGATGTGTCTATTTACTGTTGGTGGGGATGCAGAATGGAGTAGCCTATCTGGAGGACAGTGTGGTGGTTCCACAAGAAGCTAAGTATGTGGGTGCAATAAGGTCCCAAAACCTCATTATGGGGTATACACCTGGAAGATCTGAGAGCAGGGACACAAATGGAAATTTTCACCTGGGTGCTTTTGGCAGCTGTATTCATTATTTGCAATGGATGGAGGTGTCCTAAAGGTACATTAACTGATGAACAGCATGGTGAACTGTGGTGCATGCATTCAATAGAATATTGATCAGCTGTAAAAAGGAATGACGCTGTGAGACATGCAACTAGGTGAATGGATCTTGACAACAGCATTTTGAGTGATGTACACCAGAAAGAAAAAGACAAACACTATAATGCCTCACTAATATTGACTAACTATAATGTGTAAACTCTGAGAATTGAATCTTAGAGCATGGTTTATCAGGGGAATGCTTATTGTAATGGTCCCTAGATTGTAAGCTCTTAAAGCAGTCACATCTTTTCTTGACTTGTAATCGTTATGACTAAGCTCTGAGATGCTGAGCACTTTGTTTATAACCTGATCAGTCTCTGGAAATTTGGGTATCTGTGTGACACCTGAAATTCAGAGCTAGAGCTTGGCAGCTAAAGAATGTCAGTATTACCTCATACAGCAATTGTTAATAAAGCTGAAAAAGAGTTCAGACCTCAATTAGAGATATGAATGAAGTGGATTTGGTTAGGACTAAGGCAAATCAGACAGAAGGTTTAAGGTTGATATTGATTGTGTTTTAAATATTCAACTTCTGTGTCAGACCAAGGGAAGAGATGTTTATTTAGTGCAGGATCTATATTTTCTGTAGCACACTAAATAATTTAACATCTATGGTGAGTATATTCAAGCACCATAATTACATGTAAAAAGGAATAGGAAGTGAGATCTGGTAGGTTTATACAGGTTAATATGAATTTCCGATACATCCCAAAGTAATTTTGGCAGAGAATGAGGACATATTTGCAAGTACCCCTGAGGATCTGGGGAAGAATGTGGAAATGTACTTCCCTCCCTGGGATGTTACTAGTTTTCTCACAAACATTGAAGAATGACACTTTGGTAGGATGAGCCCTCAATCGTGGGACATGCCCTTTTGAAGCTTGTTGTTGCAAAAGAGAAGCTGAGCCTAGTTAAAATTGTGCCTAAGGGTCTTCCCCAGAGAACCTCTTTGTTGCTCAGATGTTACCTCTCTTTCTCTCTAAGCCCATGTGGCAGATAAACTCACTGCCCTCCCCACTATGTGGGTCTTGATTCCCAGGGTTATTAATCTCCTTGGCAATGTGGAACATGACTACTAAGGATGAGCTTGGACAAGGCCTCATAGTATGAGAAAATCTTCTTGCCTAAAAGGGGAAAATGAAGCAAAACAGTTTCAGTGGCTGAGATATTTCAAATGAAGTTGAGAGGTCACTCTGGAGGACATTCTTATGTGATATATAGCTATCCCTTTTAAGTTTTTAAGTGTATTTGAATAAGTAGGAGGAAATACCTGAAACTGTTGAGCTGCAACCCACTAGCCTTGATTCTTGAAAAGGGTTGCATAACTATGCAGCTTAGTGTGTGACTCTGTGATTGTGAAAATCTTGTGGCTCACACCCCTTTGCCCAGAATATAGACAAATGAGTAGAAAATGGGGACAAAAACTAAAGGAAAATTAGGGTGGGATTGGAGGATGGAATGTTTTGGGTCTTCTTTTTTACTTTTATTTTAATTTTTATTATTTTTGGAGTAACAAAAATGTTCAAAATTTGATTCTGGTAATGAATGCACAACTATATGGTGGTACTGTGAACAGTTCTTTGTTGACTGTGGATGTTTGTAAGGTATGTGAATATATCTCAATAAAACTGTATTAAAACTATTATTTAGAAATGAAAAAATAGCCAAAATAAATTCTTCCTCACAAAAACTTGAATACATACCTTTTGAATTAATTTGAAAATAAAAACTTATATTGCAGACTATTTTTTTATTGAAGAATGATGAGACTGTGCATCAAAGACTGCTATTTTCATACCCAAAATCCATTTTTTGTTTTTCAGTAACACAATTCTAAGCAGGAAAACTCTCAGTCTCCCTTGCAGGTCAATGAGATTGAAGTAGTAATTGTATGGATAGGACATTTGTAAAACTCTTTTTACCTCTCTACTTTTTCACTGCATTTGGTCTACAATGTTGACATCTAAGTTGAAGCTCCAGTAGTCCTATGAGGATTTGAGAATGGCAGCTGGGTGTTTGGGATGGTGGAGCAGAAATACAGAAGTGGTCTGCAACCCTGCTGATTTGTAGAACAGCCTTACAAACCATGATCAGCCTCCTTCCTGTAAGCCTTTGTATAAACTTAAAATGAACATTATTTCTTTTTTTTAAAAAAGTACCATGAAAGGAAACTTTACATGCATATTAACAGAAGGAAGGTTGAGTCAAAAGTATTTATGTAATAGTGATATAAAACAGAATTCAAAGAAATAAAATGCAAATGATGAATGTGATGAAATTGATCTATTATTCTTTACAAGAAATAAGTACTCAGAAGAAAATTATCAGCCCTGATAAAATTCTTGTGATCAGTTCAGTGATATGCCTGTGTTCACTATGGTGAAATACAAATTAAGTAAAATTTGGAATTTGAAATTATGTGAAAATGGCCTATTGGCCAGCTCCATGATTAAAGCCTGTGTATGATTTAGGCATTCTTTCCAAAGTTAACTACTCTTGAAAATAACAGTGTATTTTGATGACCAATTAGAGACAATGATAATGGACAGACAGATGCATTAGACATTTAAAACAATAATTACATAAATAATTTTCTTTAAAATTTGCAATTTTGTTTATAAAAGGAGAAAAATAACTGAACTTTTATCAACAAAAGGATTTTACTTTTTAGAAATTAATATTGGTTCTGAAAGTAATATAACCAAATGATGAAAAGTGTATGTGAACAGTCTTGAGTCTTGAGCCAGGAACTGCATCTTTTAACTAATTTATATATACATATATATACATATTTTTTTCCTGTGATTAGTAATATGAAAGCAAAAAATTCTACCTCTTTAAAATATGATTCATAGTCCTACTAAAATGGCTATAAACGTTGATTTAGTGATCATCTTCTACCTTTCCATATACCCAAATAGTTTAATTTTACAAATGTTCTCTAAGTTTCATATACAAATGTTCTCTAAGTTTCTTTTGACAGAAAGAAAAGTTATACAGGTATGACCAAATCAATATTAGCACATATTGAGAGGGCCCAAGTGTTATAAAAAGAAAGTGACTGTTATTCTTAAAGAATTTATTAATAATGGGTCAGATTTTAGAAATTAAGCATGGTGCCCATAAATATCATTTTAATGGAAAGCAGAAAACTCCAGATATCTAGGACTCAACATCATAATATAACAAAAATTGAAATTGAGGAGAAAAATAAAAAAGTATCATTTATTGAGCACTGGCTGCAGGAATGCAATTTTGTACACATTGTTTTATTTCATCCTCATTACAACTCTCACAGCTAATACTTGCCATAGCTAAGATTAAATTCCAGGTCACCCTTCAAGTGCATTTCTCTTCCTATCACATAGTGCTTCCTATTATACCTTGGCTTTACTATTTAACCATCATTGCCCCCATATGGAAAGAAAACTAAACATTTTCTTGAAGAACATGGGTATTTTTAAGCCATTAAGACAAGAGAATGAGACTATCAAATTAAAAAATTACCATTAAGAGAAAGATGAAACATAAAGTAATTGGAATTGACTCCTAGATTAAATAGCTGCAAAATAAGCTCTAAAAATGATTACCCTATTTATATTAACATATACACCACTGAATAGTTGAATGTTTTTTGCATTGTACTGATGAGTTTTCCTGAACATTTGGTGTAGATCCTATTTCTCTTGATTTTACTTTGAATTGAACTATTTTACTTTGAATGTGCTTATCCCCAAGAGTTAAAATGGCTTTACACTAAGAAAATAATTTAGGGCCATCTTAATAATTCAAGTGATTCGTTTAGTATGAAACTGGAAAACATGCCATGATTCATATCTAACCTGTGTTTGCGCTTCATTCAAGTAGTCACAATACCCATCCCTATTATACAGAGAGTAATAAAATAATTAAAACTAAATTCCATATAATCATAATTAAAGTGTAAAAGGATAATTGGAACTGGATACTATTTCAAAATTTGATGATATGAGAGCATTAAAAAATCAATGAGATAAGCAAATGAGTAATTTAATATCTGATAATAATTTATAAAAGAAAATTTTAAAAATAAGGCTAGAACATCAAGAAAATTCCACATATCTAAAATTAGATGGACAGACAACAAGAGGATAGGAAATAAAAAGAGTCACAGAACTCAGAAATAAACTAGAAATGAACAAACAGAAAAAATAAAAATATTAGAGTGATTATTCACCATAGAAAACATAGTTAAAAGAAAAAAAATGAAAAAGATAGATATTTAGAAAAATAATTCAAAATGAGAAAGATACAATAGCTTGACAGAATCTTACAGATCTACAATGCAAAGCTTTAACTTTCAAAATGTTAGAAACTTGACTAGAACAAATATGAAATGAATACATGGCAAATTTTATTTATTATTTTGATAATAGGAGAATCTGTAAGATGATAAGATTGATTCAAACATTTATGTAATAAGGATTTACAGAATTCATTTAAAAGGGTATAACAATATAGGCTTTTGCTTCCTTTTTAAGTTTTTATTGAAGATTAAATGCATATAGCTAAGTATATGTATCATAACTGTAAATGAATTTTCATGAATTGAAAATGAACTTATAAGCAGGACCAGGAAAAGGAAGCAGGGTGATGCCATCACTCCTTAATACTCCTTTCTGCTGTCTTCTACCAGGATTAGAAAATCTATGAACATCTATGGAAAATCCTTGTCTGTGGGCTGGGATCCCCTTGATCCTCATGCAAAACTTGAGAATTTTGTATGAGCTGACACACTGACAGCCTGGGTGGAAGGGGACAGAGACAGGACAAAATAAAGCAAAAAAAATCTTCAAGGGCAGAATGATGGAATCAGAGGTTTTGTTAAGAAGATGTCTTCAGGCCAAGGAAAAGTGTTTCCACCCAAGACTTTGGGTAGTGCAGGATTTCTGACCCAGGACTTGGATATGGTAGAACTAGGTCCAGAGTTTTATGGAGAGTTTAGCTACCACCCAAATGTGGGAGGTTGTGTCCTGGGGCATACAGGCTTCACAGTGAGCCTGATCACATTTCAATGCTTGGAGAATGTGAGACCAAGGACCTATTGTTTGCAAAGAGCAGGACCACTTCCCAGGTTCTTGGAAAGAATGTGGTTGCCACTCCAGCTGGCCCAGAAGACAAAGCATTGATCTACATATGACTCTCACACCTTGAAATCTAATGGACTTTGCCCTTCTGGATATCAAATTTCTTGGAAAATTTAATCTCCTTTCCCCTCCAATTTCTGTCCTCTTGAATGAGACTATCTTTCCTAAACCTGCCCCATTATTGTATTTTGGAATCAGATAACTTGTTTTCTAAGTTTCACAGATCCCCAGACAAGAGACTAATTTTATTGCAGGATGGACCAAACTTATTTTATTGAGATTTTAGACTTAGAGTTGTTATTGAAATAATTTAATGATTTTTGGATATTGGAATTCAAGAATGTGATGGGTTACTTTTCTCTTGCTGCTTTCAGAATTCTCTTTTGTCTTTGACATTTAATAATCTGATTAAATGTCTTGGTGTAGGTTTATTTGGATCTATTCTGTTTGGGTTATACTGTGCTTCTTGGATCTGTAATTTGATGCATTTCATAAGAGATGGAAATTTTCAGTGATTATTTCCTCCATTATTGTTTCTGCTCCCTTCTCTTCTCCTTCTGGGACACCCATGAAATGTACATTTATGTGCCTAATGCAGTCATTCAATTCCATAAGATGCTGCTCATATTTTTCTATTTTTCCCTATTAGTTCTTTTGTATATAGGATTTCAGATGTCCCGCCCTCCAGTTCATGACTCTTTTCTTCTGCCTCTCCAAATCTGCTGTAGTAGTCTCCATTTTCTTGTTAACCTCTTGTATTGTGTTTTCATTTCTGTAAGTTCTGACATTTGTTTTTTCAAACTTTCAAGTTCTTCCTTATGTTTGCCCACTTTCTTCTTTATATCCTTCATCTATTTTGCCATATCTTACCTCAACTTATTGGTTTGGTTTTTGGATTGATTTAGGGGAATTTGTTTGATTAAATTAGTTTTTTTCAATTCCTGAATCACAGTTGAAGTGTAAATTTGTTCCTTTGAGTTGGCTCCATCTTCATTCTTCCTAATGTGACTCATAGTCCTTTGTTGTCTAGGTGTCTGAGTTCCTTGATTACCCCAATCAGATTTTCCCAGAGCAGACAGGGTGAGATCTCAGGACAAACGTGTAATCAGCATTATGTTTCCCTGAGGATGAAATCCAGCAGGTTGTCACTTCCCTGTGAGGCCTTTAGACTCTGAGCTTTTCCTATCCTGCCCAGCAGGTGGTGTTTGTCAGCCCTCAGCTCATCACTGTGAAAAGAAGTGTGGTCCCTTTAATTCTCAGCAGACCCTGTCCTGGACAGGGGCCTAAGGTTTCAAAAGCCAAGATTAATTGTTTCTGTTTTTTTTTTTCTTCCCCAGGCCCTGTGGTCTGAATTCTCTGTGGGAGGCCCACCACTTTATCTGGGCCCTGCATCCTTTTCTTAGGGAAGATATGCCATTTAGGTAGTTATCTACATTTGAGTTCCTCCTTTGACTCTCTGACTCTGTTAACTCCACACTTGCCTGGGTCAACAATGACAACTGAAAATGCCCAAGGCTTTCTCTTATGAGCTATTTAGAATGAGAGAAAAAAGGGAAAAGTGAGAAAGCCCCTTTTCAGGGTCCATCCCAGCCTCCCAGCTTTACCAATTGACTGGAGTTGGTACCCAGTTCTCTGTGCCCCTTTTCTTAAGACAGAACCATTTTCCTGTATTCTGAGCTCCTCCATCTCCAAAAGCTTCTGTTTTTATTTATTTATGCATTTTTCCCCATCATCCCTGCCTTCTCTCTGTTGGAAGAACCTCAGATTACTTTCCTACTTGCTCCAGGTATCTGTGCTTGCAGCTTGTATTCAGTAGTCCACATTTGTTAATTAAAACCACAATTAGAGCTTGTTTTAGCTACATTCCCTTCTTCTGGAAAGGACTGCTTCTTTCTTCCACAGCAAACTTTTGAAACTCAGCCATGCCAGTGAGGGAGCTTTACCTACAGTTCTGTGCTGCCACCTCAGTGCTTCCACCCATTCCAGGCTGGCATATGATGTGTGAGCAGTCATGGATGTCCCCCAACAGTTGTTCCAGAAAATTTACTCATTGTTCCTGGCTATTTACTAGTTTCTCTAGAGGACTAATTTCCACATTCTCTATGCCCATGAATTGGTGTCTTAATCAATATTACTTGGGACTTTATGAAGGAAAGTCATTGAAGGCAAGAGTAGGAGAAGGCCACATAGAAGACAGAGAGGAGAGAGAGAAGTCTTTGTTTGACAGGAAGCAGAGACAAAAGCCCAGGATCTCCAAGTATTGCAGTAAGCCAGCACCAGAATGCTATGGAATTTGGGGAAAAAACAAGCCATGTTGACATCTTGAAATTGGACTTCTAGACTTCAAAACCTTGAATCAATAAACCTGCCACCAGATAGCTAAGTGGTCACCTTGTGGAAAGGATATATTGGGATCTGAGTGTTGGTCTCTTTTGCTGACAGATTGGGCATTCAGTAGTGGCTGTAGCAAGGTTAACCTTGGTAAGTGGAAGTCCATGATGCTGAGCCCATTCATAACCTCCATCTCTACTACCCTGAACATCTTGTTAGTGAGGCCACTGGGCAATGACAGGAGTTACAGGGTGTTCCAGTTTGCTAATGCTGCTATTATGCAAAATACCAAAAATGGTTTAGATTTTATAAAGGGGGTTTATTTGATTACAAATTTATAGTCCAAACACCAAAAAAGTGTCCAAATTAAGGCAGCAACATGAGTATGCCTTCACTGAAGAAATGCCATTGGTGTTCAAAAAACCTCTGCTAGCCAGGAAGGCATGTGGCTGGGATCTGCTGATCCCAGGATCTGTTCCAGCTCCTCTCTCAGATCCTGTACATTATTGGTTCTTTCTCCCAAGTCATTTCTCTCTAAGTGCTTGGGTGTCCTGTATCAGCATATCCTGGGGCAAACTCTGGGCACCATCTGTTAGCTAAATGTTCTTCTGTCTGCCTCTCCAAGCATGTGTAAGCATCAACATCAGCAAAAGTGTGCTTTCAATAGCTGTCTCCAAAATGTTTCTCTCACCTGTAGCACTGAGCTCCTTCTGTCTGAGCTCTTTGAGGGCTCCAGTAAACTAATCAATGCCCAAGATGAATGGTTGGACCACACCTTCCTGGAAATAATCTAACCAGAGTTATCATTTATAGTTGGGTGGCTCACATCTCCATGGAAACAACCTATTCCAAAAGTTCCAGCCTAATTAAGACTAAATACACCTGCCCCCACAAGATTGCATTAAAGAATATGACTTTTTGGGGGGGACATAATATATCTAAGCTGGCCCATTCCACCCCCTGGGCCCCAGAAATACATGTCCTTTTCAAATGCAAAATAGATTCATCCTATCACAATATCACAAAATCTTAAATCATTTCAGTAACAAAGGGTAAGTACAAGATCTTATCAAAATCAGTTACAGAAGTCTGTTTGAAGGCAAAATTTCCTGCTGGCTGTGGACCTCTGTAACTTAGAACAAGTTATCTGTTTCTAATATACAAAGGAGGGACAGTCATAGGTAAACATTCCCATTGTGATAGGGAGAAATTGAAAGGAAGACAAGGTTCACAGGACCAAAACAATTCCTAAAGCCTGCAGGACAAACTCCACTGGATTTCTAAGTCTGAGAATGATTTATACAATAATGTTTTATCATTGGGTCTTGAGAGAGCAGGAGTACAACCTTTTCTAAGGGCCTTTGTGGCAGACCTTTTCTCTCCAAATACTGGGGTGAGTGCTCTAACATATTTAGACATTGGGGAGACCACCTTCATGGCCTTACCATCCTCAAATACTGTGGTGGCACCCAGACTCTCTTCCATCTCTGGGACACATGCTCAGCCCCTTCAGAACAGTGGGGTGGTGGCCAGGTGCCTCCCAAGTCCCAGGGAATGTACTCTACCCTCTCTGAGGCCTGGGGTGGCAGCACACTTCCTGAGCATCTAGATGGAAGACCCACCCTCTGCCTCCAATACAAACTCAACCTTTCCATATGCGTGGGTTGTTCTGCTCTCCTTGTCTGAGATTTCTTGACTCCAGACCTCAATTTCCATGGTTTTGTCTTTGAATAAATTTTTCCTTCAATTTGTTCCTTTTCTATCCCCTCCAGTCTGGATTCACAGTGGTTCTGTTTATAGAGATCTCACAAAAAAATTGTTGGCTTGCCATGAAGTATACAAGGGCCAAAACTATCAGACAATAAGATTTTCCACAAATCCTTTCTAGATTACTCCTCTCCAATCCTGGCTTGTACTGAAATGGCTGACTGGTTCTAGGTTTCATCAAATACTCACATGGAGCTGTAGCCTTTGTAGTTTCACCTTCAAGAAACCCAGAGTTTTCCAGACCATCAATTTCTGGTTTATTTGAACCCAAGAGTTCATTTCTTAGCTTAACCCTCTCCTCTCACATTTTACTATAAGCTGCAAGGAGAAGACTGACCACACTTTAGATATTTAGTTTCAAAGTCTCTTCAGCTTAGTATCCCAGTTCATTGCCTTCAAATGCTGCCTTCCATCCAACACCTGGATTCAATTTTTGCAAATTATTGCCACTTTAAAACAAGGATTGCCTTTCTTCCAGATTGCAATGACACATTCCTCATTTCTGCTCAAGGCCTCATCAGAAGTATCTTGTACAGTCCATATTTCTACCAACAGTCTCTTCAAAGCAGTCTAGGACTTTTCTATCAAGCTCCACACAATTCTTCCAGGATCTTCTCTTACCCACTGAAAAATTTATCCCAACATGTTTTGTATTTGCTAGTTCAACAGCACCCCACTTCTGTTGCCAAAATCTTTTCTGGTTTGCTAATGCTGCCATTATGAAAATACCAGAAATGGATTGGATTTTTTAAAGGGATTTATTTGTCGGCAAATTTATAGTCCAAATGCCATAAAAATGACCAAATAAAGGCATCAACATGAGTACACCTTCACTGAAGAAAGGCTGTTGTCATCCAGAAACCCTGTTAGATGGGAAGGCACATGACTGGTGTTTGCTAATCCCACATTGTATTCCAGATCCTCTCTCAGCTCCTGTACATTCTTCGTTCTTTTTTCTGGGTCATTTCTCTCTAAGCACCTTGGGTTCCTGTCATAGCATATTGTGGAACAAACTTTGGGCTTCATCTCTTAGCTAAATATCCTGTCTGCATCTCCAAGCATGTCTAAGCATCAACGCCAGCAAAATTGTGTTTTCGATGGCTTTCTCCAAAATGTTTCTCTCAGCTGCAGCACTGAGCTCCTTCTATCTGAACTCTTATAGGGCTCCAGTAAACTAATCAACACCTGTGCTAAATGGGTGGGGCCACACCTTCCCGGAAATAATCTAATCAGAGTTATCACCTACATTTGGGTGGGTCACATCTTCATGGAAACAATATAATCCAAAGGCTCCAACCTAATCAAGACTAAATACGGCTGTTCCCACAAAATTGCATTAAAGAAAATGGCTTTTTCTGGGGGACTTATATCCAAACTGGTACACAGGGAAAAGAGGATGATTGATATAAAGAGAGAGAATGGGTCATCCTATGCACTTGATTATAAGATCATCATCTGCTAAAGACATCAACTGGTGAACATTCACATGGGACAAAATATGTTCAGGATTTTACCCATTCAAAAATTTCTATGACATAAATCTCTCTCAGATCATTGAGTCACCATTTTCCCAGCCATATTCATTCTAAACCCTGACTATTCAGCCAAACCACTGGCAAAGCCCATGAATCTGTATACACTATCATCTTTGGACATGTCTCTTCCCAAGCAAAATGAGCAAGGTATGCTGCTCAAGATTCTGCCTAAGGGAAGGATTTCCTTTAATTACACTCCTTCAGGATATCTCAGAAAGGAGTTGTAGCTCTGCAGCTGTCCAGTTTTGGGAGGAGTCTGTATACCATGCAAACCCCTTCTGTAGCCAAGACCCAAGCTTACTCTTTTTGTAAGGAACTCCCCAAGAAGCCATAGTTGTGGGCTGGGAGAGAGAAGGCAATGTGGCAGAAGCTGAGTTCATGGGCCATTGACCCATTTCTTCATACAATTTACTTGTGCCTTCAGGGCCTGCTAGAGCATGATCTCACAAAAATGACTTCCATTTTTTGATGGCGTGCTATAGTCCACGCCCAACTGAATGGCTTGGTGGATCATACAACACCCATTTCATGATGGGCAACTCAGATCTCATGGCAATTACATAGCCCATTTTTAAGTATTGTTCTACCAAGTCCCAGTAGCAGGTTCAAAACTTTTTCTCACAATAACAGTAGTTATCTGCAGAGCATCTTGAGCTTTGCTCCAATATTCTATGTATCTATGCACTGTTTCTCACATAAAGTCTCCAAACAGCATTTCTACTTGCCATTGATACTTTAAGCACCATTGGTTAAGCTGGATAATTATGGCCAAACATGGAAAAACAGCATACATGGCAGTTTGGATCTGTTGCAGCATCTGTTATGGGTATTCCTTTACTTTTTTGGTTGTATGAAGCACCAGATATAGCAGCTTAAACTTCACATTAAAAGGGATATCTTGATATTGTCATCTCCACTGGATGCCTGGAAATTTTAATGAAGTGGAAGGCCAATAAATTATTGTTGGGTTTATTACTCATCCTCTAATATGCCAATCTTAAGCCAATAATTGTAGACTAGTTGCTACTTCTTGCTCAGTAGGCCTAACCAGCATTACATTATCAATTTACCGTACCAGTGTAATGTCTATGGAATGGTGATTCAATCCTGATACTTGCAGATGAGATTAAGTTGTAGGACTGTATATTTGCTATATACCCAAAGAGAAAAGAGAAGGTGTTCTGATGGTCTTGCCAGCTGAAAGCAAAAAAAAAAAAAAAAGCCAAAAAAAAATTGAAAAAAATGAAAAAAAATTTGCCAAATCATTGCCTGCATACTGAGTAGCTAAGGATGTATTAATTTTTTCAAGCAGTGATAATATATCTGAAAGAGGTGCTGTAATTAGAATAGCTACCTGGTTTAGTTTATGGTAATCTTCCGTCATCTTCAAATAACCACCTCTTCTTTTGCACAGGCCAAATAGGACTATTGAATAGGAATGTGATGGTATAACCACCCCTGTATCTTTCAAGAACTTGAAGGTGGCATTAATCTTCACCACACATGTGTGAATCTATTTCTGAAACTCTATTCTGTTTCATTGATCAATCTATTCTGTTTCATTCTGTTTCATTGATCAATCCTGATTATTTTGGCTTTTTCATAAATCCTAAAATCAGATTATGTAAATTCTCGAACTTTATTCATTTTCTAAGTAGTTTAGATTATCTTAGTTCTTTGCTTTTTCATATAAATTATAAAATAATCTGGACCATTTTTGAAAAAAATATGTTATTACATTTTAACTAAGGGTTGCATTGAATCTATAGATTAAATTGGGATTGCATGAAATCAGTAGATCATTTGCTCCCAAAGGGCCCCCTTCCAATATCATATTTCCTTATTTCTTTGTTTTATTCAGATTCCAAGACAAGCTTTATCTATCCACTAAGTTAGAATCTCTTGGTCTTGAACCAAGGCATTCATATTCTCTCAAAATTTTTCTAGGCATGTCTTATGTATGTAACCAGGTGCTTGTCTATTGATTAGCACATAAGACACTCAGGACAAAGAAAGACCATATGTAACTCAAAACATGTGACATTTACTCTACCAGACATTTCAAATCTAATGTTCCATCACATAGAATATTACAGTTATCTATCTATTGTCCCAACTTTTCTGTTAGTATTTCTTATGCATAAGTGTATCTCCTCTGGGAGAATCTCAATGAGCTTAAATCATTTCTCATGCTACTTAGAGGAGCAGGACTTTAAAATATAAATAAGAAGCACACTAATTTTGTTTACCAAGTGTGAATTATATCATAAGTTATGCTTTCATATTATTTCATCACATACATATTTATGGAAATTTTTAGGAATTAAAGTGGCTATATTCCTAGTAAGATTAAACTGGATTTCATGGAATTAAAGTTATTAACCTAATGCCACATAGCTAATAGGTATTAGAGCTCATGCTGTGTACTTGTAAATTATTTGATTGCTTTTCCAATGCATGCCATATTTCCATTGAGGGATTAATTTTTACTGAAGGCAAATTGCATTTATGTATTTATGTAGCCAAATCCATGCCATATGTCCAATGAGGGATTATTTTTTACTAAAGGCAAATTGCATTTATGCAGATATCTATATCACACAGTTAATTGTTTCAGAAACTCACTTGTTTATTATGGAAAAAATCTCATCTTTTTACTTTTATTTTGCAGAATAAAGTTATTGTGTTTTCTATTTGGACATTCCCTGCAGACTCTAGGAATAGCTTAATATGCTGGCATAAGTATCCAAATGCATAATGTTCATGGCATATTACAATTGATTGACTAGTACAGTTTTACAGATGAGGAAAGATTTTTCTTCCCTTACACAACATTTTAGAAAGTAAAACCCTCAATCTCAAACTAGAGTATGTGATCAATATTTAAATGTGAAATGGTGTTTTCTAGTTCTCAGAAACTGAATTTTTAAAAATTTAATTTCTTTAAAATAATTGACTGAAGGAAGACTACACTGATGTCTTGTAGTGCATGATCCACATATAATAACAAACTTTATGGAAAAATAGCACAAACAATGGCAAAGATGATTGTGTATATACTCCTAAAAGTTTACTAATCCCTAGATCATCCACTGTGGAGAGAAAAGTCATAATTGCCAAATAAGGACTGAAAGAAGGGATAACACCATTATTTCCCACAAACATTAAAAGGATAGTAATAAAATGACATAAACAACATTTTGATGTTAAATTTCATAATTTAGATGAGATGTACAGTCCCTTAAAAATGCTTACCCTAGGAAAATTGGGAATCTGAACAGCCCTATATCAAAGAAACTGAACATTTCCTTCAAAACCTTCCACATGGAAAAAAAAATGTGAGAATTTTTTTCCAAAAGTGAAAACCTCACTTTTCCATCAGAATGGGAAGTGGACAGAGTGCAATATGAAACCTCTTCAACTTTGCCTAACAAGATACCATCTTGGGAGTTATCAGAGAAAAAAACATAAAAGGAACCTGAATGCCAGAGTTACCTCTTGAAAAAGGGGCACCCTCAAAGCCTAGTCATCTAAAGTCAGCCATATTACATCCAAGGATATTACTTTTGCCTTTGTTGAGCCACTCTGATTCTGCATCCCTTTCTTACACTAGGACAGCCTGTAGATGACAGTTTCTCTCTGCAGCCCAATCATATCACCTGGTAAATCACTCTTTCCTTACAAACTCTTTTATTTTATAAATAGTTCTATGCATGTAGTTTGCCAGTGTCACACTGTCTTCTCTCAGCAGCTATAGAGAATGTCTTCCAGCAAAATATACTTCTCAATGACCCCTGTTATTTTCATTTATTTTCTTAAAAGAATATATTAAAGCAATGGATTCTAGTTTTACTCTATTACTAGTAGTATACTTCTGTAGAAAAACAGTCATATCAGATTGGTGATGAAGTACATGAGCTCTAAAGTCTGACTGTCTGGGTTTACATGCAAGCTTGTCCTTTAACCTGTTGTCTTACCATGAACAAATTATGTAATCTCACTTGGTCCCACTTTCATCACCTGGGATATTCATCCCTACATTTTTTTGAACACTGTTCTAGGTGTAAGGGATTCAAAATTGAATGAAAATAGGTAAAAGTCCTGTTCTCATAGAGCTTCCATAGTGGAGGAAAACAGAGAAGAAATAAAACACTTAAGGGAAATATTTAGATGGGGTAACTGCTATGGAAATCAAACACAGCATGGATGAGGAATGGGGCATATGCAATTTTAAATATGGTGGTAAGGCATGGTCTCATGAGGAAGAGTATGAGAAAAGATCCATGCATTTATGTGAGGGAAAGGAATTTCAGGAAGAAGAGAAAATGAAGAAACTCCAGGTAGCTTAAGGACTAATGTGTGTAGAAAACAGGAGATCAGTGTGGCCACTCCCAAATAAGCGTGAAGAAGCAGTAATACAGCATGAGTTCATAGATGTAAAAATGTGGGGCAAGATCATTTTAGATCTGAAGACTTTTGCAAAAGTTTTCATTTTACTTACTGTGATGAAAACTGTTACATTTTTTGAAGGAAATAGACATGATCCAACTTACTTTTCAACAGTAACATTCTGTTCAGAAAACAGGGAAACAACCTAGAAAGCTGCATGAATAACTTAAAGACAGAGATGATGGTTCTTTGGGCAAGGGTGGTAGCAGAGGAGGTGGTGAAAAATAGTCACACTCCAAATATATTCTGTAGAGATAATCAAAATGTTATGCTGATGAACTGGATGTGAGGTGTGTGACATAGAGAAAAACTCCAGGATGATGTTTAAGTCTTGCCTGAACAAATAGGAGGATGGATTTCCATTACCCGAGATTAAATTGTAGATATTTCAAGTACCTACTTGAGTGTTATCTTGTGGAGATAAACTATGTTAATAATATATGTAAATCCATTTAAATGTTATCTGGCACCCAGTAGGGGCTGAGTAAACATAATCTAATCTTTACCGTTATTATAAATGATAAACTTGCAAACAAGCTGTTATTCATATGTTGCCATTTTCCATTCAATCTTGACTTTATCATTTGTTCTAGTTTGCTAATGCTGCTGGAATGCAAAACACCAGTGATGGATTGGCTTTTATAAAAGGGGGCTTATTTGGTTACACAGTTACAGTCTTAAGGCCATAAAGTGTCCAAGGTAACACGTCAGCAATCGGGTACCTTCACTGGAGGATAGTCAATGGTGTCTGGAAAACCTCTGTTAGCTGGGAAGGCACATGGCTGGTGTCTGGTTCTGGTTTCAAAATGGCTTTCTCCCAGGACATTCCTCTCTAGGCTGCAGTTCTCAAAAATGTCACTCTTGGAGGCGGGGCAAGATGGCAGACTGGTGAGCTGTATGTTTTAGTTACTCCTCCAGGAAAGTAGGTAAAAAGCCAGGAACTGCGTGGACTGGACACCACAGAGCAATCTGTCTTTGGGCATACTTCATACAACACTCATGAAAACGTGGAACTGCTGAGATCAGCAAAATCTGTAAGTTTTTGCAGCCAGGGGACCCGCGCCCCTCCCTGCCAGGCTCAGTCCCGGGGGAGGAGGGGCTGTCAGCTCCAGGAAGGAGAAGGGAGAATTGCAGTGGCTGCTCTTACCGGAAACTCATTCTACTGATTCAAACTCCAACCATAGATAGACTGAGGCCAGACACCAGAGACTCTGAGAGCAGCCAGCCCAGCAGAGAGGAGACAGGCATAGAAAAAAAACAACACGAAAAACTCCAAAATAAAAGCAGAGGATTTTTGGAGTTCTGGTGAACACAGAAAGGGGAAGGGCGGAGATCAGGCCTTGAGGCGCATATGCAAATCCCGAAGCAAGGCTGATCTCTCTGCCCTGGGCACCTTTCCTTAATGGCCCTGGTTGCTTTGTCTATTAGCATTTCAATAACCCATTAGATCTCTGAGGAGGGCCGTTTTTTTTTTTTTTTTTTTTTTTAAATCCTTTTTGCTTTTTCTAAAACAATTACTCTAAGAAGCTCAATACAGAAAGCTTCAAAGAATTGAAATTTGGGCACGTCAAGTCAAGAGCAGAACTAAGAGAGCTCTGAGACAAAAGGCAATAATCCAGTGGCTGAGAAAATTCACTAAACAACACAACTTCCCAAGAAAAGGGGGGTGTCCGCTCACAGCCACCATCCTGGTGGACAGGAAACACTCCTGCCCATCGCCAGCCCCATAGCCCAGAGCTGCCCCAGACAACCCAGTGTGACGGAAGTGCTTCAAATAACAGGCACACACCACAAAACTGGGCGTGGACATTAGCCTTCCCTGCAACCTCAGCTGAATGTCCCAGAGCTGGGAAGGGGGAGCAGTGTGAATTAACAGAGCCCCATTCAGCCATCATTTGAGCAGACTGGGAGCCTCCCAACACAGCCCAGCAGCCCAGAACTGCCCTGGGGGGACGGCACTCACCTGCGACATAGCACAGTCATCCCTCAACAGAGGACCCGGGGTGCACAGCCTGGAAGAGGGGCCCACTTGCAAGTCTCAGGAGCCATACGCCAATACCAAAGACTTGTGGGTCAGTGGCAGAGACAAACTGTGGCAGGACTGAACTGAAGGATTAGACTATTGCAGTAGCTTTAAAACTCTAGGATCATCAGGGAGATTTGATTGTTAGGGCCACGCCCCTCCCCGACTGCCCAGAAACACGCCCCACATACAGGGCAGGCAACACCAACTACACACGCAAGCTTGGGACACCAATTGGGCCCCACAAGACTCACTCCCCCACTCACCAAAAAGGCTAAGCAGGGGAGATCTGGCTTGTGGAGAACAGGTGGCTCGTGGACGCCACCTGCTGGTTAGTTAGAGAAAGTGTACTCCACGAAGCTGTAGATCTGATAAATTAGAGATAAGGACTTCAACTGGTCTACAAACCCTAAAAGAACCCTATCAAGGTCAGCAAATGCCACGAGGCCAAAAACAACAGAAAATTATAAAGCATATGAAAAAACCAGACGATATGGATAACCCAAGCCCAAGCACCCAAATCAAAAGACCAGAAGAGACACACCTAGAGCAGCTACTCAAAGAACTAAAGATGAACAATGAGACCCTAGTACGGGATATGAAGGAAATCAAGAAGACCCTAGAAGAGCATAAAGAAGACATTGCAAGACTAAATAAAAAAATGGATGATCTTATGGAAATTAAAGAAACTGTTGACCAAATTAAAAAGATTCTGGACACTCATAGTACAAGACTAGAGGAAGTTGAACAACGAATCAGTGACCTGGAAGATGACAGAATGGAAAATGAAAACATAAAAGAAAGAATGGGGAAAAAAATTGAAAAACTCGAAATGGACCTCAGGGATATGATAGATAATATGAAACATCCAAATATAAGACTCATTGGTGTCCCAGAAGGGGAAGAAAAGGGTAAAGGTCTAGGAAGAGTATTCAAAGAAATTGTTGGGGAAAACTTCCCAAATCTTCTAAACAACATAAATAAACAAATCATAAATGCTCAGCGAACCCCAAATAGAATAAATCCAAAAAAACCCACTCCGAGACATATACTGATCACACTGTCAAACATAGAAGAGAAGGAGCAAGTTCTGAAAGCAGCAAGAGAAAAGCAATTCACCACATACAAAGGAAACAGCATAAGACTAAGTAGTGACTACTCAGCAGCCACCATGGAGGCGAGAAGGCAGTGGCACGATATATTTAAAATTCTGAGTGAGAGGAATTTCCAGCCAAGAATACTTTATCCAGCAAAGCTCTCCTTCAAATTTGAGGGAGAGCTTAAATTTTTCACAGACAAAGAAATGCTGAGAGAATTTGCTAACAAGAGACCTGCCCTACTGGAGATACTAAAGGGAGCCCTACAGACAGAGAAACAAAGACAGGACAGAGAGACTTGGAGAAAGGTTCAGTACTAAAGAGATTCGGTATGGGTACAATAAAGGATATTAATAGAGAGAGGGAAAAATATGGCAAACATAATCCAAAGGATAAGATGGCCGATTCAAGAAATGCCTTCACGGTTTTAACGTTGAATGTAAATGGATTAAACTCCCCAATTAAAAGATATAGATTCGCAGAATGGATCAAAAAAAATGAACCATCAATATGTTGCATACAAGAGACTCATCTTAGACACAGGGACACAAAGAAACTGAAAGTGAAAGGATGGAAAAAAATATTTCATGCAAGCTACAGCCAAAAGAAAGCAGGTGTAGCAATATTAATCTCAGATAAAATAGACTTCAAATGCAGGGATGTTTTGAGAGACAAAGAAGGCCACTACATACTAATAAAAGGGGCAATTCAGCAAGAAGAAATAACAATCGTAAATGTCTATGCACCCAATCAAGGTGCCACAAAATACATGAGAGAAACACTGGCAAAACTAAAGGAAGCAATTGATGTTTCCACAATAATTGTGGGAGACTTCAACACATCACTCTCTCCTATAGATAGATCAACCAGACAGAAGACCAATTAGGAAATTGAAAACCTAAACAATCTGATAAATGAATTAGATTTAACAGACATCTACAGGACATTACATCCCAAATCACCAGGATACACATACTTTTCTAGTGCTCACGGAACTTTCTCCAGAATAGATCATATGCTGGGACATAAAACAAGCCTCAATAAATTTAAAAAGATTGAAATTATTCAAAGCACATTCTCTGACCACAATGGAATACAATTAGAAGTCAATAACCATCAGAGACTTAGAAAATTCACAAATACCTGGAGGTTAAACAACACACTCCTAAACAATCAGTGGGTTAAAGAAGAAATAGCAAGAGAAATTGCTAAATATATAGAGACGAATGAAAATGAGAACACAACATACCAAAACCTATGGGATGCAGCAAAAGCAGTGCTAAGGGGGAAATTTATAGCACTAAACGCATATATTAAAAAGGAAGAAAGAGCCAAAATCAAAGAACTAATGGATCAACTGAAGAAGCTAGAAAATGAACAGCACACCAATCCTAAACCAAGTACAAGAAAAGAAATAACAAGGATTAAAGCAGAAATAAATGACATAGAGAACAAAAAAAACAATAGAAAGGATAAATATCACCAAAAGTTGGTTCTTTGAGAAGATCAACAAGATTGACAAGCCCCTAGCTAGACTGACAAAATCAAAAAGAGAGAAGACCCATATAAACAAAATAATGAATGAAAAAGGTGACATAACTGCAGATCCTGAAGAAATTAAAAAAATTATAAGAGGATATTATGAACAACTGTATGGTAACAAACTGGATAATGTAGAAGAAATGGACAATTTCCTGGAAACATATGAACAACCTAGACTGACCAGAGAAGAAATAGAAGACCTCAACCAACCCATCACAAGCAAAGAGATCCAATCAGTCATCAAAAATCTTCCCACAAATAAATGCCCAGGGCCAGATGGCTTCACAGGGGAATTCTACCAAACTTTCCAGAAAGAACTGACACCAATCTTACTGAAACTCTTTCAAAACATTGAAAAAAATGGAACACTACCTAACTCATTTTATGAAGCTAACATCAATCTAATACCAAAACCAGGCAAAGATGCTACAAAAAAGGAAAACTACCGGCCAATCTCCCTAATGAATATAGATGCAAAAATCCTCAACAAAATACTTGCAAATCGAATCCAAAGACACATTAAAAAAATCATACACCATGACCAAGTGGGGTTCATTCCAGGCATGCAAGGATGGTTCAACATAAGAAAAACAATCAATGTATTACAACACATTAAAAACTCGAAAGGGAAAAATCAATTGATCATCTCAATAGATGCTGAAAAAGCATTTGACAAAATTCAACATCCGTTTTTGATAAAAACACTTCAAAAGGTAGGAATTGAAGGAAACTTCCTCAACATGATAAAGAGCATATATGAAAAACCCACAGCCAGCATAGTACTCAATGGTGAGAGACTGAAAGCCTTCCCTCTAAGATCAGGAACAAGACAAGGATGCCCGTTGTCACCACTGTTATTCAACATTGTGCTGGAAGTGCTAGCCAGGGCAATCCGGCAAGACAAAGAAATAAAAGGCATCCAAATTGGAAAAGAAGAAGTAAAACTGTCATTGTTTGCAGATGATATGATCTTATATCTAGAAAACCCTGAGAAATCAACGATACACCTACTAGAGCTAATAAACAAATTTAGCAAAGTAGCGGGATACAAGATTAATGCACATAAGTCAGTAATGTTTCTATATGCTAGAAATGAACAAACTGAAGAGACACTCAAGAAAAAGATACCATTTTCAATAGCAACTAAAAAAATCAAGTACCTAGGAATAAACTTAACCAAAGATGTAAAAGACCTATACAAAGAAAACTACATAACTCTACTAAAAGAAATAGAAGGGGACCTTAAAAGATGGAAAAATATTCCATGTTCATGGATAGGAAGGCTAAATGTCATTAAGATGTCAATTCTACCCAAACTCATCTACAGATTCAATGCAATCCCAATCAAAATTCCAACAACCTACTTTGCAGACTTGGAAAAGCTAGTTATCAAATTTATTTGGAAAGGGAAGATGCCTCGAATTGCTAAAGACACTTTAAAAAAGAAAAACGAAGTGGGAGGACTTACACTCCCTGACTTTGAAGCTTATTATAAAGCCACAGTTGCCAAAACAGCATGGTACTGGCACAAAGATAGACATATAGATCAATGGAATCGAATTGAGAATTCAGAGATAGACCCTCAGATCTATGGCCGACTGATCTTTGATAAGGCCCCCAAAGTCACCGAACTGAGCCATAATGGTCTTTTCAACAAATGGGGCTGGGAGAGTTGGATATCCATATCCAAATTAATGAAAGAGGACCCCTACCTCACCCCCTACACAAAAATTAACTCAAAATGGACCAAAGATCTCAATATAAAAGAAAGTACCATTAAACTCCTAGAAGATAATGTAGGAAAACATCTTCAAGACCTTGTGTTAGGAGGCCACTTCCTAGACTTTACACCCAAAGCACAAGCAACAAAAGAGAAAATAGATAAATGGGAACTCCTCAAGCTTAGAAGTTTCTGCACCTCAAAGGAATTTCTCAAAAAGGTAAAGAGGCAGCCAACTCAATGGGAAAAAATTTTTGGAAACCATGTATCTGACAAAAGACTGATATCTTGCATATACAAAGAAATCCTACAACTCAATGACAATAGTACAGACAGCCCAATTATAAAATGGGCAAAAGATATGAAAAGACAGTTCTCTGAAGAGGAAATACAAATGGCCAAGAAACACATGAAAAAATGTTCAGCTTCACTAGCTATTAGAGAGATGCAAATTAAGACCACAATGAGATACCATCTAACACCGGTTAGAATGGCTGCCATTAAACAAACAGGAAACTACAAATGCTGGAGGGGATGTGGAGAAATTGGAACTCTTATTCATTGTTGGTGGGACTGTATAATGGTTCAGCCACTCTGGAAGTCAGTCTGGCAGTTCCTTAGAAAACTAGAGATAGAGCTACCATTCGATCCAGCGATTGCACTTCTCGGGATATACCCGGAAGATCGGAAAGCAGTGACACGAACAGATATCTGCACGCCAATGTTCATAGCAGCATTATTCACAATTGCCAAGAGATGGAAACAACCCAAATGTCCATCAACAGATGAGTGGATAAATAAAATGTGGTATATACACACGATGGAATACTACGCGGCAGTAAGAAGGAACGATCTGGTGAAACATATGACAACATGGATGAACCTTGAAGACATAATGCTGAGCGAAATAAGCCAGGCACAAAAAGAGAAATATTATATGCTACCACTAATGTGAACTTTGAAAAATGTAAAATAAATGGTTTATAATGTAGAATGTAGGGGAACTAGCAGTAGAGAGCAATTAAGGAAGGGGGAACAATAATCCAAGAAGAACAGATAAGCTATTTAACGTTCTGGGGATGCCCAGAAATGACTATGGTCTGTTAATTTCTGATGGATGTAGTAGGAACAAGTTCACTGAAATGTTGCTATAGTATGTAACTTTCTTGGGGTAAAGTAGGAACATGTTGGAAGTTAAGCAGTTATCTTAGGTTAGTTGTCTTTTTCTTACTCCCTTGCTATGGTCTCTTTGAAATGTTCTTTTATTGTATGTTTGTTTTCTTTTTAACTTTTTTTTTCATACAGTTGATTTGAAAAAAGAAGGGAAAGTTAAAAAAAAAAAAAAGAAAAAAGACAAACAAGGAAAAAAAACAAAACAAAAAAAAAAACGATGTAGTGCCCCCTTGAGGAGCCTGTGGAGAATGCAGGGGTATTCGCCTACCCCACCTCCATGGTTGCTAACATGACCACAGACATAGGGGACTGGTGGTTTGATGGGTTGAGCCCTCAACCATAAGTTTTACCCTTGGGAAGACGGTTGCTGCAAAGGAGAGGCTAGGCCTCCCTGTATTTGTGCCTAAGAGTCTCCTCCTGAATGCCTCTTTGTTGCTCCGATGTGGCCCTCTCTCTCTGGCTAAGCCAACTTGAAAGGTGAAATCACTGCCCTCCCCCCTACGTGGGATCAGACACCCAGGGAAGTGAATCTCCCTGGCAACGTGGAATATGACTCCCGGGGAGGAATATAGACCCGGCATCGTGGGATGGAGAACATCTTCTTGACCAAAAGGGGGATGTGAAAGGAAATGAAATAAGCTTCAGTGGCAGAGAGATTCCAAAACGAGCCGAGAGATCACTCTGGTGGGCACTCTTACGCACACTTTAGACAACCTTTTTTAGGTTCTAAAGAATTGGGGTAGCTGGTGGTGGATACCTGAAACTATTAAACTACAACCCAGAACCCATGAATCTCGAAGACAGTTGTATAAAAATGTAGCTTATGAGGGGTGACAGTGGGATTGGGAATGCCATAAGGACCAAACTCCACTTTGTCTAGTTTATGGATCAATGTGTAGAAAAGTAGGGGAAGCAAACAAACAGACAAAGGTACCTAGTGTTCTTTTTTACTTCAATTGCTCTTTTTCACTCTAATTATTATTCTTGTTATTTTTGTGTGTGTGCTAATGAAGGTGTCAGGGATTGATTTAGGTGATGAATGTACAACTATGTAATGGTACTGTAAACAATCGAAAGTACAATTTGTTTTGTATGACTGCGTGGTATGTGAATATATCTCAATAAAATGATGATAAAAAAAAAAAAATGTCACTCTTAGTTGCACTTGGGGTATTTGTCCTCCCTTAGCTTCTCCAGATCAAGAGTCTGCTTTCAATGGCTGTCTTCAAACTGTCTCTTATCTGTAACTGCTCTCTTAGCTTCTGTGCATTCTTCAAAGTGTCCCTCTTGGCTGTAGCAGCTTGCTCCTTCTGTGTGATCTTATATAGTGCTCCAGTAATTTACTTTAGACCCACCCAATGAGCAGGCCAACACCTCCATGGAAATTATCCAGAGTCATCACCCACAATTGGGTGGGGTGCATTTCCATGGAAACTCTCAAAGAATTACAATCTAACTAACACTGATAGGTCCACCCACACAAGATTACATCAAAGATAATGGCATTTGGGGGCACATAATACATTCAAACTGGCACATCATTACTTAAATAGTCCAACTTTTATAATACATATAATTTTTCTATACCACCATTAACAAAAGGGTTTTATCTTTAACATATTTCAGGCCACGTCTTATACAAAATATGAATATGTGCTGATATAAATAGAGAAAATAAAAGGACAATGCAAATAGCCTTCTGTTTTCATATTTGCCAAATGGTATATTATATTCATTTAATAACAGCTTTAACTTTTTTTCTAGAATATCTTATAAGAGGATAGGCTAGTTAGAACTTAATTTAACCTGAAGCATACACCAAACTTATTGTCTGAAGAAATGGAGGATATATTTACCATCATTGCCTACACAAACCAACAGTATGCATTTTCAAAATCATATAAATATATATATAAATGAAAGCAAGGTCAGCATAAAGACCAAAGAAAGAAAAAAAGCCTAAAATATAAGAATAGACTCATTGCATGTATAAAATAAGAGATTAGTCATAAAATTATATTATTAAAATAAATGCTTAACAAAGGCATCTCTAATTGCAAATATAACAAAGAGGGATTGCTATAAATACAGATTCCAAACAACTGAGATTTCAAAGCAAAAATAAGATATAATACAGCAATTTATATGGGTATTTTATATGATAAACTAAAATTTTCATATAAATTCAGGATGTAGAGGAAAATAATCACACTTTAATTATTTGACTAAAGCAATGAACAATGATTAAAATAAAAAGTTATTAATGGTGTACTCCTACAACAGAGGATGAACTTTATTTTTTTTTATTGTGGAATATAAGAGAAGTGATAACTTTTCAAGTACACTTTAACAAGTAATTAGAGTGCAAATATCAAAAAATGTTTATGTGTTACAGTTCCACAGTTTTGGTTATTTCCTTATGATATATAATATATGTGAAAAAAGGTGATACCTTTCAAAATATAATTTAACAAGTAGTTACATAGGAAATTTCCAAGAATGTTATGGGTTATTATACCATAGTTTCAATTACTTCCTTTTTGTGAAATGCAACATATCTACAAAAATATAACTTTCAAATTACAATTTAACAAGTAGCTATAAAGCAAATATCAAAGAATGCTATGGGTTACAGTTCTACCATTTCAATCCTTTCCTTCTAGTTATTCTAATACCATAGCAACTAAGAAAAAAGAAATGTATATAGAGATTCAGTATTCATAATCCTTTGTTTAATTCTATCTTGTCTGTTGTTACCCCTTCCTCTAGTTTAAACACTTTCCCAATCTTCAGAGAGGTCTAGGCAGTGGCTACCATAACTTTGGTTGAACTTTGTTTTAATTATTCAAAAATTCTTTTAAAAAAATCAAATTTAATACTACAAAGATAAAATTTAATATAAATTAAATGAATACAAATTTTGTGAATGCAAAACATATTTACCTAAGTGACATTGCTGAAGTCTAAATAGAAAATAATCAAATACTTGGAAAATGAAGTAAAAACATCCTTTCTTATATGTACATTGAATAGTACAGAAAACTCAAATTGGAATTCCTGATAATGTAGATGAAATGTTTTAAGGTAATTTTAGTAATTTACCTAATTTAAATTTGTGAGAAGTTACAAAATTTGGTCTCTTACCAATTCTTAGGTTTTACAACTTTATTAAAAAATTTAAAACATATGAACCAAGAATTTAACTCAATTTATTTCTTTTATAGGAACCTAAAAAATTATGGATATCAGTCAAAAAGAAATGATTTTTTTAATCATACTGAAATTAAACAAAGAAATTCTAATTAGTGAAAACTTTTGACACATCACTGAATGCTAGAGTTTTCAAATGGTTTGCAGGAAGACACAAAATGATATTACTGCATGAAGATATTTAATCTTATGAATTTTCAAAACTTCAGGAATTACCAAAGTGTATACTGATGAGGGGAAACCAAAGGATTCAAAACAAATATAGAAAATGTTAAAAATGTTGTGTACATATGTAATATATATATGAACGTACATAAATTATTCTAGAAGACCATAAACATAACTGTAAAAAATGTAGAATATTTCTATTTGTCTTTAATAATTCAAAGTATTTTCTGACTTTTCTTCAGTGCTCACACACACTTATTTCTATAACTTCATTCTATCACAATATCTTACTAGTCTCTAAGACAACATACTGAAGTGGTGTTTTCCTTTTATAGCTATTTGCTTATGAATAAGATTAACATAGTATTTATTGAAAAAAACCATGAACATTTTTGAAAAAAACACTATTGTGTGTGCAAAATTTTGCAAGAATGTTAATATTTTATGATTGTGGCCAAAAATTGCTAATAGTACATTAAATTCTTTCTATTTACCTTCTGAACTAATCTTCACAATAATTCTATTGTTTTAGAATTACTATTTTTCTTGAATAACTGAGGAAACAAGATTAGGGTTTTAATGCCTTCTAAGGGATATACAGCTTCAAACATGCATATCTGCAATCTAAAACCTGGATTGTCCATTCCAAACCATTACAATTTACAACTATGCTATATTTCTTCTCTACAGAATAAACGGAGTGAAATCTAAAAGTGTCTCTAAAATAAAATTTTCTGAATTTGGGAAATGAATGGGGTTTCTATCTTGCAATTTGAAAGATAACACCACATTTATGTTCACATTACTAGCACTATAAAATATATATGTAAACCACATGGTTTACCCATATTTCATGGTTTCCAATAACTGTAGATTCATAAAAACATATTCTTGGACATGTTCCAGATCATGAATGGTCAAATAGAAAATGACTCAACAGAAATGCAAACAAATGAAAGGATGCTACTGTATTAGAGAGAGACCAGGTTAATGGGTAAATATGAAAGAAAAGATGAGGTTAAACATTCAGCATCACTGTCATTTCTATTGTCTGGTACCGTCTCTCTTCTGTATTACTCTAATAAGAGCATTGTTTTTTTTTTTTTACAATATCACCATATACTTGTGCATTCATTACTACAATCAATTTTTGAACATATTCTTTACTCCAGAAAAATAAATAAATAACAATAATAAAAATAAAAATAAAGAAAGAACACCCAAAACATCCCATACCCCTCACCTCCCCCTAGTATTTATTTATTTTTTGTCTTTGTTTTCTTACTCATCTTTTCTTATACTGGTTAAAGGGAGTATCAGTTGTAAGGTTTTCCAAATTACACAGTTACACCTTAAGAGCTATATAATTACACAATCATCTTCAAGAATCAAGGCTACTGGATTACAGTTCAACAGTTTCAGGTATTTCCTTCTAACTATTCCAATACACTAAAAACTACAAAGAGATATCTGTATCTATATAATCTCTGGTATGACCTCCCAGCTGTATTTGTAATCTCTCTGCCACACTTTGCCTCTTTTGACAAAATTTTCATCACCATTAATGTTGAACCCTACTTGCCTTGCTCTTCCTTTGATCTGGGGTGTCTTCTTCCATAGATAAATAAAAGCATCCACCTGATTTGGAGTGCTTTTATTTACTAAAATAGACACAAATTTAATATTTGTTAATTTTCATTGTTTTCCAGTAAGTGTGAGTTTGGTTGTCTAGGGCCTGGGCCCCTTCCTAAATGGGAATGAAATCCTGAGCACGTAACAGAGACTTTTAACCAGAACAAAGTTTGAGGGAGTGAAAAAAAAAAATCTCCCCAGAGGGAGAAGAATGTAATTATATATGTAAAATAGCACTCTTACCTTATCTCAGTCTTAAACATTAATCTTAGTAAAATCACAGGTCTTAAGGCCCTTTAATGATGACACTAGAGGCTGGATGTCCGGACATCATATGGAATGTCTTTGTTCTAAAATTATAGAAAGTTTCCCTTTGCACTTCTGTGTCTTGTGGAGGGACCAGCCACCACCAGAAACTCCCTCCTGTCTGTAAGTCCTAACAAATCTATGTCTACTTCTGTGCCTGGTGTGTTTTTTTCATCTTGTGACAGCACAAGTCTGTGCTCTTCACAAACTCAGTCTAGGCTGGATCAGTGAGTTTCCAATACTTATGTAGAAATCTACACAAATCAGGTTTTGATGGATACTTCTTAGTCACACAGACAATAAGCAAGAACTTAAGTGTTTTGTACCAGGAATTACATAGCATGTTTGAGCTTGATAGTTTTTTACATTATATCTCCTCAAATATCCTGCATGTTATCCTCTTACCTTTGGATCAGCAAATGCAGATTTGGTTTATACTATGAAACTTGTTTAATTTGATTGTTTATATCCATGTACTTAGTTGACAAAACCAACAGGAGATGCCCTGAGGGGAATTTGAACAAATTATATTCTTGTTCTAAAAACAATTTGAAGATTTATTCAATAATGTAAATAAGTGATACTGGAATAAGGTTCTACATGTTGGCTTTTTTTTGAATAAATAGAATTCTTTGGCCTTTCATTTGAAATGATCCCTTAGAAAATACATACACGCATGATTTAATAATATATAAGAAATCTGAAGATACGAGACATAAAAGGATATGATAAGCTCTATTATGGGTTAACATTTAACTTTTCTAAGGCTCAGTCTTCTCATCCTCAAAATATATCCCACATCATAAAGAAACAAATAAATAAATATGAGAAACTATCGTAATGTTACACCATAATACATCTCTTGCAGGATAAGACACATTCAAATTAAATATATTTCTACTCTGTTTAAATTATGAAGTGCTGTGTTTGGAGTGAATAAGTTATAAATTTTTACCTTCTTCAAAGTCAAAAATTTGATACAGCTTTGAATCACAGTATTCAAAGTGACAACAAAACCACAAATAGACATAGGCTTGTGGAAATGGAGATATCAAAATATAAGGACTTCTGCAGGTCTTCATCAGTGTTGTAATTTTGTAAATCTATAATACTGGCTAATAATTTATTTAGAAGGAATAGTAATACACACACACATAAGAACCCACCTAGAACCCAAATAGACAAAATTAACTTTGATAGACAAGGGAGAACCAACAGGATTTTTACTTTTTTCAATTCTCTAGATGCTCCTGAAGGACTATTTATTAAAAATACTTTTGAGGTTCTATGTATAGGGCTGATATACAACAAATAAAAATGCCATGGGATAGAAACACTCTCAGAATAAAATATGGTGTTGTGATGGGGGACTGACATATTTTAGGGAGGGCACAATGTGGGCCTCCATGATGAGGTGATATTGGAGCCAAAATTTGAAAGAATTGTTGCAATATGACACTAAGAATTCCTTCCAGTAACCCACTTTAAAAGATAAGCATATGATAAAGATAACCAGACATTTGAGCAAACACTCTACTTGAAAGAGAGAAAAAAAGAAACAAATACTTAAATAAAATTGAAAGAAACTGAGACAAGGCAGGCAGAAGAAAAATGTGTAGGGAAGAGACCTTGGAAGAAAAGTTTCAAATAAATGAAAAACTTGCAGGGGTTATAGGTCTCAGAAACTACTATTACAGCAGCACATAAGGGCTAAATTGCAGAGAACCACTCAGGAAGTCAAGAACTGTATGGCTATGTGATTCAAGGAACTCAAACTAGAAAGTGCTAATGAACCTGGCATAACACTGGGAGTTAAAATAGCTCACAATATAATATTTTCAGACCCTCATAAAACCACAAGAGTGATTCCCAAGAATGAAAGTGGTAAGAAACTACTTTGATACAATCCTGAACTAAATCTACATCTCCTTCTGATAGTGTCCAACACACTAAAACATTAGGGAATAAAAGAGTTGCAATTAAACTCCATATAAGGGTATTTAAAGTGTTAAAGGATAAAAAGAACAAATAATGTTCCAAAAGTTACTAATCTCAGAACATAATATAAAGACATATAGCAGGAAAATGAGTATCAGAATTTATTATGGTAAAATAATATAATAGAAAAAGAAATGATTATTAAATCATCAATAAAATGCTATTAAAACAGAAAAGTGAATAGTGAAGTACTCACAGTATATTAGCACAGTAAAGGAAATTTTTAAAAAAATGAAAAGGAGAGATAGGAAGAAAAATCAGTTTGAGATAGGTAAGGTGATTAATAATTTGAGAGAATTTGACAGACCTAAGAAGTGCAAAACATTAATTTCTAAAAACAAAAAATGACACTGGCAAATTTAAAATTTAAAATGAATATATGGCAAAAATGTATACATCATTTCATTAACATGAGAAACAGTAAGATGATAGGACCAATTCAGAGAACATTTAAATAACAGGGTTTTATAAAATTTTTTATAAAATGTTCAACAAAAAAGTTTTAGGTTGTCTCTGACAATTAAGTGCTGCCATGTGGGCCTCGCCTCAGAAGCTATTATTTCCATGACTACCAGGGATCCTGGGCATGAAACTTCATCTCCTACCCACATTACTGAATTTTCAAAAATGCTTATGACTGTATCATCAAGACCCTCCTTATTTCTTTGGCCAGTTGACAGGACTATGTGTGAACACAACATTGTGTGGAAGATGCGGAAAATGGTTCCAGATTTAACCTCCCAGCAAGGTGAAGAGCATCTGAAAGCACTTGGTAGGATGTCATTTCTGAAACCTGGGTAAAAGGCAACGCAGGAGTTCCCTATGATTGGTGGTGGTCCATCCTTGGCAGCTGGCCAGGAATGTTTTCCTATCTGTATCTGCATCATGAGGATCCAATTCCATTTCTCCAGCCAAAAGAAGATTGTGAGGTCTTGAGAAAATTCAAACAACAAAAACAACTTATCAGTCTCAAAATAATACCAGCAACCCTTGCTAAAATATTGATTTTTCTAATATTGTCATTTAATCATGTTTTCTAAACAATGAAACTTCTAAAGAGTAGTTATATTTGAAATTTTAACAACTGATCACAACAGGCACAGCCCAATCAGAACAGATGCCTGCTCTAAACAACTGGACTGAGAGTACTAACTGGTAATGCCAGCAATAGAAGCCCTCCACACATAATTTTTTTCCTTTATGTTACTGAAATATTAAAAAATAATTACTTTTAATATTGCTTGTTATAATTGCACTATTCATTATCTAGGATTTAATGGGTTTTAAAACACCTACCTGTTTTTTTTATGAAAATGTTGGAAAATTAATCAGACTAGAATCAATATTTATTCAGCACCTAGGTTTTAATTGTTGCATTGTCATATTTCAGAGGAATTCATGTCTTTACCCAACCATGACAAATTATTTTTAAATAAAGCTTTTTTGTTTTCAAAAAAATAAGGTTATTTCATTTCTATATTTTAAAAAGATAATATGAGTGCAGATAAGTCTAAATACCACAAGTGTGAAGGCTAATTCCTGTCCATTGAGTATATGCCAATTCAAGATCATAATTTTTCTTTTATGTTTGAGAATTATAAATATATTTTAAACTTATCAGGAGGCTACTTTAGTTCTTTGTTGTTATTTTGGGGGGGTTAATTTCATGGGCTCTTTAAGGCTGATGGCTTTAGGAAGCAATTCATATATGTAGGATATTATTTTGTATTGTTACTAGAGGATAAAATTCCAGAATTTTGGCATGTCACAATAGTATTGTAATATGGTGATTTGGAAACAGCCTAGATTTTTCAGTCAGAGAAAACCTGACTTGAATCCTTGCTCTGCTAGTAAATAACCTTGTGTATTTGGTCAAGTTAAAGTTCAAATGGCATCAGTTTTCCCATCCATAGATGACAGTAAATCATTTAGGTTGCATTTTACTATGTAGATTACATAAGGTAATGTACAAGAAAAAGTCCTATCCCCTAGAAGCCACTTAATAACACACGGTAGCTGCTGTCATAGCTTTGCATCTTCAAATTGTCAGTGTTTATATAACTGTTCTCATGGACATCTTACAAACTTTGGTTTCTGATTATAAGAGCTGATGAAATGATTTGATTTGAGTCTTTTTTAATTTTTTTAAAAGTTCAGCATCTATATATTTTTTCTAACTTCTATATTTTCTTAAAGTAAAATCAACTACACATATACATGCATTTTTTGTTGTGAATAGCATAGAATATTGTGATTCATTAGGTTTAATCTCAATACAATGATATTTGAGTATCATACAACTTGTGTTTGTGTACCCTAAAGAGGAACTATTTTGATTGTGGTTTGAAACCATTCATTCTTTAATGCTTTCATGAAAAACATTATGTCTATTTTGTTTTAGATAAATAAATTCATATATAAGTACTTTGGAATGACACCATCTTCATGAAGTTCTTCTTGACATACCTGATATTTTCATTAATCTTATTCTTTGGTTTAATCTTATTCTAATACTTTTCCGGCTCAACCATCATTTGGGGGTAAACTGAATTTTAATACAGGGTTTTAGATACTCTTCATCTTCAAAATTTGTCTTGTCTCAGACACACTAGTGAAGTGTAGAATTGTAACAAGGCTGAAATTTCTGTGGTGTATTTTAGTCAAAATGCTATTTTCCTAATTCCTGTTTTGTCCTTGAATACCCCTGCAAATATTTTTGAATGCATTTCATACATCTTATAAAAGAGAGACTAAGTGGAGATGTAAAAGAGGCAGAAAGAGGGGGGAGAAAGAGAGAGAGGGAGAGGGAGAGAGGAATAGAAGAGAAAAGGTGGGGCTAGAGAGAAAGAGAATGAGGAAATTTTTGTAAAGAAATATATTTTATCACAACAATATATTAATACATATTATGTTATTAATTAATACCTTTACACCCATTCAAACTAAGCAAAAAATTATTGTAAAATTTTTGCCTGTTTGTATTTGAAAGACATGGGTAAATTATGTGAATTTACTCAGAAATGGGAATTTAGCTTAATTTTATATTTTTACTGTAGTATTCTCTGAGGCTTAAATGGAATGTTTTGCTCTGTAGTCCCACATATATGAAGCTATTCTTACTAGCTATTTAAAAAAATCTTTCACCAAAATCTTTGGGAGCATTTCTGTGAAAATAGAGACAATTGGCTTTCTTCTCATTCAATGGATTTTAAGCTTATGGGATCATTCTCCTCTTGACATATGGGTATATCAACATGACAAAATGTTAGCATATTTCATGTCACAGAGAGAAATCACTGTGGGTCACTGAATACAGCATGACCTAATGTATGGCAAATACTTCACTCCTTTACTTTCATGAAAATACAGGTGTCAGTAAATTAAAAATGATGAAGTTTGGTTTATGACATGCTGGAGGAAAATCAAAATTTACCATGCTGAATTCTCATGACTAAATATGCTGGCTCCTGGGCTTGTGTTCAATCACTAAGGCTTTCAGTTAATATAGATACCTCTTACTTTTTTTTTTTTACTTTATTGGAGAAATTGTGTGTTTACAAAACAGTCATGCAAAAAATAAAGGATTCCCATATAGCATCCCATTATAAACACCTTGCATTGGTGTAGAACAATTGTTACAATTGATGATAGGACATTTTTATCATTGTAGTATTAATTATAATCTATGGTTTAAATTAGGTTTCACTGTGTAGTGTGATCCCACTGCACAGTGGATTTTAAGAAAAAATTCTGTTGCTATAAATAATATTTAACATTTCCCTTTGTAATCACACTACATTTGTATTTCAGTGCTCTTATTTATGTACACAATGTTACCATCACCAATATCCATTACCAAAACATTTCCATTATTCCAAATAGGAACCTGTACATTATAAGCCTAATCACTTATTAATATGTTTATCTTTTTTTGTGGGGTTTTGACATGCAGTATACTTTTTTCATTTCCACTGAATTAGAAATAAACTGACAGCATAAGGAAAAAGAGCAGATTTCAAATATTGCTTTGTGGCAAATATCGTTGTTTAATTCTTTTAGCAATAGCTTTTATAAACAATTTTATTAGTGATCACTAAGTGATATTTAATTGGTAGTTTTTTTAGAGACTACATAACTAAGTATAAAATATTAATGAAATGACCATGATTTCTTCTTGCCTGAAATATGTCTTAAAAATCCACCCAAGTATATTGCGGGGATAGAATAAACAACAAATATTGTCACTAAGTTAAAATTTAAACAGCATTAATAATGGTAAACAAGCTGCAAAAGCCAAAAAAAAAAATGAAGAAGTTATTGATACATATCTCTGGAGCAGAAATGGAGTAAAAGATATTGCACTCTTTCTGAAGGCACACCAAGCTGCATCTACCTCCAGAGTATCTACTGCTGCTCTTACATCACTGCTTCTGAAGGACTACTTGATTGGTATCAGAGCCAGAAAGGAGCAAAAGAAATAATCTGGTGTCAAAAGAAAGCCCTATGAGATAACTTAGACTGAAAGTTTAACTGAGCCCTTATTTAAGTCATCTGGAAACATTTTAAATTAAGTAATATTCACAATGTTTTTCATTTCAATTTAGTAAGATCTTGTGGTGTGAATGTATTTGCTCCCATTTTATAATTATGACAATTAAAGAAAAGCTTTTCATGCATGTTATAGTAAGTTTAAAAACAGTAATCGGGTGTGTATTTCCACCATAACATTTTTGGATATAAAAATTGCAATATTCATTCATCATTGTGAATTTTAATATGATTTAATATGAAGACAGGTGGTAGAAAATTTAAAATAAAATTAACTGGAAAACAAACCACATAATGTGGCATTTTATTTTTTTTTAACATGATTCATTTAGCCCAAAAGTGTATAAAATGATTTATTCATTTACTTTACCCTGATACCTGAATCTACTTGGACTGAAACTCTGTCCTGATTAACTCATCACTGCCTAGACTACCATTTACCTCCCAAGAAATGAACATAAGGATATAACTGTGCAGGCTCTCTTTGAATGGGATATTGCCATCAGGACTTTGAAATATAAATTGAAATTTCAGGCTTGCCATCAGACTTGAAACCATATGGTATTCAGATGAAAAATGTGACTGAAGTCACCATGTTTATATTGAGGGGTTTCACAGGCAATATTGCTCTGAAAGTCCCTGTTTTCACTATTTTCAGACACCTTTCTTTTTTACTGTGACAGGAAATTTGGGACAGGTTTTATTGGGCATTAAGGTTTTCCAGCTCAACAACTCCATATACAGTTTTTTTTGAGAATATTGAAATTCTTGGATGTCTGCTATTCTTCAGTTTTCACCCCCAAAGTATTGCTCAATTTCCTTGAAGAAAATAAACCATTTCATTTCTTTAATGTAGAATGCAGATGCTTCTTTATGTTACTTTTGGGACCACAGAATACTTTCTCTTGACTTCAGTGACTTATGGTTGCTATGTACAAACTTACAACCCATGCTGTATTCAAATACCATGTCACCATGAGTCTATGTGCCACTCATTATTGTTTCCTATGTTGCTGGCATTTTGCATGTTACATTACACACAGTGGCCACTGTTAGCCTTTCCTTTTGTGCATCCGGTGAAATTGAAACTATCTTTTTTGACATCCCTCTACTCCTCACTATTTCTTTTTCTGACACTCACAACAGCAAGCTTCTACCTTCTACTCTGTGGGATCTATTCAAATAACTACTATACTGATAGTGCTGATTTCTTATGTTTTCATTCTGTTGGCATTTCATTCTGTTGGCTTTCTGAAAATATGTTTTAATGAAGGGAGATGAAAAGTCTTATTCACTTGCAGTTCTTACCTAACTGGAGTGTCAATTTTTAATGGGACAATCTTCATGTGTGTGCAGCCAAATTGCAGGCATACTTTGGACCATATGATAGAGTCTCTGTTTTATAATGTTGTGATCCCCATGCTAAATCCCATCATGCACAGTTTGAGTAACAATGACATTAAAAGGACAGTGGAAAAATTATGGTCATAAGTAAAATGCCTTTTTAGAATTGAGTAAAATGGAAAAGAATATTGGGGATCAGTCCATATCTTATTGGTCAGTGATGAAGGAAGAAAACATCTTAATTTTTCCTGTTTTCATTCCTAGAATATTTCCAAAGAAAATATTAATCACTTTCATAAACATTTTTTAATTGTACATTAATTGTAGTAGGCTATATGCCTATGACTATGTTTAGACTGATCCATATTAAATATTCTTTGATAAACATATTGATATTTTTAGATTTTGTATAATTTGATTTTCACTAATTGTATTTAGAGTTACTGTACTCAGGATTTGTTGCCAAGATATGACATTACCTTATTTATAGTAATTTCTGCTCTATTGTCAAAGTGAATTCATCTTCTGAAATTGCTGTGAAAGACTTCCAAAAAATTATATGCAGTACTTGCTTCATGTGGCCCTCACATTCACAGTTCCATTCTGTGGATATGACTTTTGCACTGCTTGGATCAACACCATAGATTTTTATTTCATTATTTCCTTCCCACTATCCAATCAGAATTGATTAGATCCATTCTAAACCTCCTGAAAATATATGGATGTTAATATTTACTAAGTGTATAAATACTGCTCTGCAAGAACAAATAAAAATACATCATAAAAAATAGCTTAAAACTGGCTACTATGTACAAGTTCCAAGATCTCAAAAGCTGATCTACTTTTGGGAGTTCCTGTGATGATATGTCCTTTCTCAGTTGCTCTGGATGCCTTAATCTGTAACTATGAGACCCAAGCTTGCATTAATTATCACTCCAAAATTTACAATTCATAAACAAATCACAGAGAAATGTTCTCACATTATGTCAATTCACATCTGCTTCTACCTTATTTATTCTGCCTTATTTATTTTTGTTCTAAGATTTATTTGAAGAGACCACAAGAGTGTAAATTTACTTTTATTTCAATGAAATTCACTCTTTTCCCACCAATGATTCTTGTTCCATGACTCCAACTGTTCAATATTGTTGACACAATATAATCAAAGAGTTAAATCTGAAGTGTGATTTTGTGACCCAATGCAATAATTTTCAAGACTTCAGTTTCTAAACTATTATACATCTCTATTGGAATAAGTGCATGTTTGATATCAGTGTACAGTTTAAATATACACTCAACATTCCTCTAAAAATAACAAACAAACTTCAGGGGCACAAAACTGAAATAATGTGAACATGTTGCCTTATATAGAAATTAAGCTACTTTAAGTCACAGCATCTTAAAATTTACTTTCCTGATTATCATCTTTTGAGATGACTTTTTTCTGGAATAAGGAACAAAAACTACTTCAAAGTTTTCTGAATATTCATCTCTTACAATTGTTAAAACATTTGCAACATTCTAGGACTTTTTTAAGGTCTTGACCTTTCACGTAGGGGATTGAAATTATTAAGGTAAAGTTCAATTCAATTGTTCCAATGATTTATGAGTTTTTGTTCTTTCAAATTAACAATAATAATCTGTCTGTGGGAAAGGATGAAGTGAGCACTAGGAACCAGGATGTATTCAATTGTGCCTAAAAATATCAGACCAATAATTAATTCAACAAGTACAACAAAAATAGATATTAAGTTAACATGCATGAAATTCTACTATCCTCCCTAGTTCTCACAGTATTTTCTCTCTTAAAGGTCAATATTAAATAATAGTCTATTTAACTCTCGTTAATAACTTGCTATTATTCATATCTCAACTTGATTATCTTTCCGTCATCCAAGAATTCATTGATTTTCTTGACCCTTGGAAATTCACTTTCATATCATTTGGTAAGGTCATCATTTAATATTTGTTGTGAATATTTGATTATTTTCCAGCTCTCCCAATGCACAGATCCTGCAATTTGCATGGAGACAGGAATTTTGTCTGTTTGTCCATGCAATTGTATCCCCAGGATAAAAGTTATTACCTGAAATATAAAGTTTATTCAGAAAATATCTTTGAATGTATGATGAGTCACAGAATAAGTATTAGTAGCAATTGTTAGCACTTATATGTTGCCATTTGTTTACTGGACATTTTATAAATGCATTAAACAAACCAAGTTATTCACATAACTCTAAGAGTTGGTTCTATTATTGCCTGTAATCACAGTTGAGGGAACAGAGGCATATAAACTCTTAAGAGTGGTAACAGGATTGGAAACTAAACTTGATAGCTATAGCACCCCTGCTTTTAAGCACTTTGGTACATAGAGTGAAAGAACAGGGTGATCTTTCTATTTTGCTTACTTCATTTTCAGGCCTCCAGAAAAGGCCATGTGAATGTAAATGTCTTCATTTTGTCAGTGGCAGAAAGAGAGAGATAAAAGAACCTATGTAATAATATTAGAAAAATTAGTTTCCAGTGGTTTTGACAACCACTCAATTGGTTGATACATACAGAGTTTGCCAATTTTGAGCCTGTATAATCATTATTGAAGACATTAAAAGAAACAGAAAAATGGGGAGAAGGAGAAGTTTGTAAAAGTAAGTGCATGAGACCAGTAATACATATAATGATTCAGGGGTTCCATTACATTTTTAAATTGCAATACTAGAAACTCAGATATATATTGTACGGACAAGTGTAGAGTTATCCATAATGGAGATATTTAAAAGCACAGCAGTGAATAAGATTTAAAAATATAGAATTCTACTTCAACTTAGTATGTAAAATCTGTAAAGAACATATCATCACCTCTAACAATTTTAAACAACCATTATTTTACAAAATCATAAGTTTCCATGAGCCCACAAGAAAGAGGAGGTTGGAAATAGCCAGGAAATTGAATACCAAGGAAGGGCAAGCCCTTTAAAAGGGCGATGGGGAAAAAACACAAAAAAAAACTGTTGCACATTTGACAGATGTTGGGGAAAAGATGTGGTCACTCTGCAAACATATGGGAATAACACAGACACATTTCATAAAATTAAGAAATCAAGTGTAGGCTAGAGTGCCAATTGGGAAAAGCAGTGAGCCCTAGATTCCAGGGGTTTCCATTCACTCAGAATATCTTCTTTGCAGGTCTCTGTCAGGTACTAATGAGAAGGACTGGGAGAATGCTGGGAGACTTTAACACAAGGTCACAGTACAACCCATGAAATACTAAATATCCTTCTCCTCCTTTCTTACTATATGAGGAATTGCTATTATTTTACCAAATAATATGATAGATAAAATGTATTGTTATGTCCAACCATAGAATTCCTACTGCTTTCCTACAGTAACCAAATGATTAGTAAACTTTTACTTCCTCATAGTTTCTCTTTAATTACCCAAACAGAGCCTAAATCCTGTAATAGTCTCCTTCATAAACCCTCTTACTTAGAAACTGCACATTTTCACATGACAATTTGTTCTTCCTCAGTGCAATGACTAGTAAAACCAAATTGTTCAACCACAGTGGTTCTTGGTGGTCTTTGGCTAAAGAACATCGGCAATTACTAAGTTAAAAGTTCTAGTGAAGAAGAACAGACAACATGCATTAATAAATGAGAAATATCAGAGGGATAGAATCTAAAATTTAGTGTCCAATGCATTGCCGGAAATAAAACTTTTTAAAAGCACACACACAATAAAATAAACAAAGCTTTCCATCAACAGTATCATCAGTAGACTAGATACAGATGAGGAAAGAATGAGTGAACTTGGTATTAAGCCAATTAGAATTAACAAAACAGAAAAAAATTAAACAAAAAATAAAGTGAGGGAATAAAAAGTGTCCAGATCTGTGGGAAAATATCAAATACTACAATATACATATAACTAGAGTACTACAATAAGAATATAGAGAGCATACATAAGAAGAAATATTTAAATAGATAATGAACAAAACTTTTCTAAAAATAAGGGAAGACATCAAACCTCTGGTTCATGAATGCTAAAGGACTTCAGGGGTGTTAAATGAAAACAACAAGTCAAACAACAAACAGAACACATATAGACTGGTCTCTCAGCTGAAAAACAAAGATAAGTAGAAAATTATGAAAGAAGTCAGAGGATAGCACATACACATACAGAAGAAAAAAACTATAAGAATTATAAAGACATCATTAAAAATGACATAAGCCAGAAAATATGCAGAGATATGTTTAAAATAATTAAAGATAATAACTCTTATTGCATATGTGACTACCCACTGAAATGTCTTTTAAATATAATAGAAAAAAATTTCTGAGGATAATTAACATACATGCATACAGAAATAATTTATAGCCAGCAGCCTGCAAGTTTTTCAGACAGAAGGAATATATTAACAGAAGAAAACTTGGGTCTACTCAAAGAAGTAGTAGGATAAATATGTAAAACTGAAGGTAAATATATTGAATATTGGATTTTTAATATTTTAATATCTTTAAAACTGTGTCTAGGAGAAAACTGTGATGATGCACTGTGGGTTTGAGTCACATTTGAACTGAAATTTTTGACAAAAATAAAGTTTGGGACAGATGAAGTGGAACTTCTTACTCAAAATTTAATAATCTCTAGAGCAACCATTTTGAAGAGAGAAAACCAAAACCTCAATAGAAGTGATGAAAAAGGTATAGTACTAAAGTTACACACAAATATTAAAAGGATAGTAATATAATGTTATTAACATCATTTTGTTGTTAAATTTAATAATTTAGATGAAATATACAATTCCTTAAAGATGCTTACACCAGAAAAATTAATAACCTAAACCGTCTTGTATCTATGCAAGAATTTGAACTTTTCCCTAAAATCATTCTGCATAAAAAAACAAACAAAAAAAAGGAATTCTTTTCCCAATGTGAAAACCTCACATTTCCCTCAGGCTTGAATGTGAACAGAATTCTGTGTGACTCTTCTTAATATCTGTAGAAGAGGCCAACATGTTGAGAGATAGTACAACAACATAGAGGAAACCTGGGTCCCAGGGTTACTTCATGGAAAAGAGCCACCCAGAAAGAGTAGTTAGCAAAAATCCTCATTTATGCATCCATGGATGATAATTTCATTTTTGTTGAGCCCTTCTGTTTCTAAATACATTGTTTCATCAGGATAGCCTGCATCTAACTACTCAGGTTCTTGATTTTCCCCACAATCCAATAAAATCACCTGATAAATCTGTCTTTTGTTTACTAAGTTCTTTCTTTTTCTAAATAGGACTATACATGTAGGTTTGGAAAGATTTGGCTGGTGTTGCCAAAGTCACACTTTTCTCTCAGTATCTCTATAGAATGCCTGCCAACACCATACATATCTCAATGAACCATATTATTTTTGTTAATTTAAAACAATAAAATCAAACAATGGATTTTTTTTCCAATTGTAATAACAGTAGCATACTTTTGTAGAAGAGCAGGCATATCTTAGAGATGTGATGAAGAATGTAAGACATAAAGTCACACTGTCTGGGATCCAATATGAGCTTGTCCTTGAAGTGTTGACTGACCATGAACACCTTCTGTAGTCTCCCTGTGCCCCAGTTTCATCAACTGTAAAATTCGGCCATACAAATACATCTGTTGAGGCACTCTTCTAAGTGCTGGGGATAGATCATTGAAAATAATGGCAAAAATCTTGTGCTCATAGAGTTTTTATAGTGGAGGAAAACAGAGAGGAAACCAAGGCATAAGCAAAGTATATAGAATATTAGATGGGGTAAATGCTATGGAAAACAAATGCAGCATGCTAGAGGAATGGGGGCAGGTACTATTTTAAATAGGGTGATAAAGAACCATCTTATGAGGAAAAGAATGAGAAAAGATCCATGCAGTTATCTGGGGAATGGGAATTTCAGGAAGAAGAGAAAGGAAAAAGCCCAGGCAGCATCAGGAATAATGCATATAGGGAAGAGTGAAGAAGGTCACTGAGGCTGCTCTGAAGTGAGAGTGACAAACACACTGATAAAGGATGAGTTCATAGAGGTAAGGGGGGGCAAGATCATTTTGGATCTGTAGGGTATTATAACAGTTTTGAGTTTTACTCTTAGTGTGATGGGAAGTCTTGTAGGTTTTGTGAAGAAAAGTGATATGACCCAACTTATTTTTAATAGTAACACTCTGGGCCATATATTGAGATTAGACTAAAGAGGGAAAACGTAGAAAGCAGGGAGGTGATCTAGAAGTTTTATGTAATAATTTAAAGACTTAGTTGATGGTTCCTTAGGCCAGGATGGTAGCAGAGGAAGTGTTGAGAAATAGTCACATTGCAAACATATTCTGTACAGAGAATCAATATGATATTCTTATGGACTGGATGTGACATGTGTGACATAAAGAAAACTCCAGGATGACTCCTAAGTTTTTCCTGTTCAAGTAGGAGGATGGCTTTCCATTATTTTAGATTCAATTGTAGATAATGCAAGTATCTACCTGACAGCTATCTTGTTAACATAAACTATGTTAATTATGTGTCTAAAGCACTTTGAATATTGTCTTGTACTCCATAGGTTCTCAGTAAATATACTCTATTTTATTCTCTTATTACAGAACATTGATCATTTGCAAATAAAAACTATTATTCATAATTTGTTATGCTCTACTTCAATTTTATTTTTTATCATTATTTAAAGAGTTCAATTTTTACAATGCATATACAACACCACCATAAACAAAGATGTTGTCTCAAAACTGTCTCAGACCAAAATTAATATAATATTCAATAATATAAATATGGATAAAAGAGGGACAATATAAATAGTCTTGTGTTTTCATATTGTCCAAAGTTTATAGCACATTTATTTAATAACATCAAAAATGCTTTCTAGAATATGAGGATAGGTTAGTCTGAATTTAATGAAAACAAGCATTTCCTGAACTTATTATTGTTTGAAAAATTAGAGAATCCATTGACCATAATTGCTAACACAAACCAACAGCATGTATTTTCTAAATCAGAGACATATACAACTTGAAATTAAAGCCAACACAGCTCATGAAAAATACTAGAAAATATAAAGAGCTTATAAATATGAGAAAAGTCACAAAATATGCACAAGATGAGAAATTAGTCAAAAAATACATTTTGAAAAAATAAATGCTTAACAAAGCATCTCTAATTGCAAATAAAAAAAGAATTGCAATAAATATAGAGAACAATCAACATAGAGCTCAGATAAAAAATAAATCACAATAGAGTAACTATGAATATTATATATAATGAGTTAAATTTACATACAATTTCAGGATTTAGATGGGAAAATGCACATTTTAATTACTTGAATAAATTAATGAACAGTGATGAACTGGTGAAAAGTGGTTAAAAACTTATTCCTAAAAACAGAGGCTGAACATTTTTTTAAAGATTCAAATATCATTTAGGAAAATGAACAAATATAATTCTACAATGAAACACTAACATTAATTAAAACAAATCACTTGAATACTAAAATATATCTAATAAACATTGTAAAAGTCTAAGTAAAAATAATTAAATAACTGGAAAATACAGAAAACATACATTCTTAAAAACACTTAACAGCAGAGTATATCAAAATTGCAATTCCAGATAATGTGGAGGAATTTTTAAGGGAAGTTTTAGCAACCTACCTGACTAAAATTTATGGGATGTCACAAAATTTGGATTCATTGTCAAATCATAGCTTACCAAATTTTCTTTATTAAAACTTTAAAACAAATGAGTCAAGAATTTAACTCAAGATTTTTTTTCTTTTTATAGAATACAACAAATTTATAGAAATCAGGAAAAAGGAAATGATTTATTTTTCATCATATTGAAATTAAACATAAAATTACTACTTTATAAAGCTTGCTGATTCACCACAGAATGGTAAGGTTTTGAAATGGTTAGCAGTAGTGACAAAAGAATTATTATACTATGTATATAGCTAACGTGATGAGTTGATAAACTTCAGATCTTAAAGCATTGGAAGATGAGGTTCTTGATTTCCTTACGTACCAAGAAAATATTCACTTCTAAAGATTCAATGACAGAGGAATTAATAAAGGATTTGGGGATGAGTGGAAATCAACAGCTGCAAATAAAGGAAAAGAAAATGACAAAAATTTTATATATATATATGTGATACACATACATGTATACAAGATTGATCTAGAAGACTATGAACACTATAAAAATGATTAGGGTATTTCTACTTTCTTTAATATTTTAAAATATTTTCCAAATATTGTTCAATGATCACATATCCTTTTTTCTATAACTTAATTCCAAAATATTTTAATTTGCTCTAAAAACAAATATTGAAGACTTGATTTTAGCTGTTAGTTCATTTATAAATAAGAATAAACAAAAGTATATATAAAGTGCCAGTGCATAGTTTCATAACAAAAGGCATTGAATATTCAAAATCTGCAAGTATGTAAATATTCTGAAGGTGTGGTCAAAATTTATTAGCATTGCATTAATTTTTTCAATTCATCATCTTATAATAACTGCATGATTTAGAATTATTATTTTTCTTATACATTTGAGGGAACTAGATTTATAGTTTTAGTTACTTAAGTCATGATGCTATATAGCTGAAAAATGGCAGATCTAGAAACCCTGGATTGTCCAGTCCAAAGTAGCATTCTTTACAACTTGCTATATTTCTTCTTTAGAGAATAAATGAAATGACTTCTGAAAGTGCTCTCCATAGTAAAATTCTCTGAAATTTATGCAGCTAAAAAGCTGACAGATCTAGAAACAAAATCTTGCATTGTCTGCTCCAAAACAACACTCTTTACTATTGTGCTACATTTTTTCTCTACAGAATTAATGGGACTTCTGAAAGTGTTCTCCAAAATTAAATTATTCGAAATTGGAGCATGCAAGGGGAATACTATGATACAATTTAAAAGATGAAAACATATTTTTTTGTACATAGATTGCCTAAAGAAACACATATATTTAAGCCACAGTTTTAACCACACTTCATGGATTACAATTGCTATGTACATTTCTAAAAACATATTGTTGGAAATGTTCCAGATCATGTATAGTTAGGTAGCTGTTGATACCTCAAAAGAAATTCAAACTAATTAAAGGATACTACTTGATTTAAAGATAAACCAAGTAAATTCCCAGGTAAGAAAGAAAGAAAAGATAAGCTTGAATGTTCAGGGTCACTGTCATTTCAATTGCCCAGAGCTCTCTCTCTTCTGCATGACTCTAATGAGAGCATTTTTCACTTCTTTGTTCCTAAGACTATAAATGAGTGGGTTCAGCATTGGTATCACCATAGTATAAAACACAGAAGCAACTTGATCCCTTCCCAAGGAATAGGACTTCTTTGGTTTTAAATAAGTGAATATCATAGTGCTATAAAAGATGGTGACTCCCAGGAGATGGGAGGCACAAGTAGAGAAGGCTTTGTGCTTTCCTGAAGTGGAATTAATTTTCAGGATAGTAGACAAAATGGACCCATAGGATACAGAGATTGTGATAAGAGATCCCAATACAGTTATGCATCCAAGAATGAATATCATTATTTCAGTATCATGAGTGTCAGTGCAGGACAGGGCTAAAATTGGGATTGTGTCACAGAAAAAATGGTAGATTGCATTGGAGTTGCAAAAATGCAAACTGCTCATGAAAAGACCATTGATCAAGGAGTTAATAAAGCCAATCATATAGGAACCAGTGATAAGGGCATGGCAGAGTCTCATAGACATAACAACTGGGTAGTTTAGAGGGTTGCAGATAGCTACATAGCGGTCATAGGCCATTGAAGAGAGAAGGAAAAACTCAGTGGCACCCAAGAAGACAAAAAAAGAGATCTGGGTGAAGCAGCCTCCGAATGAAATACACTTGTTAGAAGTCAGTACGTTCTCTATGGTTTTAGGTGTGATGACTGTTGAGTAACTGAGGTCAAGGAATGAGAGCTGACTGAGGAAAAAGTACATGGGGGTGTGAAGCTGGAGATCCAGGTAAATTATCAGTATCATCACCATATTTCCCAAAAGAGTAATCAGGTATATCAGGAGAAACAGCATGAAGAGGACCTGCCTGATGTCTTCAGAGTCTGTCAATCCCATGAGGATGAAATGAGACACATTTGTGTTATTCCTGTTTCCCATAGTCTTCACTGTTGCAAACTGTTGAGAAATAATAGGTGAATACTAAGAATGAATGACTTCAAAAGCTTTTTGGTTATATGAATGATCTGCCATTTTAAAAAATTAGTATAGTGGTTCTGGAAAGTCATAATAAAGTGTAGATCACAAACTATGATTGGAAAAATCTTAGTTTGACTGTCAAATAAATGCTATGTATAAATCATCATTTGGATAATATATAATAGAAGCTATATATATTGCATAATTACAATGATCTTGACATGACCTTTTTTTAGATGAGGAAAAGGGCACAGAAAATTAAGTAACTTATCCAGAGTCACACCATTAACTGTTGACCTTGTGATTCTTCTAAGATTTGTTGAGTCCAGGAATCACGCTCATAACACTACATTCCTACTTATAATTAATTTCAGTAAAACAGAAAAAAATGTTAGATATATAAAAATCAATGATAGAGAGTTATTGCATTATTTACTGTGCATTTGTATTCAAATTATTTCATATAATTGGCAGATCAGAAATTAAAACCTTAGGCTGCTTTAATGTGGTCTATTAATGTAGACCACACATTATTATTAATTTTCAAAGGTTATGCTTTTAAGTGATTATTTGAAATCATATTTCTCCCCAAAATTTATTATTGATATATGTACATTCCTTGATGAATCTGATTCCATCAGTTCTACATTTGCATTTCTACAACCCAGGCATTAATTCAGTGTGGCCTAAATGATGTGTGTGTGTGTGTGTGTATGTGTGTGTACATATTTGCATGTCCTTCTAATAATATCCCCATTTTTTGAAAGAAACTAAAATACTGTAACTTTGAGAATAATTCTTAACATGATCCAAAGTTCTAGAAATTTATCAACATTCAGTTTTTTCACAAATGAAATGTGTAAACTATAAAAGGAGCATGAAACTTCTGTGACATATGACTTGTTTCCTTTGACATAACTTGTGTTTAATATTTGTGCATGCATATTTACCTTATTCAGATCCTGTTTAAATAGAAACTTTCCCTGGAAATTATGTCTCATATGTATGCCTGGGATCTATTGTGAACATGGAGCAGAATATCCCTTGCTTTTCACTCTGATAATGCCCTGGTACCTCTTATTTTGAAGATTGTCAACAATGCAACATTCAGTCATCCATGATATGAATTTCTAAGGAAGATTGGTTGGCATGTTCCCACAACTAATGTATGCATGTTAAGGAGTGTCAGATAGTTCCTCCTCACCTGGAAGCTGCATAATGTTGGACATCATTTTTTTTTTTTTTTGGTTACTCATTGGCAATGCTGTAATTGATGACTGGGTAAAAGAAATGGTATTTCTAGAGAAATATTTAATCTGTTGCTGTAAGGACAGAAAATTAACCATGAGGGATGGAAAAACACATTTTTAATGAAACAATTTTATATAAAAGTGACACAATCATAAGAGCAAACATTGGTCATTATACAAAAATCAGAAAACAGCAAAATTTAAAATAGAAAATGAGATTTGTTCATAATTCTTTTTAAGCTATAAATGAATTTTCTTCCAATTATTTTCCTTTGTGCATATAATGCTTATTTATATGCATACTTATGTATTCACATAATTTTTATCCCACTGAATTTTCAGTAACATTCTAATTTTCTTATTAAATATTTATAATATACCATTATCTAATCTATGGTATATTAGACTTTTGTAAAACCTATAATTTCATGTATTTTGCTTTGGCTGGTTCTCCATAATTAACTTCTTCCTTGGATGAATGGGCATTTTTGAGGCATCACAAGGAAAATATGTTGGAGTTTCTCCATTCAGGTTTGTCAATGTCTCCTAATTCATCTACACAGCAGGTGTACTGTTGTATTCAGTCAAAAATTTTTGTGCAACTAGTTTTATTATTTTAGGGTGCTGGCTTTAATATGAAAAGAAACAGAGAAAAACATATACCTCAGAGCTGAGATGAGTAAATATTTCAGAGCAGAGATGAGTAAATATTTTATAATTAATTTATTGAACAAAAGCTCATTTCCTCTTTTCATGTGAAACTTGCAATAATTAACCATAATGAAGTCAAGTTTCATGGAGATTTGCAAGCAAGAGAATTTGTTTATATTCTAGAATTTCAGGAGAGTATTTGATGATATGGATCAAGGATGTTTTGGAAGAAAAATTCTTCTCTTCATCAGAAATTCAGTGATACTGAGAAAAGCTTACTTGGATATTAAAAAGCAACTATCAATTTATTTCACAATAGAAGATCCTGTGCTTTAAGCCAAAGAAGAGACTAACAGAGATTTCTACATTTATGCTGCTCTATTAGGATCTCCTTACTCTTTGTAAAATCACCATGAGAGATTTTCTCTTCCTATCATTGAAATAATTTTTGATAGTTATGTGCACTTTAAAATAATGTAAATAAGAACTGAGGACAAAATAATTTACAAAACTAATTTGATAACTAATCTTTTTGCTGAATCTTTGCTAGTGGGATTTTAACATTTCATCTATAATAGTAAAATAATTTTGGTAGAAGATCAGGAATGAGGAACAGAAAAGAAATATGGCTTCTTTGTTCTATATTTCTACAAAATTAGAACTTTGTTCCTGACAATTATTTGATTCAATTGTTTCTTAAGAATTTTATTTCTCTATTTAAGTCTGTCAAATTTTGCTTTATGTGTTTTCAAGCTCTGTTAAGGAATTTTATATTTTTTGATAAGCTCTATTTTCAATTTATACTGTTCTTCATTACTCTGGAGTACAGAAATCTAACATTTCTAATAGAACTACATTGTACAGTAGCATTTGTATGTTTATATATAGAGGTAAATATTTTTACATCCTTTTACAGTTTACCTATTTCTTATAGACATCATATAGTTGGGGTTTACTTTTTAATAGAGTCAATTACTGGGCTTTTAATTGGAATATTCATTCCACTTAAATTTAAAATAATTGTTTATAGAAAAACAAAACAATACAAGAGAGAAGGTGGTGGCATAGAGAAGAGTGGAAGGTAGTTCCCCCAGAGCAACTATAAGCAACCAGGAAAGATCTGGAATAACTGCTGGGAGATGACCATGAATGTCCACACATTGTGCAACAATCTGGATTGGGAGAAATGACCAAGATCACAGCATAAAATCTGGGAGTAAAAACTGCAGCCCTGAGCCAAGAGCCCCTCCCTCACAGCAGCCTGAACTGCAAAACCTTACTGTGATAGAGAGCAGCACTCTCTGAACAAGCAAATATACTTCAGCCCAGCTCCAACTGGGGTTTTAATGTAAACTGCTCAATATAAACTATGAATCCCCAACAAGCTTTCAGTGATGACTGACCTAGGGGATGTATCTATCTCAGGATGGGGAGCCCAGAGGATTGGGTGCTATCTCTGGCTGATGGGTGAATCTTGGGGCTGTAGACTGACCCTGAAAGGGGGATTTCTGTCCTTTTCTCTCTCTCAACCTAGACACTTCAGTGGAGAAAGCCTCAGCTGTTTTCAATTCACAGTGCTGGGCAGCAGAGAAGCCTCAGCCATTTTAAATTCACAGCATTCTGACCCAGACAAGGGTGGAGATAGCAGAATCAGAAAAATGAAGAGTCTTTCTACATGCAAATGACCTCTCTCTAGGGGGGCACATTTTCCCTAAGAGGAAGAAGGTGGTGTCAATCTCTACTACCCACCTTACATTCAGAACCAGACCCCAGAGCCTAGGGGAAAACAGCCACAGGCCACATCTACTTATACCAATCAGGAGTGACAGGCTGATGTGTGCCACCTGCTGGGAAGAAAAGCACAGGGTGTGTCAATCCTCTAAGACTCACCATCAATGAAACCAGATATTGAATATTTCTTCCTTCTGGGACCTGAGCCTGTTCTTTTCTGGGAAAACCTGATTGGGGTAACCAAGGAAAACAGATACTTAGACATCCGAAAACTACAACCTACACTAAGAAAAATGAAGTTATGGCCCAGTCAAAGAAAGAAACTTACATTTAAACAACTAATGCTAAATCAATTCAAAAAGTTTAGGGAAGATGTGGCAAAAGAGATAAAAGTTATAAAGAAAACTCTGGGTGTACATAAGGCGGAAATTGAAAATTCAAAAAAAAACCTGACAGAATATATGGAGATAAAAGACAACACAACACAAGAGATAAAAGACACAATGGAAATATACAACAGCAGATATCAAGAGGCAGAAGAAGACACTCAGGAACTGTAGAACAAGACACCTGAAAGCCTACACTAAAAAGAACAGACAGAGAAAACAATAGAAAAATATGAGCAACATCTCTGGGAATTGAATGACAAAAAAAAGCAAGAATGTACATGTCATGCAGGTCCCAGAAGGAGAAGAGAAGGGAAAAGGGGCAAAAGCAATAATAGAAGAAATAATCAATGATAATTTCCCATCTCTAATGAAAGACATATTAATACATATCCAAGAAGCAGAACATATTGCAGACTAGATCTGAATAGGCCTACATGAATACCCTTAATAATCAGATTATCAAACATCAAAGACAAAGAGAGAATCCTGAAAGCAGCAAGAGATAAACATCCATCACATACAAAGGAAACTTAATAAGACTACGTGCAGTTTTCTTAGCAGAAACCATGGAGGCAAGAAGGAAGTGGTGTGATATACTTAAGATACTGAGAGAGAAAAACCACCAACCAAGAAACCTATATCTGGCAAAACAGTCCTTCAAATATGAGGGAGAGTTTAAAATATTCTCTGACAGACAGACAATGACTGAGATTGTGAACAAGATACCTGCTCTACAGGAAATACTAAAGAGAGCACTACAGTCAGATAGGAAAAAAATAGGAGTGAGAGGTTTGGAACACAATTTTGGGTGATGATAGTATAGCAATGTAAGTACACTGAACAAAGATAACTATGAATCTGGTTGAAAGAGGAAGGTTAGGAGCATGTGGGACACCAGAAGGAAAGAGGAAAGATAAAGGCTGGAACTATATAACTCAGTGAAACCTAGAGTGTTCAACAATTGTGATAAAATTTACAAATATGTTTTTTCACAAGGGAGAACAAATGAATGTCAACCTTGCAAGGTGTTAAAAATAGGGAGGTATTAGGGGGAAATACAATCAATGTAAACTAGAGACTATAATTAACATAAACACTGTATTATGCTTCCTTTACTGTAACAAAGACAATATACCAAGGCTAAATGCATATAAAAGGGGGCATAAAGGAGGGGTATGGGACTCTTGGCATTGGTAATGTTGTCTGACTCTATTCTACTTTAGTTTAAGGTTATCTTTCCTTTTGTTGCTTCCTAGCTGTCATGTTTTATTTTTTTCCTTTCTTTTTTTTTCTTTAGCCTCTCTACCTTCTCTGACTTTTCCTCTTGCTTTATGGAAGTAATGGAGATGTCCTTATATAGATAGTGGTGAGAGTGGTGAACACATAAATATGTAACTATACAGGAAATCATCACTTGTCTACTTAGGATGGAATGTATGGGGTATGAACAAAACCATCTTTGAAAAAATGGGTTGATGAAGAAACCTTGAGGGCAATGTACTGAGTGAACTAAGCCAGACACATAAGGACAAATATTGTATGGTGTCACTGATAGGAGCTATTTATAATATGCAAACTCATAGATATGAAACATAAGGTACCAGCTGCAGCACCATACTCCTCTGCTTGGGGTTCAGGGCTTTTTATTTGCTCTGTTTTGATCTTTTGTTGGACCAGAGGATGAATATGCTTATTTTCCTCAGTTTAGGCTCCCAGTCATGTGGGGACTCATGGTTATCTGAAGAAAATTCAGTGGGGTTTCACACTTTGGGATCCCAGTCAGGAGAAGTCATGATATACCTGACTTGCCCTTTGGGCAACTTGCACCTTCTCACTCTAGTATGATGGCATGCTAATATCTCTAATCTTTCATCTATGTGATGCAGCCTCTTATTTAATGCATACTTCAAATCTGCTTGGGCTATCTGCATGTCTCTTTCTAACTTCATTTACTCTTCTAGGCTGAAAACCTCAGCTTTGACTGCCAGAGCTTCTTTTGTGACTGAGCACACAGCTCTTAACAGAGGCCATGTATAAGCCATGGCAGCTTGACAGCTCTCCCTTTTCCTAAATATCCTGTAGCCTGCTGCAGGAGAACCAGCAATCCAGCTGGGGACTTCTGCGGATCTCCATATTCCCTTGGTGGACCTGACTTGTCTAGGAGGGCTGCTATGTTTCAGGCCATCCTGGAATTTCCCCTGGAGAGTTCCCTTTCTCAGGACTCATGCTTTATATAGCCGGTGATTCCTTGGTCTCCTGGATGACATGCCAAATATTCCAAGCCAGATTAGCTCCAAGACCAAAGAACATATCTGTCACAGAGATACCCATGAGTTTAATTAGGGGCTTACAAACTAGGGAAAGATTCTTCCTGATAGTGACTGGTAAGGAAAATGAAGTCAGCATTCTAGGCAGACAGAGAAAGAGGAGTGCTAAGGGGTTGCTTATACAGGTTTATGTAAATGGAGTTTCAGCAGAGTCTCATGAGATTTGGCTATATGTTCTTATGAGGTTTGGCTACTACAGGTTCTTGTGATATTGGCTACAACATGATCTCATGAGATTTGGTTATAAGGCCTCACAAGATTTGGTTACTATCAGTGACTAGGGGAGGGAAGTTTTAATGTTTTCCCCTCTGAGTGGGGGAGGGACCTATTGAATTTAATGTTTTTCCTGGTCATGTAGGTGGCTGCAACAATCTCATATTGGAAGAGGGGGGGTGACCCTATTTCTGGGTCCTCATAGATACCTTCACAAATACCAATAAAGGTATAATAGGAGCCCCAGAGGAAGATACAGGGCTGAAGTCAGGAGGAATACTCAATGGAAGAAAACATCTCAAATGTAACAAAAGACATGAATACACATTCAAGATTTGCAGTGATCACAAAATAGAATAAACTTGGATAGGTAGTCAAAGTGTGGCAAGCTTGGACAGGGAGAGAGTTCTGAAAGCCACAAGAGAAAAGCAACATGTTAAGTAAAATGAAGTCACTATAAAATTAATGTTGACTTCTCAGAAGAAACTCAGCAGCAAGAAGGAAAAGGAAAGAAATAGTTAAATGATGAAAGAAAAAAAATCAATAGAATGTTTTTTATAGTTCAACATTGTCTTTAAAGTGAGGGAGAGGCTAAGACTCTCCCAGGTTTAAAAAAAAAAGGGAAATCCTCACTACTAAACTTGCCCTGTAATCTTGTTACAGGGAGTCCTTTCAACTGAAAGGAAAGGACACTAGACAGTGGTTAAAATAAGCATAAAGGAATAAAGATTTCTGCTACAGGAAACCACATGGTTAACCCTGACATCATCACACTGAAATTTTTGTGTGTTACTCCTCTTTGTACAGATTCCAAAAGGCAAATCATGAAAATCTAATGAAAAATGCGTTGTTTAGTAGATATAATGTGTTAAGTTATTATTCTAGTACAGCAAAAATGTGGAGGGTTTAGGGGTATAGAAAAAATCTGTATATGTTATTATTAAAGTTAAATTGGCATCAAGGAAAACAAGATTGTTAAAGATTTTTAATGTTATATTTAAGTCCCAAGATAACCCCAGATGAATATCTAAGAAATATACAGATGGAAATGAGAAGGAAAACAAAATAGTGCATTGTAAAAAAAAAATCCAATCAATTTGAAAATATATATTAATGGAAGAATTGAATGTCAAAAAAGATATGAGACTTACAAAGTCCCAAAAGCAAAATGGAAGAAGAAATTCCTGCATTTTCAGTAGCTACTTTAAATGTACACAGACTAAACTCTCTAGTCAAAAGGCAGATATTGGCACAATGATTACAATAATATCACCAAACTATATGCTGATTACAAGAGACTAACCTTATTTTCAAAGACACAATTTCATTTAAAGGGAAAGGATGGAATAATATTTCATGCAATTCCTCACCAAAGACAGCTGGGTAGCTATACTAATATCAGGTAAAATTGACTTCAAGTCCAAAATTTTTAAAAGGGACAAAGGAGTACACTAAGTACTGATGAAGGGGTCGATTCAAAAAGAAGATGTAAAAACTAAAATTGTATATGCACCAGAACAGCAAAAACCCACCATAATGAAGGAAATACTGAATTCTGATGGGAGAAATAGATGATTCTATGTAAATATTAGGAGACTTGACTACAACACATTTAGTAACTGATACAACATATATGTACAGAAGATTAATAAGGAAATAGAAACCTGAACCATTGTATAAAGCCAACTAAAGTTAAGAGACATGTAGAACATTTCACCCAGAAGAGCAGAATAAACATTCTTCTCTAATGTGCATGAGTCATTCTCTAGGATAAGCCATATGCTAGGTCACAAAACAAGTTCTTAATAAATTTAACAAAACTGAATTACTGCAATGAGTCTTCTCTCACAACTCTCACTAAAATGGTGCTCAAAATCCATAACAGTGGAATAATTGGAAAATTCACTAATATCTGGAGATTAAAATATACATTCAAACGAACAATGGCCCAAAGAACAAACCAGAAATTCAGTTAGAAAATATAATTAGCAAAAGAAAAAAAAGAAAACACAAAAATTTATAGGCTGCTTCAAAGGCAGTGGTTGGAGGTATTTTTTTTTATCTCCAACACATTACATAACTTGGATGAAATGGACAAATTACAAGAAAATACAAACTATCTACACTGACTCAAGAAGAAGTAAGAGATCTCAACAGATCAATAACAACTGAAGAGGTCAAATCAGTAATCAAAAACCTCCCTCAAAATAAAATCACAAATGAATTCACTGGTGAATTTCAACAAACATTCCAAAATGACCAATCCTGTTCAAATACTTCCAAATATTTGAATCAGAGGGAACACACATCCTAAAACATTTTATGAAGTGAACATTATTATAATTCGAAACCAGTTAAAGATACCACAATAAAATTATGAAACAATGTTCCTTATGAATAAAAATGCAAATATATATTCAAGAAAACATCAGCTAAGAGAAACCCATAGCATGTTAAAAAATTATATATCTTGATTAAGTAGGATTTATTCCTGGTAGAAAAGGTAATTTTAACATAAGAAAAAGCAATTAGTGTAATACACATTAACAGAATGAAGTAAAAAACAAAAAAAACCAAAATACACATATAAACACTTGTATGATCATCCCAATTGATACAGAAAAATCATTTGGTGAAATCCAGAAGCCCTTCAATAAAACCACTCAGAAAATGTGGAATAATATGAAATTAACACAAAATGATAAAAGTCATATATGAAAATCTCACAACTAACATATTCAATTTTGAATTTCCCCCTAAGATCAGGGACAAAGCAATTATGCCCATTGTCTCCAGTGTTATTCAACATTGTAATAATGCTCTAACCAGAGTATAGTATAAAAATACATCAAATATTCATAGTTTGCAGATGATAACACTATATATAGTTGAAAAGAGCAGAAAAACTAAGAGGTAAACTAATTCAGCAAAGTGGCAGAGTACACTATCAGTGTGAAGAATCATTGATAGTTCTACACACTAATAATGAAAAATATTAAGGAAAAATCAAGAAAAACTTCCATTTATAATAGCAATAGGAAAGAAGTAAAATCTCTAGGATTATATTTAGCCAAGGGTATAAAGGGCTTAAACACAGAAAAATACAAAACATTGCTGAAAGTACTTAAACAAGACCTAATAAGTGGAAGGACATTCAATGTTCATGGATCAGAAGAATAAATAAGATTAATATATCAATTCTAACCCAAGGTATCTCCAGATTCAATGCATTCCCAATCAAAATTCCAACATCCTTCTTTGCACAAGTGGAAAAGTCAACCAACAACTATTGTCCAAATAAAGGCATCAACAGTAGGGTACTTCCACTGAAGAACACTGATGGTGTCTGGAAAACCTCTGTTAGCTGGGAAGACACAAGGCTGGTGTCTTCTTGCTCCTAGCTTGTGTTTCAAAATGGCATTCTCAAAAATGTCAGCATCAGCTTTCAACAGCCATGTTCAAAATGTCTCCCTAAGCTGCAGCTGCTCTGATATCCTTCTGTTTGTGAGCTTTTATAGGACTCCAGCAAACTAATCAAGACCCAAGGTGAATGGACAGGGCCACAACTCCATGGAAATAATTTAATTAAAAGTATTACTCACAGTTGGGTGGGTCACATCTCCATGGAAACAGCCTAATTCAAAGATTTCAACCTAATCAGCACTAATTTGTTGGCCCCTACAAGATTGCATTAAAGAACCTGGTGTTTTGGGGGATATAATACATCCAAACCAGCACACATTGCTTATGATATAACATTATGGTAGATAAGGCATTACATAAGCCCACAGATGGTAGTTGTAGCAGAAGCATTGTGTGCAGGGATGGTAGTCCAATTATGTGTTTTTTTTTTTTCAGTAAGAACAGAACACTACCCTTCCATGAAGTAAGTGGTCCAATGTCATAACCTGCCACAAGGTAATATGGTGATCAACTTGTGGAATAGTGACAAGTAATAGTGAGTAGGGATGAGTGTTAGTGTCCATTGCTGATAGACTGGCACTCAGCAGAGAACATAGCCTGGTCTTGGAAAGTGGGCATTCATATTGCTGATCCCATGTATATCCTCCATCCATACACCACAGCTTTTTTGTTCATGAGTCCATCAGACAATGACAGGGGTGGCTGGGAAAATGCTGACCAGTATTCACAGCACAGTTCATTCTATCAACTTGTTTATAAAAATCTTCCTCTGCTAAAGACATTTTGTAGTGAACATTAACATGGGACATAGATATTTCATGTTTTTTGCCCATTCAGAAAATCCTACTTATAGAACTCTCTTATATCAGTTAGTCTCCAATTTTCCAATCATGTTCCTTCTGAACCCTAAACATAAAGTCAAAACACTTGCCAGTCCATTAATATGTATACAAGTGCACCTCTGGCCATTTTTCCTTACAAGCAAAATGAACAGGGTGCATTGCTTCAGGTTCTGCTGATTGGGAGGATTTCACTCCACCACTGTCATTCAGGAGTATTCCAGAGAGGGGTTGTAATGCTATAGTTGTTCACTTTTGGGTGATTTCTGTACAGTGTTTAAAACCCTTTGTAAAAAAGTTTCAAGTTTCCCTTTCTTGCAAGGAACTCCCTAAGAAACCATAGTGTGGGAAGGGATAGAGATTGTAAGGTGGAAGTAGTGGAGGCCAAGGGAATTTGATGCACTTTTTCAGTAACTTACTTGTGCCTTAATAGCCTGGTAGAGACAGAACTACTATATGTCACTTCCATTTGATGATTTGATTTTGATTTGATGATTATTTGATTTTGGGCAGCAGGGCATGCTGAAATTTATGGCTTAGTCATTCAGACAATGTCCATTTCATGATGGTAGCTCAGGTCTTATGGTAATTGGCTGGCCCATGGTTAAGCATTTAGTCTCTGCTAAGGCCCAGTAGTAAGCCAACAGTGGTTTCTCAAAAGAAGAGTAGCTATCTGCAAAGGATGGTAAACTTTGCTCCAAGTCCCACATCTGCATCATATGTCTTGTATGGAGGCCTGACAAAGTTTCCAGACAGAATCTCCAATTTCCACTGACACTTTAAGTGCCCTTAGATATGCAGGATCATTATGGGATAAGTAGCAAGTAGTTTCCATGACAATCTAGACTTGTTTTCATGGCTCTTCTAGTTCCAGTCCCCACACAAAACTTAGTAGGTTTTTGGGGTTACTTGATAAATGGGCTCAAGCAGCACACTCAGTTGAGGAATAGCTTGCTTCCAAATTACTTAAAGTCCAATTAGACATTCTCTTTCTTGGCTGTCAGACAGTCCAGATGCAACAGATTTTCCTTTCCCTGAAATGGGGTATCTTCACTTTGCCATCTCCATTTTTTTTAATCTTCATTTTATTGAGATATATTCACATACCACGCAGTCATACAAAACAAATCGTACATTCGATTGTTCACAGTACCATTACATAGTTGTACATTCATCACCTAAATCAATCCCTGACACCTTCATTAGCACACACACAAAAATAACAAGAATAATAATTAGAGTGAAAAAGAGCAATTGAAGTAAAAAAGAACACTGGGTACCTTTGTCTGTTTGTTTCCTTCCCTTATTTTTCTACTCATCCATCCATAAACTAGACAAAGTGGAGTTGGTCCTTATGGCTTTCCCAATCCCATTGTCACCCCTCATAACCTACATTTTTATACAACTGTCTTCGAGATTCATGGGTTCTGGGTTGTAGTTTGATAGTTTCAGGTATCCACCACCAGCTACCCCAATTCTTTAGAACCTAAAAAGGGTTGTCCAAAATGTGCGTAAGAGTGCCCACCAGAGTGACCTCTCGGCTCCTTTTGGAATCTCTCTGCCACTGAAGCTTATTTAATTTCCTTTCACATCCCCCTTTTGGTCAAGAAGATGTTCTCCGTCCCACGATGCTAGGTCTACATTCCTACCTGGGAGTCATATTCCACGTTGCCAGGGAGATTCACTCCCCTGGGTGTCTGATCCCACGTAGGGGGGAGGGTAGTGATTTCACCTTTCAAGTTGGCTTAGCTAGAGAGGCCATCTCCATTTGATGGCTAGAAATTTCACTGATGTGGAAGGCCCCTGAATGTTCAATTTGTTACCCATCCTCTGACATGCAAATGTATTATGAATGACTCTAAAGTAGTTGCCATTTCTGCTCTCTGTGTCCAATCAGCATGCCATCAATAATGGAATATTGTGATTTTTTTGAACAGTAATTTAATTATGTCACCTGCATTCTAGATTATGACATAGAGCTGTGGATTTGCTATAAACCTGAGGAAGGACAGTGAAGGATTTTGTGAACCTTGCCAGCTGAAAGCCAATAAACAAGTATTGGGAAAAAAAATTGCCAAATCAACAGTTGCATACCAAGTACATGAGGATGTGTTAATTTGTCCAAACAATGATACCATGTCTAAAACATCAGTGCAATTAGCATAACCAGCTGGTTCATTTTATTAGAATCCACTGTCATCCTCCAAAATCCATCTGTTTTCTGCACAGGGTGAATAGAAGAGTTGAATAGAACTGTGGTAGAATCAACATCCCTGCATCCTGCAAGCCCTTAATGGCACAGTAATCTTCACATATATGGCTGAACCTATTTCTTAACTCTCTTATCAGTTCCTTTGATCAAGGGATCTACCTTTTCAATAATATTAACTCTATTGATTATTTTAATTTCTTGATGAGTCCTAAAATTAGATTATGTGAATCATTTAACTTTATTCATGTTTTTCTAAGTTGTTATTACTGTTTTAGTCCTTTGCTTTTTCATATTAATTGTAAAATCAGCTTGTTAATTTCTGCAAAAAAATGCTTCACTTAAATTTTAATTGAGTTGCAATGAATCTCAATAGATAATTTGTTCCAAAAGGACCCCCTACCAATATCTTATTCCCTTATTTTATTTTATTCAGATTCTATGACCAGCTTTACCTATCCACCAAGTTAGAATCTCTTGGTGTGGGACCCAGAGATATTTTTGCATATATTTTGCAAAATTATCCTAAGAGTTTCTTATGTATATATCCAGGTACTTGTCTATTAATTAGTATGAGATACCCAAGACAAAGAAAGACCATATAAAACTCAAAATCTGTGTTCCTTTATTCTACCAGATATCTAGTATTATAATGTTGTATCCCATAGAATATCACAGTTATCTGTCCACTGCCTACTATTAACTTTCCTGTTAATACTTCTTAACCATAAATTTATTTCCTCTGTGAGAATGTTAATGGTCTTAAAATAGCTCTCATGTTTCTTAGAATAGTAGCACTTTAAAATATAAATAAGAAGCATATTAATTTTTATTATACATTTGTAAATTGTGTAATATGTAATACTTTCATATGATTTTATTATAAACATATATCTTTAATTTTTGAGGAATTAAAGAGGCTATATTCCCAACAAGAGGAAACTGAATTCAGGGAATTTAAGTTATTAACCTAATGACACATAGCTTATATGATTCAGAGTTATGTCTGTGTACTAGAAAACAATCAGTTGATTACTTTTCCAATCCTATGCCATATGGTTTTTCATCTGAGGAATCATTTTTTATTACACATAAAAGTGCCTGCATGTACTCATTTTTATCAAGTAGTGTGTTGTTCTAAAAAATTTCACTTGTATATTATGGTGAAAAAATCTCATCCTGTTGCTTTTATTTACCCAGAAGACTTTTTGCATTTTCTCCTTGGGCATTCCCTGTGGACTTCAAATAGAGCTTAATACACTGGCAGAAATATCCCAATGCAAATATGCACAGCATGTTGTAATTGAGTGACCAGTTCTGTTCCAGAGGTAAGGAGAAACATTTTTATCATTTACACAATCTGTTAGAAACTATAATCCTGAATTTCAAACCAGGCTATATGCTTTAATATTTAAATATGAGATAGAGTGTCTTAGTTCATTAAAAGTTGAATTAAAATTGAGCCACATGCCTTCTAGAGAATGTAGCTGGGAAAGTAGGAAGGTTTCTTTAAGTACTTAGGTCAATAGAGCTGCAAATCAGAAATTTGTTTTACTTTTATTGATGCAAAGTAATAGAAAAGGATAGTAGAAATAAGGGACTGTATTTAAATATTAGGCAAATTATTAAAGATAGGAAAATTAATTTTCAACCATCCATTTGGTGTAAGCCACTTTGGTAACATAGTTTTATTTTCTTACATGATTTTAGATGAATTTTATATTTAATTTATGAGTTACCTCATTGATTTAAAATTAATTTTGTTATTTTTAAAATTTCATTGCCTTCTAAGCTTCATGGATTTATAAAAATAATTAAAATAAATGAGGACATAGCTTTATTATTTCTAGGTGAAGTGACTCCAGAATTTTGCAAGTCACAATGCATTTGCATATAGGGTTGAATGACAGCATGAGGAGTCAGAGAAATCTGAGCTTGAATCCTGACTGCCGATTAACTGCATGCTTTTATCAAATTATTTATCAAGCTTGGCATGAGTTTTCTCATGTGTAAAATGATGCTAAATTAATTAGGTTACAGATTGCTGTATGATTATATAAAATAATGTCCAAAAAATTCCTAGCCCTAGCAACCACTTAACAATATGTATGTTCTAATGGATATCTGTTAGTTTATGATATCTGACTATGTGAGTTGAGAAAATGGTTTTATTTGAATCTTTCAGATTGATCTTTTTTAAATTCATGATCTATATTTTTTCTAGCTTCTAGTTCTTTAAAGTGAAATCAGCTACACATAAATCTAATCAGTTTAGTAGTCCTGTAACATTAGTTAATGGGAATACCAGTTTGCAGAGCAAAGTAGATGAAATGGCTGAACTCCATGCACTTTCTCTATTTTTGGTCCTTATTGTGATGTAGAGAATTTCTGTAGTGGGATATGTTTTGCCATGAAATATGCCTTTATTTGTAAACAAATGTCTTGCTCTACCTAGAAGATCAGTGATCAAGAAATGCCAGAAAATTGTATTTTCAAGAGTATTAGGAGAATTTAAATAAAACATGTTATTATTCCAATGACATGTCCATAAACAGAATGCAGTGACAGAAGAAACAATTTGGTTCTTTATAGCACAGAATATTGGTATTCACTGGATTTATTCTCAATAAAATTATATTTAATGTTTAGATACTTTCATATAACAAGCATATGTATACATATATTATATAACTTAAAGAAGAAATACTTTGCTTCTGGTTTAGGGTGCATTCATTGCTTAATGCTTTGATAAAAAATAATTGATTTTATAACTTTCTATTTATTTACTTTAGATAAATATAATTTGGATGAGATGTTTCACTTTTGTGAATCCTTCACATAAAATAAAAAAATTAATTTAATAAAAATATTTCAGTGCATCTCAGAAAAAAGCGCTCTTCAATGACACTATGCTCATCAAGTTGAGTAGAACATGACTTAAAATTTGGGTCATTATTAGTTATTCTTTGGTTTGGAATTTCCAAGTTCACACACTCAAGGTGACAAATTGGACATTTTAATACAAGGTTATAGAGATTCTTAATCCTCCAAAATTGTCTTATCTCAATCATTCTAGTTAAGTGAAGGTTAGAGTTGTAATGTTGCCAATATTTCTGGTGTGTATTAATCAAGTTGTGTTATGTAATGGATCCCCTTAATAGACTTTGCTTGCTTAATTTATTTCCTTTCACTCTTCTACCTATCTTCCTAATACCTTTTTTGTTCCTAACACTCCTTAGCAAATACTTTTGTATATAGTCCATGGATTACTGAAAGAGTGAGAGAGAGAGATAGGGAGAGAAAGTTTGGGGTAGAGAGGAAGAGAATGAGGAATATTTTTTTGAACAGAATGTATTTTTTTACGTCCAACAATACATGAATACATAATTATGTTATTAATTGATACTTTATAAGTTATTTCATTAACATAACCACTCTAAGTTAGATATTATTATAATATTTCTTTGTGTGTGTGTTTTCATGAAAAAAAGTAAGTTGCCTGAATGTATACAGAAATCTGAATTTAGCTTAATTATACATTTTTACTCTAGTATTCTCTTGGCCAAATGAACGTATTTTTTATCTAACCCCACAATTATGAAGCTATGTATTCTATTGGAAAAATCTTTTACTTAGGTCTGTGGGAGCCATTTTTGGAAAATAAAGATGTGGTTTTCTTCTCATTCCTGTAATTTTAAGATGGTTTTTACATTCTCTTCTCAACATGTGAACATCTCAATATGACAAAACCTTTGTACGTTTCATGTTATGGGTATAAATCATTTGTAGGACACTGAATGCAGCCAGGCCTAGTGCATGGCACAAGATTTACTCCTTTAAACCCTGGAAAATACAGGGACCAATGAGTTAATAATGGTTCAAACAACCTGGTCTATGAAAACCTGAAGGAAAAATAAAAAGTACCATGCTGAAATCTTGCTCCTTTTTACAGTTACTCAATTTAATTGTTTTCAGTTTATTTATAGGTACCTTTTAATATTTTGTCGGGAGCATACCCTTTTTGTCTTTATACTCCACTGAATGAGAGACAGTCTGATGGCATATAGAATATCAGAAATCAGATAATTCTTGTGTCAAAGTTCATGATTTAATTTTTTCAGCAATAGCTTTTGAAAACATCCTACTAATGATCATTGGGTAATATTTATTGCCTAGTTATTTAGAGAATAAATAAGCAACTATAATATATCCATGAAATGATTGTGCTTTCTTTTTTACAAAAATATTTCCCAATAATCCAACCAGGAAGTATTCACATAGAATGAGCACATGAATAGGGAGATACCTTATATAGTCATTAAGTTAAAATTTGAACAATAATGGTGAAAGAAACTGCAGTGGCCAAAATGGGGAATTTATTGATATGCATTTCAAGAAAGAAAACTGAAAAAAAAATAAAAGACAAGATATTTCACTGCTTTTGTTTGCAAGTATGAGGCATCTACCACCAGGATAATTTCTGCAGCCCTGTTCACCACTATTCCTGAAGGACGAATGGAAGCATCATTCCCAGGAAGGAACACAAAATCATTACCTATAAGACAAGTTGAAATGTGGGACTAACTTATGTGAATTTGTAGTCATCTGGAAACATTTTAAAATTACGTAATTTTCACACCTGTTTCATATTCATATTTAGTACTATCTTGTGATGTGAATATATTTGCTCACATTTAATAATTACAATGTGCACAACACAGGGTTAGTATTCAGATGTGTGCTTTGCACTGTAACATTTTTGGATTTAAAAAATCCCAATATTCATTTTTTTGTACAATTTAAGATAATGTAATATGAGAACAGGATTTGAGAATTGATAAGAAATGAACTGGAAATACATACTTATATGGAAGTTTTTTTCTTTTTAAGACTAATTTAGCCAACAATTGAATGATATCATTTCTTCCTATAAATTATACAGAGAAAATCATCCACTTGGACACAACTTCTTTGTCATTGCTGGTGGCATCAATGCCTTGAATATTATTATTCCTTTCCAAGAAACAAAAATGTGGATATAATTTTGTGGACTCGATTTTCACAGGATACCCCTTTGAAGATATATACCTATAAAGTGAAATGTCAGAGTTGCCATCTGCTTTGCATGAATACAGGATTCAGGTGAGGAATATGACTGAAGTCACAACATTTACATTGATGGGCCTCATGAATGATATTGAGCTCCAAGTTTTCCTATTTTTATTATTTCTAGCAATTTATCTCTTCACTCTTGTAGGAAATTTGGGATTGGTTGTATTAGTCATTAGGGATTCCCACCTACATAATCTGATGTATTATTTTCTGAGTGTTGTCATTCTTGGATGCCTGCTATTCTTCTGTTGTCACCCCAAAAATATTAGTCAACTTACTGGCAGAGAATAAAGCCATTTCACTTCTTGGATGTGCAACACAAATGTTTCTGCTTGTTACTTTTGGGACCACAGAAAGCTTTCTCTTGGCTGCAATGGCTTATGATCACTATGTAGCAATCTACCACCCACTGCTGTATTCAGTTAACATGTCACCCCGAGTCTATGTGCCACTCATCTTTGCTTCTTATGTTGGTGGCATTTTGGATGCTACATTACACACGGTGACCACTTTTAGCCTGTCCTTCTGTGCATCCAATGAAATTAGATATGCATTTTGTGACATCCCTCCATGCCTTGCTCTTTCTTGTTCTGACACTCACATCAACCAGCTTCTTCTTTTCTACTTTGTGGGCTTTATTGAGATAACCAACATACTAATTGTCTTATTCTCCTATGGTTTTATTCTATTGGCCATTCTAAGGATGCATTCTGCTGATGGGAGGCAGAAAGTTTTTTCTACATGTGGCTGTCACTTAACTGGAGTGTCAATTTATCATGGGACAATCCTCTTCATGTACATGAGGCCAAGTTCCAGCTACTCTTTGGAACACGATATGATAGCTTCTGTATTTTACAGCATTGTGATTCCAATGCTGAATCCCATCATCTACAGTTTGAGGAACAAAGATGTTAAAAATGCAATGAAAAAATTGAGAGAAATTGGTTCATAAATAAAGTATAATAATAGCATTGAGTAAATCTTGAAAAAATGTTAGATATCAATCCATATCTCTATGGTCAGAAACTAGGGAAGAAAATGTCTTCATATTGGTTAGTTGTGTTTGTATATCTTTGAATATTTCCAAAGAAAGCATTAATATGTCCTCCAATGCAACACTTTACATATATAGATAATTTGCATCACTATATGCCAATAATTATGTTCAAATTGATCTATATTAAATATTCCTTTATTAAATTAAATTCATATTGTCTCCATGTAATTTGAATTTCATTGACTATAATTATCCTGATATCCTCAGAAGTTGACAGCTTGATATAATGTCACATGGTTTGTAGTAAATCCTCAGCACTCATCATGAGTGAACTCCTCTTCAGAAATCACAGTGAAGGACTTCCCAATGTCAACTCACTTCTCCATGTGCCCTTAAACTCTCAGATCCATCTAGGCTGCTGGACATGCCTTCTGCATGCTTCGGCTAAACACAATGTATATTTATCCCATTATTTCCTTCCCACTGTCCAATCACAAGAGATTTATTAGATCCATTCTGAAATTCCTCAAATTTTATTGAAATGAGATGGTAATACTTATTGAGTGTATAATTAAGGCACAGGAAAAACAAAATGTACTTTGAAGAATAACATAACTGGCTATTATGTGCAAATGGACCAAGATCTGAAAAGTTAGCAAACCTACCTTGAGTTCCTTTGATTCAGATTCTTACTCATTTTCCAGCTCTGCATTTGTACCTTATCTTTAAGAAATGAACTTGCATTTGTCATCGTTCCTCAAAATTGACTCTCAATGACCAAAGTCCAGAGAAATGGTCTCACATTTCCTCAACTCATACCTGCTTCTCCCTTATTAACTCGTTTTTTTTTTTTCTTTTTCTTTTTGTTTTGTTTTGTTTTAAGCTTTGTTATTGGAAGGGACATTAGGAAAAAGAATTTACTTTTTTCAATAAAATTCAGTCTTTTCCAAACAGGGATACTTGTGCTTTGAGTCCACCATGACAATTCCACAAAAACAAGAAATCAGAGTTAATTCTTAAGTCTGAAATTGAGATCCAATCCAGTAAGTTTCAGGACTTCAGTTTCCAATCAGTTATGCAAAGTGAACTCATCTCTATCTGAACAAACACAATTGGTAGCAGTGCAATATAAATCTACACTCAAAATTCCACTGGAAAAAAATTAAAACACTGACTATAATGTGGATATCATGTTGTCTTATTAAAAATTGTGTGATTTGAAACCACAGCACATCTTAATATTTACTTTCATGATGATCTTTTGAGGTGATTTTTCAGGAATAAAGAAATAAACTACATCAAAGATGTTTCAAAATATGTATGTCCTGCAAAAATTAAAATATTTGCAGCATTCCAGGAACATGCTATGGCTTCTAACATTCAGATCAAGTTTTCAAATCATTAAGGCAAGTTTTGGTCATGGTTGTACCCTGGTTTATCAGTGTAGTTGCTCCTTGATATTAACAAAAATAATTTCTCTTTGAGAAAGAAAGAGATTAGCCCAAGGACCATGGATGTACCCACTTATATCTATCAATATCTGACCAATAATTCAGGTCAGAAATGAGACAAATTGATGCCAAGTTAAACTGCACTAAAATTGTACTATCTTCCTCTATCTCCTAGTGAAGTAGAAGCTATATGATGAGAATAAACAGTCTCCCATGATCTTCTATTCATCAGGTCAATATGGAAAATGGTATATTTAACTTTCAAATTAATAGCTTTTCATTCTTCTTATCCCTGTTCAATTATCTTTCCATCAAGAAGGATTTATTTGATTTCCATTGCTCATATTGGACCTTTTTTTAAAAAAATTAACATGGAAATCATTTAATATTTTTTGATATGGATGCTTGATTTCTATCTAGATCTACCACTACACTGACACTCTAATTTGCATAAAGGCAGGAATTTGTCTGATCACACAATTATATTCTCAGGACATATCATATTTCCTACAACACATAATTTACTCAGAAAAGATATATATTTTAATGAGTGCTGAGTCAATGGTTGGCACTTCTATGCAGCTTATTAGTTACTAGACAATATATAAATGTTTTACATACACTAGCTGTTTATATCCTCATAACAACTCCAAGAAGTGAATATATTCTTACTGTCATTGAAGTCACAATTGAGAAAACAAAAGCATATGAACTTTAAGTTATGTTCTTAAGACCATATCACTCATATGGGTGATACCTGCAATCAAAACTAAGTTTCCTGATGGCAGAGTCTCTGCTTGTAAGCAATTTAATATATAAAATACAGGAACAAAGTGATTTTTTCACTTTGCCCACTGATAATCTGGCCTCTTGACCATACCTTATGAAGCAGTGAAGGTATTTATTAAGTCAGTTGTAGAAATAAGAGAGAAAGGAAAGTTTATAAGAAGTAGGGGAGAATTGATTTCCACTCAATTTGACAAATCATTCAGTTTGTTGATACATGTAGAGTCACAGGGTATTCTTCTGGTTTATCAATAAAATGAAGACAAAAATAGAAGTAAAAGTACAAAAAGGTCAAAGAGAAGGAGGAAGAGGGAAAGGAAAAGGAGAGGAAAGAAAAGAAATAGAAGTAGAAGGAAATGTAGACTAGAAGAAGAACAAAAAAAATTGGAAAAGGAGAAGGAGATAATGAGAAGGAAACGGAGGAAGAGGGCTAAAAAAGGAGAATATTGGAAAAGCATAGTGGATGAGATCAGCTGCAACTATAATTATTGTGAAGTTCCATTATATTTTTAAAGTACAGAATTAGAATCCCAGAAAGATATTATATGGGCAAGTATGGAGTTGTCAAGGATGGAGATATTTGAAGCATCCACACTAGATTCAAGATAAAAGGAAATAAGAACTTCCATAATTATTTTTAATGTAGTAATCTGCAAAAAATGGCAATGATCTAACAAGTTTTAAAGTCAGGTAATCTAAAAACATTATATCTTTTCATAAGCCCACCAGAAAGTTGAGGTTGCAAACATGCAAGTAATTTGAATTCCAAGGAGGGAAAAGAACCTCACAAGAGATGTAAAAACTTGAACTGTTCTTCCTTTGTCAGAAGTTGGAAGAGAGCAGTGGCAACAGCATAATTAAGTATGAAGAAATCAGCCAAATTATACAGAACTGTTAAATCCAAGTGTGGGCTTAGTGTCAGTTGGGAAAAGCAGAAAAACCTAGAATCATTCTCAATGTCTTCTTTGCAGGTATCTACCAAGTGCTCATTAGAAGGACTAGTTTAACGGAGAGGATAAAAAACATGTACATCAGAAACAGATACTGTTATCTTCAATGAAATGGTAGAAACACATTTTTAAAATGCACCTACATATAAACACACTATCAGAAACAAGGATTCTTTCAACAGGTTCATCAGTAGATCCAATGAAGCTAAGAAAAGAATGAGTAAAACTGAACATTATACAGGAGGAATTAACCAAACAGAAAATTAAAGAAAAAAAAACGAGTGGGGAAAAAATATCCAAGAGATGTAGAGCAATGTCAAACATTTTGATATACAGGTAGTTAGAGTTCTACAACAATAACAGGTAATAGATGAGAAAAAATATTTAAAGAGATAATTGCCAGGTTATGTGGTTCTGGTATATTATATTAAGTAGACTATAATAAATTAAACATGCATGTAGTAATCCCTAGGGTAAGTGATCATGAGAGACGCAATGATAAAGGATAAGTTCATAAAAGTAAGGAGTAGAGCAAGATCATATTGAATCTGAAAGTTCTTGTAAAATTTTATTTTACTCTTAATGTCATGGGAAGTCTTCTATGAAGAAAGTGATGTGACAATTTATATGTTTGTAGATTGTAAAATACAGAGAGTATATTACACTCTGGTCTCTATTTTGAAATTAGACTCAAGAAGGATAAGGTAGAAAAAAAGGAGACAATCTTTAAGGATTTAGTAATAATTTAGTGACTCAGATGATGATTCTTTTGGCCAGTGTGGTAGTAAAGGAGGTGTTGAGATATAGTTAAAATCTAAATATGGTATGTATGTGGATTCAATGTGAGGTGTGTGACTAGTGAATGTGCCAGGATGACATCTAAGTTTGCCTGAACTAGTAGGATAGCTTTTCATTACTAGAGATAAAACTTCAGATATTGCAAGAACCTGCCTGAGAGTTATCTTGTGAAGACAAACTATGCTAATTATATGCCTAATATCCCTTTGAGTATTGTCTGGCACACAGTAGTGGCTAAGTAAATATAATCTATATCATACAGGATTCAAGTCCTTGAGTGATATTCTTACTTTGTAATTTTAACACTATGGCATAAAGTTGATACAACTCATGTTTTTTGATAAGGATGTAAGACAGGAAAGAAAACAAACATATTTGCTTCATAGACACATGTGTGTGTGTGTGTGTGTGTATTTATTTATTTAATATATGTATGTAAATTGTGAGACCAGAAAGATAAATACCTTTTCTAACCATCTTGATCTGCATGATCTTCCATTTTACCCAGAAAAGCGTAAAGAAATAGAAGAAAATAACTGAGCTGGGCTGACATACCAACAATCATTTGTGGTACTAGTGAAGACCCTTGACCCTATGAGTAAGAAAAAACTATAATAAACAAGTCATGTTGATGCCAGCAAGTCTGCTAATCTTCACCAGATAGGCCCATTGCTGCATAAACATCATGTCTGGGCAGTTTGTAGATTTATGATCCATGACCCAAGGACAACGTGTCCCATGCAACTCATGTATCATGCATATTTCTTGCTTCCACCCCATTCCCCCACATTCTTTCCTTTTTTCTAAGCAGCCATATAAGCTGTTTCCATGCCACCTTGCTTTAAGCAACAACTTTCTTTAGTTCTGCTTCACACATGATACTTTAGCTCAATAAAAGTATCCTGTACTTTGGTTTTCAGAGTCTTTGCAATTTGTTTTGAATGCAAAACAATATATTCATAACAAATTAAAGTAAAATATTCAATAATTACAGTGCTTGTTTCTGAAACCAATCACATAGCCATAGCTAATATTTATAACTACCTTCATCCACAACCCATTCCATATACCCTTCACCATCAGCAAAAACCTCAGCTGATCATGGTCCTTTGCTGGGTGAAGTGACCCAAATGCTCATTTGTAAAAGATCTAGAGCATTGGTAGTTATGACTGGATTGGGTTGAAATATCCCATTGGCTTTAATCACCAGTCATGGTAGTACTAAGATATGCCCTATGGCATCTCCTATATTCCAGACATGCTCTTCCTTACATCTGTTAGCACCCCAAGTTATCCTTGGTAAGCAGGATCAATCTCCCCTTACTGGACATTTGTAGACCTCCAGTCTAGCAAAACATAAATTGTCAGGGACTTGAGGCAAACATTTTATGAGTGGATCACAAGAGTAATAATGATTGTGCCACTCCCATTTTCACCCTGTGATTTCTGGACCTGTGAATCTTGGCTATGGGAGAAAAAGCACCATAGAACAAAAACTGATTCAGAGCATACACAGTGCCCTGAAGAACATTTCCCCAGCACTGCAAGGTACTGACACCCTGCTGAAATTGTGACTAAGTCTTCAATATGCTATTTCACAGTTCTATCAATCCAGATACTTCTGGATGATGGACAATGTGTTCAAATCAATGTATCCCATGAGCATGGGCCCACTGGTCACACTTCTCATTTGCTGTGAAGTAATTTCCTTGAACAGAATCAGTGCTAGTGGAATAACATGATGGTGGATTAAGCATGCTAGAAACCCAGAGATGGCAATTTTGGAAGAAACATTGTGTGTAGAGAAGACAAATCAGTATTCAGTGCAAGTATATATTCCAGTAAGTAGAAAATGTTGCCCCTTCCATGAGGAAACTGATCCAATATAATTAACTTACCACCAGGTAACTTGGTGATCACCTTGTGGAATGGATGTATCAGGGACTGATTGTTAGTCTCTGTTGCTGATAGATTGGGCATCTGGTAGTGGCTGTAGCCAGGTCAGCATTAGTGAGTGTAAGTCCATGATGCTGAGCATATATATAACCTCTATCCCTATCACCTGGGTTTCTTGTTCATGAGCCCACTGAGCAATTACAGGACATACATGGAGATGAGGCTGAATGGTATGTACAGAATGGGTCATCCAATACACTTGGTTATAAAATCCTCCTGTGCTAAAAACACCAACTGGTGAACATTCACATGGGATACAAATATGACCCATTCAGTAATTTCTATCCACATAACTCTCCCCCAGTTAATTCAGTCACCAAATTTCCAATCATATTCCTTTCAAATACTGACCACTCAGCCAAACCATTGGCACAACCAATGAATCTATATACAAATTCACTCCTTGACAACTATCCTCCCAAGAAATGAACAAACAGGTATGCTACTCAAGTTTCTTCCACTGGGAGGATTTTACTTATCCACAGTCCTTCAAGAATGTCCAAGAAAGGGACTGCAGTGCTACAGCTGTCCACTTTTTGCTGGAGTCTGTATATCATGCAAAACCCTCTGTAAATAAGGCTCAAGTTTTCTCCTTTTTTAAGGAACTCCCCAAGAATCACTAGCTTCCATCTGGGAGAGAGAAGGTAGTGGGGCACAAGCAAGGGCCATGAGCATTTGACACACTTCTTCATGCAACTTACTTGTGCCATCAGTGCCTTCTAGAGCCTGATCTAGCATAAACTACTTCCATTTGATGATGGAGTGCTTCAGTGCATGCCCAGCTTAACGGCTTGATGGATCAGACAACACTCATCTCATGATGGCATAGCAGGTCTCATGGTAATTATGTGGCCCATAGTAAAGCATTCAGTCTCTACTAAGGCCCAGTAGCAGGCTAAAGCTCTTTTTTACAAAAACAGTAATCTGTAGAGCATCCTGAGATTTGCTCCAAACTTCCATATGTCTGTGCACTATTCCTTACATAGATGTCTGATAAAGGCTCCCTGCAGCATCTCTACTTGCTGCTGATACTTCAAGCACTATTGGATGAGCTGAATCATTATTGCCCAAGGAACAAAACAGCATATATGGCAGTTTGGACCTGTTGTAGTCCCTGTTCTTGTTCCAGTCCCTACATAAATCTAACAGCTTTTTACTCAGATAATAGGCCAAAGTAGCAAATCCAAATGAGGAATACATTATCTTTCAAATCCTCGAAGGCTAACTAGGTATTCTTATTCTTTTTGGTTGTATGAGGGGCCAGATACAACAGCTTATCCATTACCATACAAGAGATATCTTGATATTGTCCTCTCCACTGTATGCCTGGAAATTTCAATGAGGTGGATGGATCCTGAATTATTGTTGGATTTATTACCCATCCTCTAAAATGCCAATTTTAAACCAATTATTCTAAAGTGACTGCTATTTCTTGCTCACTAGGCCCAATCAGCATAATATCACCAATGTAATAGACCAGTATGATATTTTGTGGAAGTATAATTCAATTAAGATGTCTGCAAACAAGATTAAGTCATAAGGCTGAATATTTGCATTATTCCCAAGAAGAACAGTGATGGTGCTTTTCTGTCCTTTCTAGCTGAAAGCAAATTAACAAATATTGACAAAAAATTTTTGCCAAATTGTTATCTGCATAGTGAATAGCTGAGGATGTGTTGATTTGTTCAAGAAATGGTACTATACTTGAAAGTGCAGCTGAAAATATAGGAACTACCTGGGTTAGCTTATGGAAATCCACTGTCATCCTCCAAGAACCATCTCTTTTCTGCAGAAGCTAAACATGACTCTTGAATAGGAATGTGATAGACTAACTGTTCCTGTATCCTTCAAGCCATTGATGGTAGCACTAATCTTCACCACATATGTGTGAATCTATTTCTGAATGCTCTATCAGTTTCATTGATCAAGGTTTATCTCTTTGCAACAATACCATACTCTCTTGATTATTTTAGATTTCCCATAAATCCTAAAATCAGATTGTGACTCCTCTAACTTTATTCTTTATTTTCTAAGTAGTTTTGACTATCTTACTTATTTCCTTTTTGATATAAATTGTAAATTAAGATTGTCCATTTCTGAAAAAAGATGCTTTATTCAGTTTTAATTAGGAGATTCTAAACAAACCATATGTTTTCCTATTCCTTCAAAAATCTGTATGGAGCAGTTCTGGCTAACATAAGATGGCAGCAAAAGATGTCCCAGGGTGCTGTTTCCCACAGAATCTGTGACAAATAGCAAAAATGGCAGAGCCATCTTCCTCAAAACTGTGAAAAACAGTTTCAGGGATGTTGGAATTGGACAAGAATTGAATCAAGAAAACACAACTTTAAAGGAAAAAGGAGAAACTTGCAGCACTCTTCTGACCCCTCTTCCACCCATTCCATGGCACAGTTTGGAGCTGGCCTATAATTCCAGGGTGGGTTCTTGTCCCTGTTCCTCCCGGAGAAGAGTAACCCTTATCTGCACAATGAGGTTACTGATGATGGTGTCCATCAATGGGTGTGGAATCTGAAACACCAAACTAGGAGATTCATCTTGGGTTTGTTCTCCCAGAACTTGCCCTGCAGTTGGAAGAAGCTCATGGAGAGATAAAGGAGTTTAAGAAATAATTAAGTCAAATACCCTGGGGTAAAGGACTACCTGCTTTAAGTGATACAAGAAGGCATCTGGGAAGGGGAAAAGTCTCTTTCATAGAGAGTAGAAGGGAATGTAAAATTTCCATAAATGGGAGAATTCCTAAAGTCATGGGCAAACAGAAGCCTAGAGCAAGTTGCAGGAAAAGAAAAGAAGGAGAGGACCCTGCCCTTCACATTTACCTCAGTCCAGTCTTCTTGAAAGGCAGTCTAAATTCTGAAGGAGCACACAGGCCAACACAGATCCAAATTGCAAAGAATGTGAAAGGTGTTTTATAAAATTAGTTTGGTAGTTTTTGTGAACATTCAAGGAAGTGACTGTTGCATCAGTAGCAGTCTCTACTAGGAGCAGAGAAAGGTAGCTCAACCAAGCACTGATTGCGGACTTACTTAACAAATTTGTACTGCTGATTACAAGCTCTGAGCACAGATAAACCTGGAGAAAGCATGAAAGGAATAAGGAGGTCTTTCCCTGGTAAAGAAGAGGTGGAACTAATGGGGAAATAAAACAAAACAAACAAAAAAAAAACAAACAAAAAAAGACACATTTGGAGTTGGCTGAGTGCAAAATACTAGAAAAAGGTTGTGCCCCAAGAATAGGGCCACATAGAGCAAGATACCAACTCTGACTCTAACTGGTGAGCTGGGAGGCTGTGGACCATCTCTGAAAAGGATTTTCTTTTTATTTCATAGCATTAAAAAATCAGCATGCTTTTCCAGTTTTCAGCACTGCTCCAGGCAATGGTGGAATTAAGGAATAGCTGAAAGACAAAGTAACTAGACAGGTGAAGGAAATAATTCCCTGAAGGGTGTATCTTCCCCAAGAAAGGGGGGGTGGCAGGACCCAACATAAATGGCAATTCTCATTTGGAGAAATCAAGTCCCAAGAGCTGGAAATCAGAAAATGTTCAAGCTGGCCCTCTACCTGAGAATCTGTTTCAACCATACCCATGGAAGAAGCAGTGTTTGCTGAGAATTAAGGGCACTGTAAGATAAGAGGTCTAGAGTAAGTTGAACTGAATGTCAAAGAACAGATAGAGAACAAAGCTAGCCAACAAGAAAACCCAAAGTAAAAGAGACAGAATCATGTTTATAATAAATGAAAACAAACCAAAAAAATCAAGGAGACCAGATGCCTAGACACCAGCAACAAATCATGAGTCATACCAGGAAGCATGAATATGTGGCTTGGTCAGAGGAACAAGGATTTGAAACAACTAATTAAAGATGATCAATTAAATTTTATAAATCAAATCAAAGAGTTGAAGGAAAATGTGGCAAAACAGATGAAGGATATAAAGAAGAAATTGAGTGAACATGCAGAAGAACCTGAAAGCTTGAACAAACCAAATGGCAGAATTCATGGGAGAACAGCTAGTTTGAAGCAGTTATGGACCTGAGAAGAGCCATGAACTTTTAATCCAAACTTTTGTGGTTGGGACATTTGATTGACTATTTCCAGGGTGATGTGGCCCTTCCCATTCAGAGTGGGACTTAAATAGATCACTGGATGCCTTTAAGAGAGCTCATGCAGAGAAGGAACTCAGAGAAGCTGAGAGAGACATTTTGGAGAGAAGCTAAGATATGTATTCCAGAGTTTGCCCCTGGGAGAAACTAAGAGCTGACACAGACACAGATGCTTGGAGATGCTAGGAGATGCAGACAGAAGGATGTTTGGAGATTCTAAGGTAATAGATGAAGCCCAGAGTTTCCCCTGGAGGATCTAAGAGAGGATTCCCAGATGCTTAGAGAGAAATGCCCCAGGAGAACCAAGACGAGAGCTTAGAGAAGCTAAGAGAGACAGAAGTCCAAAGACATTTTGGAGAAAGATACTTTGAAATGCAACCTAGGAGCAAAGGACCAGCAGGTGGTGGCCACATGCCTTCCAAGCTGACAGAGTTTCTCTGGATGGCATTGGCCTTTCATCAGTAAAGATATCCTCTTGTTGATGCCTTAGCTTTGACTTTTTTGTGACCTTAGAAATGCAAATTTGTAACCTAATAAATCTCCTTTGTAAAAGCCAATCCATTTCTGGTATTTTGCATTATTGCAGCTTTAGCAAACTGAAACAGGAATGAAAGGCAAAATAGAAGAGAGGACAAACACAAAGGAGACATACAACAGTAAATGAGACATACAAAAGCATATTTCAAGAGGTAGAAGAAAGGATTAATGATCTAGAGGACATGACATCTGGAATCCTACATACAAAAGAATAGATAGAAAAAAGAATGGAAAAATATGAACAGGGTCTCAGCCAGTTGAATGGCAACAGGAAGCACACAAATAAATGTGTTATGGGTGCCTCAGAAGGAGAGGGGAAAGGAAAAGGGGCAGAAAGGATATTGGAGGAAATAATAATTGAAAAAATGCATTTACAAGAACAACCAAAAATATAAAATATTTAGGAATAAAATTAACCAAGGACATAAAAGATGTATACACAGAAAACTTTAAAAAGTGCTAAAAGAAGTCAAGGAAGACCTAAATAAATGGAAGGGCATACTGTGTTCATGAATTGGAAGACTAAATGTGGTTACAATGTCAATTCTACCCAACTTGATTTCTAGATTCAAAACAATGCAAATTAAAATTCCAACAACTTACTTTGCAGAATAGAAAAACTAATAAACAAATTTATTTGGAAGGGCAGAGTGCTCCAAATAGCTAAAAATATCTTGAGGAAGAAAAATGAAGTGGGAGTTCTCATAGTACTTGACTTTCAAGCATGTATCAAAACCACAATGTCCAAAACAGCATGGTACTGGCATAAAGATAGCTACACTGAACAATGGAATTTACTTGAGTGTTCAGAAATGGACCGTATCATCTATGGACAACTGATTTTTGATAAGGTGGCCACATTGAATCAACTGAAGGAGAGCAGCCTCTTCAACAAATGGTGCTTGTAAAACTGGATATCCACTTCCTGAAGAATGAAGGAGGACCCCTATCTCACACCTTGTACAAAAATTAACACAGAATGGACCACAAATCTAAACATTAAAGCTAATACCATGAATTCTTAGAAGAAAATATAGGGAACTACCTTAAAGACCTTGCTATAGGAGATGGTTCCTAGACATTTCACCCAAAGAGTGAGTAATGAAAGAAGTAGATAAATATGATCTCCTCAAAATTGAATCCTTTGTGCATAAAAGGACTTTGGCAGGGAAGTAAAAAGGCAGCCTACACAATGGGAGACAGTATTTGGAAACCATATATCAGATAAGGGTTCAATATCCAGGATATGTAAAGATATCCTGTAACGCAAACTAAAAGACAAGCAATCCAATTAAAAAAAAAATGGACAAAAGACATAGAAGGACAATTTTCAAAAGAGGAAATACAAATAGTTCAAAAATGTATGAAAAGATGTTCATTTTCACTAGCTATTAGGGAATGCAAATCAAAACCACAATAACACATCATTTCACACCTATTGGAACGGTTATTATCAAAAATTCACAAAACTCCAATGTTGGAGACAGTATGGACAAAGAGGTAAACTTGTTCACTGTTGATGGGAATGTAGAATGCTGCAACTGCTCTAGAAGGGAAGTGTGTGGTTTCCTCAGGGAGCCAAGCATAGAATTGCCATATGATCCAGCAATCCTGTTACTAGATATATAATTGGAGGAAATGAAGGCTTGGAAAAAAAGGGACATTTGTGCACTGATGCTTATAGCAGCATTATTTATGATTGCCAATAAATATAAACAGCCCAAATATCCATCCACATACAAGTGGATAAACAACATATGGTATCTACGTATGATGGAATATTATACAGCTGTAAGACAGAATAAAATCATGATGCATGCAACAATGTAGATGAACCTTGAGGACATTATCTTGAGTGTAATTAACCAGAAAAAAGGACACATACTATGTAGTCTCACTAATATGAACTAAAAAAATAATGAGCAAAATCTGAGAGTTCAGGTTATGAACACAGTTCATCAGGAGGTAGAAAGATGGTAAAGATTTGGCATTTGATGTTGAAGGACTACAGAATGTTCAACAGGATTGACTGTAAAGATTCAGAAATGGGTAGCTCAATATTATCTCATGTTAACAAAATATTTTAAGTATGATGAACAAAGCTGAGTTTGAGTGTAGTTGAAAGAGGAAGGCTAGGTTCATGTATGACACCATAACAAAAGATAGTGGATAAAAACTGGGACTGTAAAACTTAGCAAAACCAAGAGTGTAAAATGGTGGTGATTAAATGTAGAGGTGTAAGAAAGTTTTTACATGTGGGAGAACAAGTGTATGTCAACATGCAATGTGTTGAAAATTGGAAGATACATAGGAAAAAATGCAACCAATGCAAACTAGGGTCTATAGTTAACAGTAACATTGTTATATTCTTCCATTAATTGTAACACAGGCAATACACTAAACCTAAATGTTAATAGAGGGGGATATAAGAAAGGGCTAAGGGATTCTTGTTGTTATTGTTTCTCCTTTTTATTATTTTTTATTATTTTTATTTTTTTCCTCTTTCTTTTTGGAAGAAATGGAAATGTTCTCATAAAGATTGTGGTTGTGAATGCATAACTATGTGATTATACCAGGAGCTATTGATTATTCACTTAGAATGGATTGTATGCTGTGCAAATTAAACTGTTTAAATATAAACAGAAAGATGCAAGTGCTGGAGAAGATGCAGAGAGAGATATACCTATTTACTGTTAGAAGGGAAGTAGAACATGTAGCTCCTCTGGAAGGCAATGTGGTGGTTCCACAGGAGGCTAATAATAGGGTTGCCATATGATCCTCAACTCCTTATTTGGTATATGCTTGGAAGATCTTAAAGCAGTGACACAAATAGGCATTTTCACACTGGTGATTATGGCAGCAGTATTCACGATTTGCAATAGATGTAGGTGTCCTAAGGGTACACTGATGGATGAAGGAAGGGTGAACTCTGTGGTACACATACAACAAAATATTGCATGGCTGCAAGAAGGAAAGAAGTTGTGAGGCATTAAAATAGGTGAATGAAACTTGAGGGCATTATGTTGAGTGAAATATGCCAGAAATGAAATAACAAATATTGTAAGCCCTCACTAATATAAACTAACTATAATGAGCAAATGCTGAGAATTGAATTTGAGGGCATAGTTTATCATGGAATAGAACATGAGCAGAGATTTGGCAATCAATGTTGCAGGAGTACAGAATTTTCAATGAGGCTTATTTTAAAGATTCCTAGATTGTAAGCTCTTACAGCAGTCACATCTATTGCTGATTTTTAACTGTTATTTATGTTCATTTGGTACAAAATTTCTATTCTCTGTAGCACACTATCTAATTTAACCTGTAAGACCAGTTTATTTAAACAATATAATTACATGTAACATAGAAGAGAGAATGAGATCTTGTAATTCTGTACAGTTTAGTGTAATACAAAAACATATCCCAGAGTATTTGGAATAGAATGTGAAAGACTATATATATATATATATGCAAAGTCCACTTGAGGACTTGGGGGAAAATGTGGACAAATTAATTTCCCCACTTTGGGGAATTCCTGATATTCTCACAAGCATTAAGGACTCCCATTTTAGTAAGTCAAGCCCTCAATTTTGGAACTTATCCTTATGAGACTTGTTCCTTCTGCAAAGGAGAAGCTAAGCCTACTTAGAATTATGTGTAAGAATTACTCCAGAGAATCTTTTTATTGCTCAGATGTGGCCTCTCTCTCAGCCAACTCTGCAAATAAACTCACTACCATCCCCTCTATGTGGGCCATGACCCCCATAGGTGTAAGTCTTCTGCAACAAGGGACATGACTCCTAGGGATGAGCCTGGCCCCAGCATCATGGGATTGAGAATTCCTTCTTGACCAAAAGGGGGAAAACTGCAACAGAATAAAGTTTCAGTGGCTAAGAAATTTCAAATAGAGTGAGAGGTCATTCTGGAGGTTATTCTTATGCATTACATAGATATTTCTTTTTAGTTCCTAGTGTATTAGAATAGCTAGAAGGAAACACCTGAATCTGTTGAAATGTAATCCAGTAGATTTGATTCTTGTGATGATAGTGTAAGTGCATAGCTTTCATCATATGACTGTGTGATTGTGAAAACCTTGAGATTGACATTCCCTTTGTCCAGGGTATGGAAGAAATAAAATAAAAACAAAAAATATATAAATAATGGGGGAATAATCAGGATGGGATATTTTGGGTGCTCTTTTTAATTTTAATTTTTATGTTTTCCTTTACTTTTAGTAATGAAAATGTTCTAAAATTGATTGTGGCAATGAATACACAACTATATGTACTGATGATACTGTGATGCATTGCATAGTTTGGATGGATTATTTGGTGTGTGAATGTATCTCAACAAAACTGCATTAGAAAAGGACTATGAAACACACAGTAATCTTCAGTGGCTTCTAGAGTAGATAAATAGCAAATTATACTGAAGAGAATTATTGATTAATTCACTAAGATCAAAATATAAGCCACTGTACAATTGAAGGTTTCTTGTCTTCTCTTGAAAAATTTTCATGACCCTTTAAGTTTGGACCCTACTTCCATTGTTGTTACTTTGAACATGACTCTCTTCTTCCATAGGAAAATGAAAGCATTCACCTAATTTTGAGCACTCATTGATGATTACAAACATAAATTTTGCAATTTATAATAAGCATGGGTTTCCATTTCCTATGTAGAACTCCACATAAATTGGGTTTTGATGGAAATATTCTAATCAGCTATGCAATGGGCAAGAACTAAAAGTGCTTAGTACAAGGGAATTCATAGCATGTTTGATCTCACTATTTGTATTCTCCTAAATATTCTGCATTTTATTTGAACTTTCCTCTTACCTGTGGCACAGGAAAGGCAGATGAAGTTTACACTAACAAGATGGTTTATTTAGATTATATCCACTTACTCAGCTGTTGGAACCCAAGGGGAATATGCTCCAATTATCTTTTGGTTCAAAACACCAATATGATGATTTACACAATAATAAAAAAGAAATGGCCCTGAAATAATACACTACCTGTGGATATTTGTTGAATAAATAGAGTTCTTTGGCCTCTCATTTAAAATGATTACTTAGAAAATACATTCATATATGTTTTAACAATATGTAAGGAATCTTAAGATATGAGGAATAAACTTATACCATAAGCTCTGACATGCATTAGCATGTAAATTCTCTGAGGTTCAGTTTCCTCATCCTGGCAATGGAAACACATTATTTCACAAGAAATTAGTAAATATTATAAACCATAATAATGTTACACCACAGTATATCTCTTGCAGCATCTAGTAGGTACATTTGTAGTCATACAAACTCATTATATTTTACTCTGTTTAAATTATGAAGTACTGTGTTTGAAGCGAATAAAGTATGCACTTTGACCTTAGACAAATGACAATGAAACTGCAAAAATGATAAAGGCATGGGGAATTGGAGATGGAGTAATTTTTATTTAAATAATTGCAAACACTGTTACAGGATTTGCTTTCATATTGCTTCATTACATACATGTCTATGGGAATTCTTGAGAGAACTAAACAGATCATATTCCCAGGAAGAGGCAACTGGTTTATGTGGTTTTAATTTATTAGCTTAATGGCACATATGCAATATGTATGAAAGGTAGGACTACATAATGTATGATTATGTTTCTTTTCCATTACTACGTCATGTAATTTCCACTGAAAATTCTTTTATTACCAGAGGCCAAAGTGCATTCACATAATCATTTCAATCATGTAGTTCATTATTCCAGAAACAATCACTTGTTTAGCACAGGAAAAAAAAACAAAACAAAACATCTTGTTGCTCTTCTGTCCCAGAAGAGAGTGTGCTTTCTCTTTGGGGCATTCCCTGAGGACTTCAAGAAAAGCTTGATAAGCTTGTATAAGAATCCAAATACATTATATTGTTACCCTAATTGAATGTGCAGTTCAGTTCCACAGGTAAAAGGAAAAGGTTTTCATCACAAAACAATATTTCAGAAATTATTAGTCTGAAATTCCAATCCAAGCATATAGTGCATATTTAAATTAGCGATAGGGTGTTCTACTTAGATTTGTATTAAAAATTGAACTACAAGCCTTCCACAGAACATAGCAGGGAAAATAGGAAGGGCTGTATTAGTTCAATGGATGTAAATTAGAAATTTGCTTTAATATTTGTGATGAAAGATAATAGTCAGAATAGGGACCTATAAATAAAGGACCACCATTTAAAATTAGATAAATTTGTAAATGGAGAGATTATTAACTTTCAACTGTCTTTTGGGTATATGCAAATGCAAGATCATATTTTTTTTCTGATGGAGGAATATAAACATATTTTAAACTTATTTTCTCAGCTGCTAGATCTATTTTCCATTTTAGTTTTTTTTGTTTATTTGCTTGTTTTATTTTCCTGGTCTACATTAGTTTGATGACTTTAAACAAGAAATTCCAGTAGGTGAGGGTATTTTGTGTTGTTTCTTGAGGATAAAATTCCAGAATTTTGGCAGGTCACACTAGGATTTCAATATGGTCAAGTGGAAATAGCTTAAGGTGTGGAGTCAGAGACATCTTGGCTTGAATCCTGTCTTTACTAGTAAATAACTGTGTGGCTTTGGTCAAGTTAAATGCCCAACTGGATAGCAGTTTTTTCATCTATAAGAGTATGCTAAATTGATTTTCATGTTGCTCTGTAGATTACATTAGGTGCTATAAAAGAAAATTCCTAAATCCTAATAGCCAGTTAATAACATGTGGCAGCTGCTAACATAGCTTTCCTTCTTCACAAGATCAGTGATTGTGTAACTATTCTCATTGTTGTCTGCTACTTAGATTTCTGACTTATGTGAGTTGAGAAAATGATTTTATTTGAGTCTTCCAGATTGATCATGGTTTTTCATTAATTCAGGATCTATATATTTTTTCTTTCTCATCTCTATCTCTTCTTAAAGTTAAATCAGCTACACATAAACACAACCATTTTAATAGAACTGGAATACTGGTTAACAGAACTAATCCTTTGAAGAGCACACTGGATAAAATAGGTAAACTCCATATTTTTCTTTCTATTATGCTTATAGAGCCTTAAATAATATAGAGAATTTAACTAGTGGGACCTGATTTCTATAGAATATACCTTAATTTGTAAACCAAAACCTTGATCTATGAATAAATTAGACACACACAGAGATGCCAGAAAAACATATTGCCGAGGAAATCAGATCAGTTTAAGCAAAATATACTGTTATTTTACTGAAATGTCAAAAGCAGAATGTGGCAGCAGAGATGATTTTTTTTAGTCCCTAATAGCATAGAGTTTTGGGATTAATTGGGTTTAATCTAAAAAAATGATATTTTAGCATTTATTTAGTTTCATATGACAAGCATACATATAACCTATAGAGGAAATTCATAGCTTCTGGTACAGCGCCCATTCGTTTCTCAATGCTTTGATGAAGAAAGAAACTGAGTTTATAAATTTATTTATTTTGTTTTATTTAAATAAAATCAGAAGTCATGTTTTAATTGTATGTATCCTTCATATATATAATAAATAATGAAAAAATAATATATAAATCTATTTTACTGGATATCACAGATAAACACTCTGCAATGACACTATGTTCATGAAGTTGAACATGTGCTTAAATTTTTGCTCAATCTTAGTTATTCCTTGGTTTGGAAGGATAAAGTTACTTTTCCAAGCTCATTGGAATTTGGGGAAAAATTATGATTTAATACAGGAATTTAGATGCTTTTAATCTTCAACCCTTGTTGTCACAGACATGCTAGTGAAGTGTAGAATTGGAATGTTGCTTAAATTTCTGTGGTGTATGTTAATCATCATGTATTATGTACTGGATTCCTTTACTTGACTATTGATGCAATTTTCATCATTTACCTGCCTATTTTTATTTCCTTTCACTGTGCTTCATGCTATCATTCTAACTCCTGTTTTTGCCCCTGACCTTCTCCAGTAAATAATTTTTAAATGTGTTCCATAGACTCTTGTAAAAGAGACAAAGATTAAGGGCAAAGACGGAAAGACAGAGAATGGGATAGAAAAAGTGGAGTCGAGAGAAAGAGTATGAGGAATTTTTTGCAACAAATATATTAATGCATACTTGAATTATTAGTTAGTACATTTATAGTCATTCAAACTCAATAGGACATTATTTTAAAATTTAAGTTATGTGTTTGAGACATGTAAATTGTCTGAATTTACCATCCTGCTTTTTACTATGTTGAATATCAATTAAACCCTGTGCCTATATTTTATTCACTTTGATAAAGAAACATTAGTAGGCATTCCCTCATTAGATGTGACCCAACAATAATGTCTCTGAAAGGATGGGTTTAATTTTTTAGTTGTAATTTTATAACATAATTTAAGACAAACACAAATGTTAAAATCTATTTCTTAATGACATCAACAGTTATTTAGTAAACCACTACAAACATACTCATGAAACAAAGTGAAACAAAACTTTAAAGCAGGTTTATATCAAATGTCTCAAGAGCTAGCAAATGTTACTGTTGTATGAAATATGTTAAAGGAAGTAAAAGGAAATACAAGGAAGTGGATATTTCATGTCTCTTCTAAAGTACTACATTTTACTTGTTAAAATGTACATGAGCAAGAAAAAGAATTTATTCTGCCCAGATAAAGCCTACAAAATGTGACAATGAAAAGAATATTTTTGCTGCATCTTAATTTTGAATGCTATTCTTACATCTTTATTTCATCTTCTGTCAAGTATACAACAAATATTTTGAATTAACAAATTTTAATTGAGGGTTGCATAGTTCCTAACTTTACTTTCCCAACTCTTTTTCTCTTCAGTTTGATTCAAAGGCAAGTGCTTCCAAACTTTAAAGGAAGAGATCATCCATATTTTGTACACACTCTTACAGATTATACAAAATGAGAACTACTCTGTAACTCATCCTAGGAGGTCAGCATAATCCTGTTTTTAAAACAGGTGTAAATGATACGTAGGCCCCATCATTTCATATATACAGATGCAAAAATCCTGAACAATATTAATATATCTTTAACAGCTACTTTAAAGGTAACCTTTAATTGACTTTCTGTCTCTCTGAATTGTCCATTCTAGACATTTCATATTTCAAATACTTTGCTTAGACTAATAGGTTTATGTGATTAAGATCATCATGCTCACACTGAAACAAGACAAGGAAAAAAGTGAGAGAAAAGTAGACAGGAAGAAAGAATATTGAATGACTCAAAAAATACATTAGGAGTAGAATTTTTGGGGTGGTTTTGCCTCATGAAAGATAGGTACACATATTATTTTAAAATTAAAATATAAAAAGGACATTCAACACAGCTAATGAAGCCATTAGCTTTTATAAATATTCCACTCCTTATTGGGTAAAATATAGTATATTATGCCAGTAAGGAAACACTAAATTCACAATACAGGGTCTTCTGTGAATATTACACCTTTTGGAGATAAATGTCAAATCACTGATATACAGCTTGTGATGATCTTTGAAGACTTTTTTAGCTGTGCTTCTTCAATATAATTATATACCATGATGCCAGATTCTCAAATACATGGATAAAATCCTATTGGCTGAGATATATGATTTGCATTGCAGCTGTGCCATATAACAGGGGCCCATAGAGAGCTATGGGCAGGTTTAATCCTTTTCCATCCCAAACATAGTTTTCCTTCTTTTCTTGTGCTATGTAAAATTGATAACATGGATTACAGACCAGGATGAACACTTCACTTACTGCATTTGGGTATAATCTGGGAAGAAAAAGGAAATAGCCAAACCTAGAGCTACAGAATGTTTAATGTTAGGCATGTTCACAAGCCTTGAACTTCACTATTTGTATGGAAACACCTGCAAATTTATTACAAAAATAATTGAGTCCAAGGAACTTTATTATTGTGCTCAGATGAATATATTAGCTTAAGTTAAAATGTTCAATATTTTATTTTGACTTTGCCATCAATTTACTATTGCAGATATCACTGTTGCAGCAACATCTGTCTCCCTACTCCCTATCACATTGGACCACTTCTGATATGGCTACCAGCTGTAGCCAGTCTGCAGCTTCTCAAACCTTCCAAGAAGATTTCTGCAGGGCACTTTAACACTTACAGCAGTAACTTACTATTTATTGCACTCCGTTATCTTTCCTCCCTTCCCTATCTGAAATTCCCTATTCTCTCATCATATTCTTCTGGAAACACCTACCAATTAAATGTCATAACCCACATCCTCATCAAAAGAATTGCTTAAGGGGAATTTAAACTCTGACAATCCCTATCTCTTGTATGGAACTGGTCAAATGAAAGCACACATATTTAAGGCACAAATGAAACTCTGTAGATGAAATTAATAGGAGACAATGATAATGCTACTATCACATTACTGAATAACTGGAAGCTATTGATATTTGCAACATAAACACTTGTTCAGCATCAATAACCCTGATCTAACCATCACCGTCTTAGTAAGACCACATTCTATATGTTTTCAAACATGCTTCCCCTTATCCCCTTCAGAATTTTCATTGTTCAGTTTTCCATTGTCAAGGTAGAAATCATAAATAATAGATAAAGTTTCCTTGCTTTCTTCAAGGAGCATAATAATGGTGTTAAAAATGCCAAGTTACTTCAGAAAACATTGCTGTAAGAATAGTAATATGTATGGCATACTGTGCTGAGTCTGGCCTTGGTCCTATTGTCATTTCCATAATTTATATTGTAACCACTGAGTTAAGAATTTTCACTGAAGCTAAACTGATAATCATGATTAGAGTTCTTGACTCACCTTAAATGATGAATGTGTTATTGCTTCCCCATATGGTTGCTAACCTCATTGATATCAGAGGTATTTATGAGTCTCTCTCCCCTTTGGGAGCTTGAATGCAATTTATTGTTATTCCCAAAACATCTGAGATCATGAAATGATGCCAATGGGTTTTTGTTAATTATCCATGGTATCTTTGAGTTCTCTACTGAGGAGCATTCTTTTATATACAACTTCCCTGCTTTCTTGTGTTATTCTCTACTGCCCCTCCCAAACACCTTGTGTTAAGTACATTATTTGTTGGATACACACTTTAATCTCCCCCAAATTATTTCAATATTCAGCATTTCCACATTGGCAACCTCCAAGTTTTATGTGTAAGATAGATTTCTTTAACATGCCCTGTATTGCTTTAAAAGATTCAGAAAGAATAATTATAAATATATGTGTTACTCTTAATTGATTTCTTTTAATTTCACAACTAAATTGAGTTAATCCTACCTTAATTCCTTATCTCATATTTATCATCAGTCTTCATTCCCAATTCCACTTCTATTTTCCTTTCTATATAGACACCTCTACTAAGAAGGTTGATATATGTCCTTAAAAAGGCATACATCTTTATAAATAAAATATAATGTATATTTTAATGAGCATGCATATGTTGTTACATATGTTTGACATCTAATGTTCTCATTCAACTATTTTTTGATGGCCAGGAAGTAATTTATGGGTGGGCACAAACTGGTGAAGGCAGTGCTGGCAAAGCCTTCACAAGGGCAGGGCTGGCTACTTGTCCAAGTGGCCATGGTTGCAGATGTATTTGACCCCACAACCATCTGGGATGAGGTGCTTTTCAGCTACCACATCATCCAATTTGTCAGCATTAAACTTGGTAAAGACTGACTTCTTGGAGACATGGATTTTCTGGTGGTCAGAGAACTTGAACTTGGCTCTATACAGCTCCTTGATCACCTGCTTCTTGTTTTGAAGTTTGATGCTGATGGGCATAATGACTTGGCCTAAGCGAACCCTAGCCATTGTATCCCGGGGTTTTCCAAAGTCATTACACATACCTGTCTAGAGCTAGACTGTGGACTTCACGATGTCAGGCTAGGACTATCAACAGGAAAAGGCTGCCCACAAGGTTCCTTAGGGCAAACCATGCAAGCAACAGTCTGTGTACACTACTAATGAAGCTGCTGCATGCAGCCACTGCACACTGGGCTCCCATGGAGAGAGGGGAGTGGTCAGGTAAATTGTCTGAAGAGTCAACTATGTTTTTGAGATCTATCTATTTTACTACACATATACCAATTGTGTGCTGCCTTCTCGTCTCCACTAACATAACAGTAATATTGTGATATTGCTATAACCTGTGTCTACTCCCATTTAATAAATCCATTTGTTTCTTTAATAGTAAACATTTGGGTAATCCTTTAGTACTAAATTCTACATGTATCACCACAATTAACAACTTTGTGTGTGACCCTCTGCTGGTCATGATTTAACATTTCTCTGAAAAATATTCATGAGTGGATTGCTGATTCAAGACAAATAAACAAATTTATGTTCTAATGGATCCTTTCAAGATTATTTTTATCAATATACATTCCACTATCAATGTGCTAAGATTTCAGTCTCCTGACATCTTACTTATGAATATGTGCTACTTATGCATGTGATAAGGATTGAGATAAATAATTTAATTAGATTTAATTTGATAGAGCTAAATTCTTTCAATTTGTCTTGATAAATTGTTTTTATTTTTAATAATCAATTATAGGTCTGAGTTTGAAATTCAGTTACACACAGTATATGTCAAAAAATAAATCAGAGATTGTAACAGAGACAGATAAACACAAAATTTTAATATTTGGTTAATATTTCAACGTTTTCTGTAGTGAAAAAATGGACAATTTATGGTCATGCTGACAGTGATAGTTGTTGAAGTTACAGAATTGACATATATCTGTATTGCAGAGAGAGGTTGGCTGAATGCTGTTTTTTAGCTTTGTTTCATAGACACAGGCTAGACTATTTTTCATACTCCTTTGCAGTCAGTCAGGTATGTCAAAGTGGCTGAAATCTAGCCTGATGTCTGTGTGGAATTCCAAGATAATATTCACTATGAGCCGTTCTTTACATCACTTTGTTTCTCATGAATGACTTTCTACAATAGCTTGCTGGCATAGAATTTGTGTTTTCCAGTTGATGAACAATAAACTGTTGGTGAAATTTTGAAAAAGCCTGAGGGAGGGAGAAAAGATGAGAAAAGTAATAGCAGTGGAAGAGAAGATATTATTGAAAACAAACAAAAAAATTGTTTGTTTAAAGCCACATTGATTATTTTGTGATCAGGAAACAATATTATAAGTATTCATATCAGAACATCAAAATTTATGACATGCATTTCATAGAAGGTTCTAAATAACATGACATAATCTCATGAGTCCATGTCTAAATTGATACTTTTTGTGACAAAAAATGTTAATGACTGTTAACATTCAGTGATGTACTGTTAGATCTCTGAACTCTATTATGGAAAGATTAATTTTTCTTAAATTATTAGAAAACTCTTCTCACCATTGCATCTCAAACAGCTTTTGTGTTTAGAATTGCTTTGGAAGAAGTAAGCATTTTGATATTTGCATTTTAGTTCATTGAACCTCATGTACATTTTGTGAAATGAAATATAGTTTATTATTACAACTTCTGTGTCAACAATCTTCTTCTACCCAGATAATCCTTATTGCTTGTAAAAATGCCTTGATAGGCAGTAAAGTGACAAAACCTATCTGGGACAGCAGCTTGGAAGAAAAGGTGACAACTGAGGTCATAATTGTTGGAAGGACCTCAAACTCCATAGACTTATAAGTCTATTTTTGAGAAGGAAATAAAGTTTTGTAGTTCTTTATGGAGATGTAGAAAGAGAAAGAAGTTTGGAAAAGGAGATGAGTAGGAAGACAAAGGAGCCAGTAAAATGATAAAAGGCTAGGGGAGTATAGAAAATGAAGAACAAGTTGGGAATTCTCTTGTGGTGGAGGGGTATATTATTCTTAAAATTAGGAGGCCCAATGTTATGATATAAATTCCTGCATTGCTTAGAGGATTATGGCAGTGTAAATATCTGGAGTTGGGATCTGTGAAATTTCAGAGAGAAAAACATACTACTCATGTCAAATGTATCTAGACTTAAGGGAAAAGTTCCAGTATGGAAACTTAAGATTCCTTGATTATGCTTTTGAATTTAAAAACTAGGGAAACATGACAATTTCCATCTTCTTTTTTATAGTTGTTGATGCAGTATAAAAGTCTTTATATCCAGAGAGCATTGAGATGCATATAAAATGAGATAAAAAATAATAACTTTCAAAACACAATGAATTGCTCAATGAAACATTAGTGAAAATATCATGGATTTCAGTCACATCAAGTTGGGTTTAAATTTGCATAAATGCACTTATATACTTCTGAATTTGGGAAAGTATTGCCTATTTTTCATCTCAGATTCTTGAAGGGATTCAATGTACACTCCACCCAAGTTTTACATACTTGTAATATTTGCTGTCCAGGGCATCCCTAAATTATGGACTTGGGTCAGAGCTACAGCTTCTGCTGCAGCTAAGGAATGTAATTTCATAGTTATGCTGGACAGTTCTTTCTTTATGACTGTGCCCTGCCTTTCTGATTCCCCTAACTACTGCAAGGTTTTGCTCTCAATTTTTAGACACAAGGTCCCATAGAAACTCCCTGGACACCCAGATATGCACAACCTGGAATTTATGTCCATGGGGTTTACTTTGACCAGTAGGAGATCAGAGCTGGCAGATAAATTCCTTTTTCCTATCTTATTTCATCAGAAACTTGTGGTGGTTTGTTGATGTGCCTGGTAGGTTTATTGATTTCTTTCATCACTTCTGAATGAAAATACAATGTTTATGAAATCTTTGAGAAAAATACTTTTTGTTCATCTTTTATTTAAAGAGGATTCCTTGTACAGTTTGATAAGAACAAATATTGAAGCTTATTAATGTGGAATGGGTATATAATGTATCAACTTTTGTTGGATTATTTTATTGAACACTAGTAAATAGGAGAAATATAAGATACCAGATTGCTCATTTCCAAAAATATGCCAATATAGAAGTGGGAGGCAGAATAATACCCACCCTCCCAAAGATGTCCTAGTCCTAATTCCCAGAACCTATAGATACGTTACTTTTCATGGAAAAATGAACTTTGCTGATGGAATTAGTAAAGGATCTTGAGATGAGATGAGTGCCCTGGATTATTTCAGTGTTTCCAATGTAATCACAAAAGATTTTATAGAGGAAAGAAGGAATGAGGAGCATTAGATGAATAGAAAGTGGTGTGATGACAGAATCAGAGGTTGGAGTGATGCAATCGCTGGCCTGAATGGGGTCCATGAACAAGGTATGAGGACAGCCTCTATGAACTGGAAAAGGCAAGTGTGATGGTTTGAAGCTGTATGCACCCTGGAAAAGATCATGTTATTTTAATCCATTCCTGTGTGTGCAGCCTTATTTTAGGTAGAACCTTTAGATTAGGTTATTTCAACTGAGATCTGATCCATCTTGAATGAGGTGGTCCTTAATCCTCTTACTGGAGTCCTTTATAAGAAGATAAAAGACAGAAAAGGCCCCCAGAGAAGCTGAGAGAGGAAACTGCTGAATCCATAAGCTGAAAGCAATGAAACCAGGGAGGGAAGGACTAGCAGATGTCACCATGTGTCTTACTGTCTGACAGTGGATCCCAAGTTTGCAGGTAGCCAGCCAGTCTTCAGGGTGAAAGCATCACCTGTTGATGGCTTGAGTTGGAGATTTTCATGGCCTAAGAACTGTAAGCTTGTAAGTTAATAAATCCCCATTGTAAAACCTGACCAATTTCTGTTATTTTGCATTTCATAAGCTTTAACAAACTAAATGAGGTTTTGGAACTGAGTGGGGTGCAGCAATTTCAAATACCCAAAATACTGCAACAGCTTTATAAATGGTGTGTTAGAAATTGTAGTAAGGTGTAATGTATGGATCAAACCAACATGAACCATAAGCAGATAGCTGCCCTGCATGACAGCAGGTGCCATGCCAGCCTGTCTATAAGGGAATGACAACCAAAGATACATGTAACAAAGGAAGTAACTGAAGCCTAACAGTGTTTACCTAGGAGTTTTGAGAATAGTTAATAGATCACCTGTGTCTCCACCAAGGGGTAGGCTCCCCCACTGTGGACATGCTGGTGAAACTAAGGTAAGGAAGTCTTTGTGCTCTGTTTTCAACTCTTTTTGTTAGTGTCATGCATTAGAAGTATATCATGCAAGAACATAGCTATATTTATGGTGTTAACCTGTGGGAAACATGCCTTTAAACAGCCCATTTCAATACTATTCACCTTCAGTAAAACTCTGATACTTATAATCCCAGTAACAAAAAATTGTCACCCCTATCCATTCCCATACCTTTGAATTCACCATCATTAACATATTTGAACATATGAGATTATCATTCCCCCTCACTAGCTTCTATCACTAGGTCCCCAATATTCTCCATTATAAGAAATTCACTTTACATTGTTCAAAGAGATCATAGAAGTGGTAACATACACACTCTCTCCTTTTGTGTCTGACTTATTTCATTCAGCACTATGTCTTCAGGGTCCATCCATGTTTCCATGTGTTTCAGGACCTGGTTCTTTCTTACTGATGCCTTGTATTCCATCATGTGTATATACTGCATTTTGTTTATCCATTCATCTGTTGGAGAACACTTGGATTGTTTCCATCTCTTGGCAGTTGTGAACAATGCTGCTATGAACATTGGTGTACAAATGTCTGTTCATGTCACTGCTTTCAAAACTTCTGGGTACATACCAAGAAGTAGCATTGATGGATCCTAGGGTAATTCAATATCAGTTTTCTGAGAAATCACTGAGCTGTCTTCCACAGCATCTATACCATTATACATCCCCATAAGCAATGAATAAGAGTTACAAATCTCCACATACTCTCTAACATTTATTGTTTCCTGTTTGTTTAATGGCAGCCATTCTTATTTCTGTGGGAAATACTTCCAGAACCCTGTCAGTTTCCTTACCAACTTCTATCACACCCCACTCTACTTCAGCTACCAAAACAGACTAACACATCAATACTCTTTCTTATACTGTAATTCAGTGACACTGAAGCCTCCTTCCTTAGTCACATGTCTTTACTTCTGCCAAAAAACTTAGTCTTATCCCATTATGTGACTTCTAATTGCTCATATTCTTCTCATTATTTTGCTCTGGTAGCTCCTTCTTCCCTTTTCAGCCTATTGTTTTCCTTAAATTGTTTAAAACCTCTTTTGTATTATTCATTACTTTCTGTTTTGATTCTTTAAGGTTTTATCTCTTTGTTGTCTTGTATAGAGAAATGAATGGGGAGAGTGCTAACATTATTTTTATTTCTAACTGTACCTAGAATTATGCTAAATATTTTGACATAATTGTCTCATTATTCTGCAGGACAGTCCTAGAAGATAGAATTATTTTCATGTCTGGTGAAGGACTTGTACAAAAAAACTACAAAACACTGTTAAAAGAAATTCAGGAAGACCTACACAAATGACAAGAAACCTCATTTTCATGGATAGGCAGACTTCATTTTTTAAGATTTCAACCTCTGAAAGGGATCTACAGATTCAAAGCATTAGCTCTCAGAACTACAGCAGACATTTTTGCAGACATGGAGAAGATAATCCTTAAATTCATATGAAATTGAAATTCAAATGAAGGGTCCTTGAATAGCCAAATCAATGTGGAGAAAGAAGAGCAAAATTGAAGGTCCCACATACTATCAGACAGCTATGACAAACACCACAAAATAGGCTGGCTTAAACAACAAAAATATATTGACTGCTGATTTCAGCAGCTTGGAGTCCCAAATCAAGGCATTGGCAAGGCAATGATGTCTCCCCAATGTCTATTGCATTCTGGTGGTTGCTTGCCAATGGTTCTTTAGGTTCCTTCACTTACATTTCTGCATGGTAATTTTTCTCTCCTTGTGTCTGCTTTTCTGTTTTCCATTGACCTGTATCTTCTGGCATCTCCCAGAGTTTTTTCCTAACTGCAGCCGAATTTCTTCCTCTGACTCCATTTATTATGTATTGAGACTTCCCATGGTTCAGTTAGGGCACACCAGAACTAAAAATAACATTGTGTAAAAGTCCCATTTATATGAGAAACACACACAGGAATGCAGATTATTAAAAACATGTCTTCACTTGGGGTGTATAATCAAGCCTACCACACTTCCTAATTTCAAAAATTACTACAAAGCTTTTCACTTGAATTGTACAGTTAATTTTCCAATAAATATTTTACTTTTAAGATACAAATATACTACTTAAGAAAATTACATTGGATAAGCAAAGTTCTGATTTAGTCTCAATTATTGGATCTAATCCCATCACTGGATTACAAAATTTCAATTGTCATAATATTTTTTTTTTTTTAATCATCATTTTATTGAGATATATTCACATACCACGCAGTCATACAAAACAAATTGTACTTTCGATTGTTTACAGTACCATTACATAGTTGTACATTCATCACCTAAATCAATCCCTGACACCTTCATTAGCACACACACAAAAATAACAAGAATAATAATTAGAGTGAAAAAGAGCAATTGAAGTAAAAAAGAACACTGGGTACCTTTGTCTGTTTGTTTGCTTCCCCTACTTTTCTACACATCCATCCATAAACTAGACAAAGTGGAGTTTGGTCCTTATGGCATTCCCAATCCCACTGTCACCCCTCATAAGCTACATTTTTATACAACTGTCTTCGAGATTCATGGGTTCTGGGTTGTAGTTTAATAGTTTCAGGTATCCACCACCAGCTACCCCAATTCTTTAGAACCTAAAAAAGGTTGTCTAAAGTGTGCGTAAGAGTGCCCACCAGAGTGATCTCTCGGCTCGTTTTGGAATCTCTCTGCCACTGAAGCTTATTTCATTTCCTTTCACATCCCCCTTTTGGTCAAGAAGATGTTCTCCGTCCCACGGTGCCAGGTCTACATTCCTCCCTGGGAGTCATATTCCACGTTGCCAGGGAGATTCACTTCCCTGGGTGTCTGATCCCACGTAGGGGGGAGGGCAGTGATTTCACCTTTCAAGTTGGCTTAGCCAGAGAGAGAGGGCCACATCTGAGCAACAAAGAGGCATTCAGGAGGAGACTCTTAGGCACAAATACAGGGAGGCCTAGCCTCTCCTTTGCAGCAACCGTCTTTGTAATGGTCACAGCAGCTTTATTTTTACTAGCTAAAACCTGGAAACAACTCAGATATTCATAATAGTTAAATTAAGTCTGGTATATCCATATGTATTAGTCAAGTTTCTCCAGGGAAACTGAACCAATATATAAATATAATGAGATTTATTACAAGAATTGGCTTACATGACTAAGGGGGTAGGCAAGTCCAAATTCTGTAGGGTAGGTTACAAGCTGGGAACTCTGATGAATGTTTTTGATGAATTCCCTAGGGGAAGCTGGCTGAAGTAGAGATGTAAATTCTTCCTTATGACTGTTGAAATCATCACTTCTCCTTTTAAGGTCTTCAACTGATTGGATGAGATTTTTCTCAGTGTTGAAGGCAATCTCCTCAATTAACTGTAGAAATAATCAGTTATAGATGCAACCAACTAAGTGATGATTTCAATCCACAAAATATCCTTATGGTAACAATCACACCAGTGCTTCCTTGACAAAACAACTGGGCATCACAACCTAGCAAAGTTGACACATGAACTCAACCATCACACCATACAATGGAAAACTACTTGGCAATAAAAATGAATTAACTATGGGTACAAGCGACAATATACATGAATCTTAAAAGTCATGAAAAAATAATGAAAGAAGATAGATCAAAGAGTATGTCCCAGTTTGCTAATGCTGCCAGAATGCACAACATCAGAAATGGATTGACTTTTATAAAAGGGGTTTATTTGGTTACACAGTAACAGTCTTAGGGCCATAAAGTGTCCAAGACAACACATCAGCAATCAGGTACCTTCACTGGAGGATGGCCAATGGCATCTGGAAAACCTCTGTTAGCTGGGAAGGCATGTGGCTGGCATCTGCTTGCTCCTGGGTTGCATTTCAAAATGGCATTATCCAAAATGTCTTCATCAGCTTCCAATGGCTGTCTTCAAAATGTCTGTCTCAGCTACAGCTAGCTGTAAGCTCATTCCCTCTGAGCTTTTATAGCACCCCAGTGAACTAATCAAGGCCCACACTGAATGGGCATGGCCAGACCTTCATGGAAATACTGAACCAATAGGTTCCAACCTAATCCACACTAATACATCTGCCCCCACAAGATTACATCAAAGAATATGGCTTTTTCTGGGGGAAATAATACATTCAAACTGGTATGGAGTACATATTACATGATTCTTATATAAAACTCCAGAAAAAGCAAACTAATCTGTAGTGGCAGAAAGCAGGTCAGTGGTTGCTTGATGGGTGGCAGAGAGAGGGATAAAGAGACAGGAAGAAATTTTGGAGGGGTGATGGATTTGGGGGGGTGATGGATATATTCACTAACTTGATTGTGGTGATGGTCTCTAGGGTGTATATAATGTCAAATTTTATCAAAATGTACATTAAATATATGAAGTTATCTATGTAAATTATTCCTCTAAAAGTTATTCCTGTTAGTATGACAAATAGCAATGAAATAAGAAGTTTCCTAATATTAACTCAGTTCCTTTATTTTCAGGAGTTAAGCTTTTTAATTCTCTCAAACATTTTTTTTCTGAGAATAAGAGGTTTTTTTTTAAATTAGATATTCACTAAATGTAATAATCATTCTTCCTACCAATAGTTTCTTGTACATCTTTTTATGTCTCCTGTTTTCACCAAACCAAACCAACTGAAAAGTGCTTTAAAAAAAAAAAATGAAAACCATCACAGTTCATGTATTTGAAATGTAAGTATACACATTTTAATTTATTTTAACAATATATTTATATTTTAAAAACAGGACATGTGTACATATGATTAGATAGCATGACTGATAGAGACCAAGTCCACACAGGTAAGCTTCTGAGAACCATTTAATGTGTTGTCCACAGTATTAGTACATGCAGAATAAGAATAAATAATGGTGTTTTTGGGAGAACAAGTAGTGATTGACTAGGTGGAGAGAGAAGGAGCTGCATTGTGGAAACTCTTACAGGAACACCTCCCCAGAACTGACATGCAAAATTCCAAATCTTCATGGCAGAAATGGTCCAACACATTCAATGTATGTGTATGTGTATGTGTATGTGTATGTGTATGTGTATGTGTATGTGTATGGCTGGCAACTGCAATGGGGAGAACAACGCAGGCAGAGTGGGCACAGGGGTGGAGGAACCAGATCCAGAGAAAAATTCTGAAGAAAGAGTTCAGAAAAACAAATGTGTTCATACACACATAACCCCACAAATGTCATTGTACTATAATAACAGAACTGTACACGATTAACCCAGGCTTTCCCAGCCTCTCTGTTACTTCTTTGGAATAAGTCAGGCTACTCAATTTCTGATACACAAAGACATGCTCATGAGGAGGAGGGCTGCCCTGTGGGCACAGGCCTTCCAGTGAGAGCAAAGCTAACAGAAGTACAGCATTAATTGCACATCTCTAAATTAAAAAAAGACCTTAATTGCTAATTACAAGTATACGAGCCAGAATCACCTCTGTCCCATAGCCCAAGGATAGGCACAATATGTCATTATCCCACACAATGGAGAGAAATAAAACAAGCCCTTGAGTATGCTTCAGCAAGTGAAATTAGGAGTACAGAAAGAAAATAGGTCCCTATATGCTAAAATTTGCACTTACTGCTATAAACTTAAGTTTTAATGTATTTCTTGAGTAAAAATAAAACCAAGTCTCTGAGGACCCACTGAATAAATGATGTAACACTCATTCATGTCTTAAGTTAATCCCATGATCATGGAAGCCATTCAGGGTTTCAAGCAAACCTAAACTGAAGAATAATTAAAGCCACCCCCAGATAATTAGGTCAAGGAACAGGAAGCCACTCAGGGCTTTTCAGGATTGGCTGTTGGTGGAATTGAGGATTCAAGAAGAAGCATCAGATTTGGAAGCCTTTGAAAGTTCTCATGCTCAGGATGCTGCCATTGAGATCCAGGTTCTCCTTGTTGGCTCCATGCCTGGTGGCATGGGACATTTTTTTTCCCTCTGAATAAGTGAAAGTGATGACTGGTTTGCTGCCAGAAGGTGGACTGCCCTCCCAAAGATAGGCCAAATGCTGCTACTGACTGTGACATTGGAGATGGTGGTAGTGTTCAGCTTGCAAGCTTTGCCTAGCGTGCCGGGCATCAGTCTTTACCACTTGCTGGGTGTGCAGGGAGCACTGCCCTAGAGTCTCTGCTTTTTGTTGTTTAGTTGTCTTTCCTGGTTGGCTCTCTCTTTCTCCAATCAATATATCTCCCATTGTTCTGTCACATACTCCATGAATTTCTACCCATTTACCACAAATGCCTTTGAATGATCCTGTTCCCACATTTCAGTCTGTGCCTTCACCTCTTCTTTCAGCTTAGGAAGTGGTTTTTGGAGCTTGGCTTGTTGCTTTTCTTTTAAAATTTTTCTCTCACGCTTTGTAAACCAGCTTGGATCTGAAGCTTTTCTCTCAAACTCCAAGAAAAACTTCCAGGTTTCTTCCCACTTCTGAACACCTTCAAAGAGTTCTTTGTGAACTTCATACTAATGCTTTAAATGCTCAATTGGGCATCATGCAGCTGGAGCAGATTTTCTGTGTAGTCCTCAGACTAGTAGGGGGCAAAAGCTTGTCTTTGCTCCTGGCTGTAAAAACACTGGTCCCAATACCGAGCCAGCTCCATTCAAATTGCTCAATCACTTTCTTCATGTTTTGCATCTTCAATTCTTCTAAACAATCCACTTTCAGTTGAAGCACTTTCTTGACTTTGGCCTTTGACCAGGTCATAACTGTGGCCACTGCTTCTCTCTCCTCTGCAGGTATTTGCAACCTGTCCCAGAGCATGCAAACCCTCACACACAGCTTCATTTTGTGACTTACACATTTCCAGCTGCTGTAGCAACATTTGTACTGTTGCAATATTCTCCAAAGATAAGCAAATGGCATCTTCACCTTTACACACCACATCTCTTTCAAAACTTGTGTCTGGGGTTTGATCTAATTCTTCCATACATGGTATGATCTGTCTCTTTATGTTGAAAAACTCTCCACATCTAGATGCCTTTTTTTCTCTCAAAGTTGTCACATGTTGCTTGAACTGGTTCAGCTCTTCTAAGCTAAGCTGGGAACTGAGGCACTATCAGTGTTGCAATGAGGCATGTAAAGAATTTCACATAGTTCTTGATCTTGTTCTTGAAGTAGTTTCAGTTCCTGTTTTCTCTCCTTCTTCTGATTTCACATCAATTCCACATGAGTGCATAACTACTTTTCTAGTTGCAAGACGGTTGTCTCTCCTTCTTCCTGAAATGGCTCGACATGTAACTCACTGCAGAGGGTACTCAGCTCTTTTGACAGACAGATATGCTTTTGATGAGCCTTGACTTCAGGCTTTCTTCCTCAGCAATCATCATATCCAGGATATCTCTGGTATCCTTCTTTACAACCTCAGTTCTTTGTAACTGCTGGTCATCTGGTATCCCAATTAATTCCCATATTTCCTGAAGGTGTTTCAAGGCTTTTTGGAGACATACTATGGACTCCTCAGCCAGAACCTTACTTCTCTTCATAGCAGATGCTCCAAGCAGCCAGGTGTCAGGGCCCCAGACTTACTCCATGAGGGTCTGAACACAGCAAGAACTGGCACTCTCTCTTAGGGTAGCAGTTCCCTTGTCAAAATATTTTTAAGAAACATATGCACACACATACACATACCATACAATGGCATAATAAACAAATAAACACACATCTCCATCACCCACCTTTAACACATTTTTTTAATATTACAGATAAACTATATTTCCATTGACTCAAACCCCATCCTTTCCCATGTACAGGAAACTTGATTATGATGAATTTTTGAGTTTTTCCAAATCATTTTTAATGCATTTACTGTTATGCCCTTGGATACACACACACATACACACATATAATTCCTAATGATGTATTTATAATTTAGTATAGTTGATTTATGTGATTTTGTGTTTGCATGTTTTTTCATTCAGCAGTAAAAATTTGATATATACTCTTGATTGTTATGGGTTGAGTTCATACATTCAAACTAAATGTTCATTTTTGCTGCTTTAGAGCCTTTTCTATTACAAATGATAGTGCTGTTCACATCTTTTTTATGCTTCACTTTTGCACATATGACAATCTAAATTGCCTATATACTTGACCTTTCACTATAAATTGAACACTCCATTTCACTCCATAATGATACTGGCATTTATGCCAAATATATCTTGTTTGCTAATATGCATAAGTTTATTCCTGGGCTTTGTGAAATCACATTTTTAGTTTTCTTATGTAACAGTATCATTTGGCCTTGATATATAGAATTAAGTAAGTTTTTCCAACTGTACTGTACCATTTTTTGAGCTAATCTCTAAAAAATTCCCAGTTCCATTATGCCTTCTTGGGTTTTGCTGAACAAAACTCATCAACATATTCATTGGGAAGGCACATTCTGCTTGAATTTAAAGTTTGTGTGGGGACCCAGAGCCCAGACCTCCTCCCATTCATAATGAAAGTGAGTTATTTCACATAGTCACCTACTTGACCAGGACAGATGCTAAAAGTCATCGGACCACCCCAGGGGGGCAGGGAACAATGTATTGTGAAAAAAGCATTGAAATTTCCCTCCTGTGATCACTGTTGGTAACAAATCTCCACACCCAGGTGTCACAAGACCCTGCTGAAACTCTGGTCTTATACCCTATGTAATGTCCTTGCCCTAACCCTTATAAACCACACCATGGCACCCCTGCTCTTTGCAGGGCTCTAACTTCCATCTTTTCTGGCCAGCCGCCGCTGGGAAGAACTCTCTCCTATAAGTAAGTCTGATTAAACTCATCCCTAACTCCATGCCTGGCATGTTCTTTGGTCTTTGGGCTCAGCTTGGATTGAACATTTGGCCAGCCAGCCAGGAGACCAAAGAGCCACCAGCCATAGTGGTCATGAGTCCTGGGAAGGGAAGATCCATGAGGGAAATCCAAAATTAGCCTGTGTCATCATGTTGGGAAGAGTGGCTGCACTTCTGGATGAATGGGGACCACAGCAAGAGTATGGGGAAGCCATGAAAACTCTGGCAGGATTGCTGTTTTGTAACAAATAGCAAGACAACTAAATATGAGTAAGAAGAAAAGGAACTCCCAAGTAGAATTTCATGCTATGGTCCTTGTTAGGAGACTTGAGGATGACTATCAAGGCAGAACAAGCACCAAAAGCTACTATGTGCTGTTTAGAGGAGAAATTGAAGCTAGAAAGAGATGTGCACCTTGCCCAAGCAGAAACGAAGGACTCTGATTGGCTTCTCTGGGTTGATGATCAGTTAAATAATCTGGCGTTCAGATATGCTTAAGTCAAAGGCTGTTAGTTGCCTCAGGCTCAAGTCCAGAGGAGTTTAGCTGCACTGGGTTGGGACCTCAAAACCTGGGGCACTATAGACTGCTCCTCAGAAGAAGAAGAGGAGGAAGAATGGGAGGTAGAAGAGGAGAAAGAGCCCCAACAGGTGCACCCCATGTAAAACATAAATGGAAGGCATCACAAGATCAGTCTACTGGAGTTCAGCAATTCCAAATGCCTAGACAGATATAACACATTATTATGACAGTCTATAGCTCTGTTGTATTGGATGATTTAGGGCAGTGGTATAGACAAAATCTAGGGAGTCCCTACCCAATTGGCTTCTGAGGTTTTAGTACAATGGAGCAGATGGTGGAGTGCTCTCTGGAGTGGAGATGAGTAAATTGGTATCTATTATCACCCACCTTTCACTATGACAATTCTTGTGTGCTATGTCAGCTTATGCAAAAACTGCCTACTTGTTGGAAAGGCTGGTTGATGGATGTAAGGGTCCATGGCCTAATGAAGGGGATATACCACAAAATACCCCCCACTGGAAAACAATGGAGGAATTTTAATATGCTTTAAGGGGGCTAGGAATGAAGCATGCAATCTGTGCTGCAGCCATTTTATTTCCTGACACTGAGGCTTTTACCATAGGAATGTGAAACATGGTATTGCATACTACTCCCAACAATTACTATGGGCCTTTCCTGAATATCCTAAGTCTGCCAGTAGGATAGCCCATTTCCCTTGTTGCTCAGGCTATAGCTGACTTCAAAAAGTTGGAAGGCTATTGAAAATGGGGATGAGAGTAAGGGCAATGAGAAAGCCTCCCTGTAAACATGACAGACCTCATCAGGTATCCCACAAGCAGATGTGGATGGCTCTCCTGCAAGTAGAAATAGTAACTATAGATAAGCAACCTAATCTTCTCCTAGTAAAACTATGGAGCATACTGCCTAAGGGCCAGAGATTTACTAAAGTGAACTCCCAAGCCTCTGAGGGAGAAAGGAAGTCAGAAAAGAAACCACTGTTTGGAGGGTGAGCCTGGGAGCCTCTGCTGCCCTGGAGGAGACATAGCAAGTCCATTCCCTCTCCTGTAGGGGAGAATGATGTGGTCCCTCAGTGTTAACAACAGCTGGGGATCCCTGGGGTTGGAGGCCATGTAGAGAAATAGATAACTTGAACATATCATGTTGTGTAAAATAAGCCATTCCCAAAAAGACAAATGTTTCATTATTTCTCTGATATGAAATGATTAGAATCTCCAAAATTATAGAATCAGAAACTGGAATACCAGTTACTGGAGCCCAGAGTGGCTGGAGGTAATAGGGAGTTAATATTGAAGTGGTTCAGAGTTTCTGTTTGGAGTGATAGCAAACTTTGATAATTAATAGTGGTGATAGTAACACAAAATTTTGTATTTTTTTAACACCACTGATTTATATTTATATGAAAGTGGATACAATGGAAAATGTTATGGCATACATATTTTGCAGAATAATTTTTTTTAAAGACATAGAACTGTACAATACAGAGTGAACTTTAAGGTAATTATAGTGGCAGTTAATAGTATATTTATAATAATGTTTCAAATATGTAACAAAAGCTCCACACTTATACAAAGTGTTACTAGGGAAAAGTGTGTTTGGAGGTTGTATATTGGATGTCTGGACGTTCTCCATGATGTTTTCCTATAAATCTACAACTTCTCTAATAAAAACAGAAAAAAAATATATCTCTTCATTTAAAATATAAGAACACTATCAACTTCTAATTTCATTAACTCCTACAAATTTTAGTTATTTTCTCTATATTTTATTATATATTTATATATTACAAGGCTAAAAAATGTTATTTTCATTGTACACTGTTGACATTTACAGAAATTTCACATATTTCCCATTACTTTCATGCATCATTTCTTTTTTGTAGATTCAGTTTTTCCTCTGGTATAATTTTCTTCATGCTGGAGAACTTCAGTTTTTCTTGTACTGCAGGCCTTTTGGCAACAAATATTCTGAGCTTTCATTTATCTTCAAAGTCTCCATATCACACTCAAGTTTCATAAAAAAAATTCACTAGATATAGAATTATTTTTTCTTTTTGCCTTTTCACACTTTGTAGATTTTCCTTCTAGAATTATTGTTTCTTGTAGGAGTCCAGATATAATTGATGTGACCCCACCCCCCACCCCTCTCCAGAAGTCCCCCTGAATCCCCCATCCTGCCACATAATTTGTTCTCTCTCTCCATGTCTGGCTACTTGGAAGTATTTCTTTCTCTTTCATTTTCTGTAGCTTGATTGTGATGTACTTCTGTGTGAGATGGGAAGAGTGATGTGTGTATGTTTATGTATTGGATTTAATTTTGAGGGGATGCTCAGAATTACTTAGAATTGCAAGTTGATATTTCTCTGCAAAATTAATAAAATTTCAGAAACTTTTTCTCTGTATTTTTAACCCATGTAGATTATATTCTTATTTATTTAAGCAGTGCTGTTGTTATTGTTTCTCTTTTAGTTCCTCAGTTTGAGAAACATTTATTTCAATTCAGGTTTTATTAAAGTTGTTTCTGAACATTACATTTCATTCTTAGTTTTCCTGATTTTGTTTTAGTGTTTAAGAACCTTTCTTCACTTAAATTGTTTGCCAGGAAAAAGAGTATCAAAGAACTCATGCCAAAGTGACCAATTCCTTTATGACACAGGAAATATCAATAAAAGTGTGCATAATCCATAAGAAAAGTGTTAGAGACAGTCTTTTATGAAGTCATCAGGGTAGATGTCCTGGACAGTGGTAATTCTGCTCATCTAACCTTAGTGAAGAAGCCTGAGCTGGGTGTCACATTAACAAAAGTCCACTGTTTGTCACTTACACAGCTTTCAAAATGTGTTTTCATGGATGCAGATACTTTGGTCCTAGAAAATACTGATGATTTTTTTTGAGAGAGATAAATTGTCAGCAGCACCAGACCCAGGGTGGCTTGATGCTTCAATTCTGAAGTCTTTGTTTACCAACCTTCAGATGAAATGCACAATCAGCCGCTGCATCTGGCTTCTGAGCAAGGTAGTTTTGATGGTGGGGACCATGGTTTACTGAACCCATTTTTTAGCAGCTGGACAACAACAGATATCAGAGAACACCTGCCATTTATTTTTAACCTTAGCAGCATTTCTATATACTCCTACCTCTCAGCATTTAAAGAAATTGGTAAATACCAAAGTGGTGCTTTTCCTGGTTTGAAACAAACCATGGAGTTATGCTTATGATCCCAAAACAAAAAGTGTCAAATATGATGCCCATGATCCCATGATAACTCATCCAGAGTTTCTCAACCTGTGGTGGGACATTTTTGCCACCAATGTGTTATCCCTGCTTCAACAATTCGGCCTTGCCAGAGACACCTTCTTATACCTAAATGTGGAAGATGCATCTGGAGCCACAGCACCTCTGTTCCTTGGGGAGATCCCAACTGCAGCACAGCCTTTTGTATCCTCAGGAGAATGGAAGGAGTGGTGGGAACAGGGCCAAGCTGTTTACATGGGAGCAGATTCCTTTGACAACATCAAGAGGAAACTTGACTCTTACCTTCAGTAGAAACATTGTCATTTTTCTGTGAACACATCCATGGGCACTTGTTTTTAACTCAGTATTTAGAACTGTGTTGAGAAAGGTCTGTTACAATTGCTAGAGGTTTTCACTAAACTCATCAGATGAAGGGTTTTTGGAGGACAACAGGTGAGAACAGGGCAAAAGTTATAAAGTAGCACTTCTGTTACATGGACAGTGTTCTGTTTTTAAATCCTACACTTCTTCAGTTAATGTTTCAGAAATTCTGAATTCTGATTTGCCAATGTATGTGGTAAGGGAAATCCAACATTCGAAGCCTAAAATTTGTGGAACCAGACTTCAAATCCATCTCTCTTCAGAAAGGGGATGTGGCATCTGTCCCTTGCTTGCTTGTTGAACCCGTCACTAGGCCTGCATTTTAAAATTGTCCAGAGGTTTCCAGAGTGATTGTAATTCTGCTTTCAGTTAAAGAAAACTCATAATAACTCTGCTGTTCTGGTTTGTTAATGCCACCATCTTGCAGAACACCATAAATGGATTGGTTTTTATAAAGGGGGTTTATTTGGTTACAAAGTTACAGTCTTGAAACTATAAAGTGTCCAAGGTAAGGCATCAACAATAGGGTACTTTCACTAGAGAAAGGCCATTGGCACCTGGAAAAGCTCTGTTAACTGGGAAGGCATGTGGCTAGCATCTGCTTGCTCCCAGGTTGCATTTCAAAAGGATATTCTCCAAAATATCAGCTTTCAACAGCTGTCTTCAAAATGTCTCTCTATGCTGCTCTCCAAAATGTCAATCACAGCTGCTCTGAGTATTTTTTGTTTGCCAGCTCTTTTATATGGCTCCAGTGATTAATTTATACTCACCCTGAATGGGTGGGGTAACACCACCAGGGAAATTATCCAATCAAAGGTCTTGCCCACAGATGTTTGAGTTCCATCTCCATGGAGACATTAAATCAACAGGTTCCAACTTAATAAACACTAATACATCTGCCCCCACAAGATTGCATCAAGGAACATAGCATTTTTGGGGACATAACACATCCAAACTGGCACAACCACTGAGTGATTCATAAACATTGTCAACAAATGGATTTAACACATTTCACTTCCTAGTCCAGTAAGGCAGCATGCTAAAATGTTTTTGTTCAGTTCTATATATTGAAAATAGCAGTGTGTTCTATGAATGATTACCTGCAGTGACAGTCTGCATGAAAAATAAAGACTTTTCACACAAAAAAGAAGAGACAAACATTTACTGATCGGGTTTCAAGTTTACACATACTCTCTTTGATAGTCTCTGATCTGCTATAAGTCCTGTCATGTTTTTATCATACATTTTACTTTTGTTTTCTAGAATTTCTACTTAGTTTATATTTGTTTTACTCTGATTTTTTTTTCTGCTGTGATTTCATATATATATTTCCTTATTAGGATGTCTATTGCCTAAGTCATTAAACATGTTTAAAACTGCTTTCTAATCCTTGGAAGCTAATTAAAAGTTTGCGTTCATCTTGAAATATGTTTCTATGAACACTTTTTTCATTAATATGGTTAATATTTTTTCACTTTGTCTTATGTTTGGTAATTTTTACATAATATACTATAATTTATAAAGGATATATTTTGGGGAGTCTGGATTATATTGTTTTCAATAGGAATATGACTTCTGCTATGCCTGGTAATGAATTTCTGTCAATATTTTTTGAACCTGTCAAGATTTACATTATTCTTTGTTAAGTAAGCTCTATTTCATTTTATCCTCAGTTCTAGGGTATAGTGTTTATTCTATGGCATTGTTCTTTCTCTTAATTTGTGGCCTTTGATAAATGTTATAACTTCATGCCTGAGTTAATAGATATTTTTCATGCTAACAAAGTCATAAATTCAGCTTCTCCTGGCCTGTCACAACAGCTGATATTTATGTATTGCTCCCAGCCTTGTAGTAGCCCCTCTTGGCTACTACATCCATCTGCATATATACATATGCATATATATATATGCATATGTATATATGCATATATATATATATATATATATATATATGCATATATACAGCCGTGCTTTCAGCTAAGGACCTACAAAGAATCCAAGTGCTGACATTTGAGTCATTTCCATTGGAAACACTATCTTTAATATTATAACTTCTCTAACTAGTAGAAACCCTAATCTCTGTCTCTTCATATATTCAAGACCTTTACACTCTATCTGTACTCTGTAACTCTTACAACAGCAAGCAATACAGAAAGGCAGGAGTTCTAGTTTGCTAATGCTGCCAGAATACAAAACACCAGAGATGGATTGGCTTTTATAAAAGGGGGCTTATTTGGTTACACAGTTACAGTCTTAAGGCCATAAAGTGTCCAAGGTAAACACATCAGCAATCAGGTACCTTCACTGGAGGATGGCCAATGGTGTCTGGAAAACCTGTTAGCTGGGAAGGCACGTGACTGGTGTCTACTCTAAAGTTCTGGTTTCAAAATGTCTTTCTCCCAGGATGTTCCTCTCTAGGCTGCAGTTCCTCAAAACATCAGTCTAAGTTGCACTTGGGATATCTGTCCTCTCTCAGCTTCTCCAGAGCAAGAATCTGCTTTCAATGGCTATCTTCAAACTCTCTCTCATCTGCAGCTCCTGTGCTTTCTTCAAAGTGTCCCTCTTGGCTGTACTTCAAAATGTCACTCACAGCTGCACTGAGTTCCTTCTGTTTGTCAGCTCATTTGTAAGTCTCCACTGATCAAGGCCCACCCTGAATGGGTGGGGCCACACCTCCATGGAAATTATCTCATCAGAGTTATCACCTACAGTTGGGTAGCATGCATTTCCATGGAATCACTCAAAGAATTACAATCTAATCAACACTGATAGGTCTGCCCACACAAGATTGCATCAAAGATAATGGAATTTTGGGGGACATAATACATTCAAACTGGCACAGCAGGGTACACATGAGCCCATTCTCAAATATTTCCATTATCTCATGGATAACTGACATGTGTCTGTTTCCAATGAATGCAAACTGCTTTCATCCATGTTTGGTTCAGTGTAAAGTTGTTTATAGTAGCAGGGAAATTCTTTTAGCACTCACACTGACATGGCTGAAGTAAAAATCTGACCAAAGATTTTAAATATCTTCCAATGTCAAAGATGATAGATTTTGATCCTCTAGCTCATTATATAATTAATTTAGCTGTATACTATTTCCACAAATCATATGAGTGCCACTTTACCTTACATAGAGTGCTATATATTATGCATATTGACATCCACTCTACATAAATATTCTAGAGTTAAATATTTTGTTTCCTGTTAGAACAAGAATAAATTAAAGTGGTATTTCAGTATCATTATTTTTAATTACAAAATTGAAAGGTGATACAGTTTTTATACTTTGAATATTAATAATAAAATATATTGTATTTCTGTCTGATAATGCAGCTCCTTCAGGTTTAAATTTGAAAATTAATTGAAATTTGTGGACTTATTGTGATAAATATTTAAAATGGACTCACAAGTGATGTCACCAACATAGCAATGAGAGACACATACTGAAAACCTCACCCCTGGTCAGTGACAAAAAAGGACACATTTTGTTTTCTCAGAATTCTGGAGAAAAATAAAGATTAGAAAAGGATGCCACAAGTGCAGAATTCAAGAAATGGAAAAAAATTATGTAGGAAACTTCTGACCCAGACCAGCCTGTCCCACTTACTCAGTCCCACACAGCTTGGAGAGTGCCCATAAGCCACAGCTGGGAGCCCTTTCCTCTCCCACCAGGGACACAGACTATCAAATCTGTCACAACAGTGTGGTAGGTCCCCACTTATATCCAGACACAGAGACCTAAGTCTACAAGGACCCACACAGGATTCAAGCTGCTGGGAAGGGCAGAATACAAAAGAGCCCCAAGGAGGAGCTCCCAAAATGAAGGATTAGGGAAGAATAACAAAATTTTCTTTCCTGAAAGCAGCAAGTAGCTATGGAAAAACTGAATCAATTCTTTGGTGACCTGGGGTACAGGAGAGTACATTTCAACATTTAGGTCAGTGCAGGATGAAGGAACTGAGAAAACAGGGTCAGAGACTGCAATTCTGGCTGTGACTGCTGACACTCAACCCCTACCCTTGAAGGAAGCAGCAGCAGAAGGCCTGATACTTGGCAAGGGAACAGCTGCTGATGGGGGTGGCTGTGGGAGTCCTCTGCCTCAACTATACAGTGGGACATGACCTAACCAGTAATCCAGATATTGTCCAATGAAGTGAGATCCCCACAGTTTCAGATCTATCTGGTAAGGCTGTGACAGACACAAGTTGAATAGCTTTTGAGGAATATTAAGTAACTGAATATTGCCATCTGCTGGGCAGCTCAGGAAGTGCTAGGGAAAAAACAGGACCCTTTGGAGCCTCTCCAGACCCTACCCTATGCCCATCAGTGTAGGTCTACACCACCAGCATGAGTACAAAACCCTGTATTGGGTGGGAAATAACAATGGTCCCACTGTCAAAGTAATGCCCTAATACAAATCCAGGCAACAATTAAATTCTAGACAGGAGAGGACAAATTCAACTTCAGATTAGACTCAGCAGATAAACAAATAATCAGTTATCAGCACAAACCATAAAGCATACTAAAACACAGCAAGAAAAGGGCCAGCCAAAAGGAACAAATCAAAATGTTGGAGGAGACACAGAATCTGGAACAATTAATCAAAGTTGTTCAGGAAATCTCCTGAATCAGTTCAACAAAATGAAGGAAAATATGCATAAACAGATAAAGGATATCACAAAGACACTAGAAGAACATAAAGAATTTGGAAGAATATATTGAGAAATAACAGATATTATAGAAATGAAAAATATTGTAGATGAAAGTAAAAATACTAGAGAAAAACAACAGCAGATCTGACAAGGCAGGAAAATGAAACAGCAAGCTAGAAGAAAGTTCAACTGAACATGAACAGATAAATAAAATGGAGAAAAAAATGGAAAAGTTCAATCAGGATTACTATGGAAAACACAGAGCATACAAGCTTAAACATCATGGGTGTCCCAGAAGCAGAAAAGGAGAGTGTAAGGCCAGGAAGAATATTTGAGGAAATAATGGCTACAAAATTTCTCAAAACCTGAAAAGATGTAAATATGTAAATCTAAGAGGTCCAACACACAACAAACAATGAATCCAATAGATCCACTCCAAGAAACATACTAATCAGACTTTCAAGTGCAAAAGAGAAAGAGAACATTCTGAAAGTAGCAAGAGAAAAGCAATTCACCACATACAGGGGAAGCCAAATAAGACTGTGCTGATTTCTCATCAGACACTATGGAGGTGAGAAAGCAGTGGTAGAATGTATTTAAGATACTGAAAGAGAAAAATTGCCAGGCAAGAATTCTCTATTCAGCAAAGCTTTCCTTCAAAAATGTAGGAGAGTTTTATTTATTTTTTAATGTTCACAGATAAACAGAAGTTAAGAGAGTTAATTAACAGGAGACTGGCCCTATAAGAACTAAAGGGAGTTCTGCTGGCTGGAAAGGAAACATAGGAGAAAGAGACCTGGAGAAGGACACAGAAATGAAGGTTATTTGTAATGGTAACTAAATGGATAAAAAGAGAAAAAAAAAAGATATGACAAATAAAAGTCAAAGAATAGAATGGTATTCACTTTACAGTAATAGCATTGAACATTAATGGATTAAACTCCCCAATCATGAGACACAGATTGGCAGAATGGAAAAAAAAATGATCCAACAATATGCTATTTACAAAAGACTCATTTTAGACTCAAAGATACAAATAGGTTGAATAGGTTGAAGGCAAAAGAATGGAATAAGGTATTACATGCAAACAGAAAAAAAAAATTGGCAAAGCTATACAAATAGCAGACAAAATAGACTTTAAGTGAAAAAATATGAGATAATGACAGTATATATTTAAAAGGGGGCAAGAAGAAATAACAATTATAAATATTTATGTGCCTAATCAAGGTGCCCCAAAGTACATGAGGCAAGCAGCACTGGCAAACCTGAAGGTAATAATTGACCCTTCTGCAATAACAGTGGAAGTATTCAACACACAACTTCCCTTAGCACCTAGAACGTCTAAACAGAGGATCAATAAAGACAGAGAACCTAAATACTATGACACATGATTCAGATATAACAGACATATATAGAACATTATATCTCCAAACAGCAGAGTATAAGTTCTTCTCTAGTGCTCATGAAAAATTTTTCAGAATAGACCATATGCTGGGATACAAAACATGTCTTAATAAATTTAAAAAGTTTTAAATTATAAAAAACCCTTTCTATGATCATAATAGAGTGAAGCTGGAAATCAATAACAAAGATTAGAGTGGAAATAATTGAAGAGGAGAATAATAAACCTTGGAGAGAATCAATAAAATCAAAAGTTGGTTCTTTGAGAAGTTGAATAAAATTGACAAACCTTCAGCTAGACAGAATGAGATAAAAAGAGGGAAGATGCTACTAGAACTAATAAAGGAATTCATCAAAGTGGCAGAAAACAAGAACAACATGCAAAATCAGTAGTGTTTCTATACACTAAGTAATAAGCAACCTGATGAAGAATAACAGCAATAAAAGAATCAAATATCCAGGTATAAATTTAACAAAGTATGTAATGATCTGTACACAGAAAACTACAACACATTGCTTAAAGAAGTCCTAAATCAATGAAAGGACATTCCATGTTAATATGTCAATTCTACCCCATTTGACTCACCAATCAACATAGTCCGAAACCCAGTTCCAGCAGCCTACTTGAGAATTTGGAAAAGCTATTATCAAATTTATTTGGAAGGATAAAGGCCTCTAAAAACCAAAAAACCTCTTGGAAAAGAAGTATAAAATGGGAGGACTCATGCTTCCTGACTTTAAAGCATACTATAAAGCCACAGTGGTCAAAACAACATGGTACTGGCATAAAAGTAGACATATCAAGCAATGGAATGGAGCTGTGAGTTCAAATCTATAGCCAATTGATTTTTTTATGGTCTATTTATTTATTTATTTATTTATTTATTTATTTATTGATATTAAATTCAGTTTTATTGAAATACATTCACACACCATACAATCATCCATGATATACAATCCACTGTCCACAGTATGATAACATAGTTATGCATTCATCACCACAATATATCTCTGAACATTTTCCTTACATCAGAAAGAACCAGAACAAGAATAAAAAATAAAAGTGAAAAAAGAACACCCAAATCATCCCCCCATCCCACCCCATTTGTCCTTTAATTTTTATCCCCATTCCTCCACTCATCCTTACACTAGATAAAGGGGGTGTGATCCACAAGGTCTTCACAATCACACTGTCACCCCTTGTAATCTACATTATTATATAATTGTCTTCAGGAGTCCAGACTGCTGGGTTGGAGTTTGGTAGTTTCAGGTATTTACTTCTAGCTATTCCAATACATTAAAGCCTAAGAGGTGTTATCTATATAATGCATAAGAATGTCCACCAGAGTGACCTCTCGACTCCATCTGGAATCTCTCAGCCACTGAAACTATTTTGTCTCATTTTGCATCCCCCTTTTGGTCAAGAAGATACTCTCAGTCCCACAATGCCAGGTCCACATTCATCCCTGGGAGTCATACTCTGCGTTGCCGGGGAGATTTACACCCCTGGGAGTCGGGTCCCACGTAGGGGGGAGGGCAGTGAGTTCACCTGTCGAGATGGCTCAGTTAGAGAGAGAGAGGGCCACATCTGAGCAACAAAGAGGTACTCAGGGGGAGACTCTTAGGCACAATTCCATGCAAGTTTAGACTCTCCTTTGTGGTAATGAGCTTCATAAGGGCAAGTCCCATGCTCGAGGGCTCAGCACATCAAACTGCCAGTCCCAATGTTTGTGACAACATCAACACCAGTCCAGGTGAGGATGTCCAACACATCCGCACCTTCCCCCAGATCCTCAGGCCTGGGGAGGGGGATAGCCAATTGATTTTTGACAAGGTTCTCAAGTTCACCCAACTGGAACAGAAAAGTCTCTTTGACAAATGGTGTTGGGGGAAACTGGATATCCATATGCAACAGAATGAAAGAGGATCCCTATCTCACATCCTATAAAAAAGTAACTCAAAGTGGATCAAGGGAGGATCTAAGATGGTGGCATAGAGAGGAGTGGAAGCTAAGTAGTCCCCCTGGAACAATTGAAAAAAATGGAAACTAGAAAATAATCTGGAATAACTGCCGGGGACAAATGTGACCATCCACTCATCATACACCCACCTGAATTGGGAGGAATGTCTGAGATCACAGCATAAGATCTGTAAGTAAAAACTGTGGATCCAAGTCAGGAGACGCCCCCCCCCCCCACAGCCTGAGCTGCAAAGCCTCGTGATGCCAGAGAAAAGCTCTCTCCCAGCAAGCTAACATAGCTCAGCTGAGTTCCAACTGGGGTTTTAATTAGCAAGTGTGAACTGCTGACTATGAGGTATGAATTGCCAAAAAGCAGAGAGGCTTTGGGTGATGACTGACCTTGGAGAGCCAGAAGGTCTCCACAGACTAGTTCTTAAGGGGACTATCTGTTCCTTTTTGGGCTCAGTGAAGAAAGCCTCAGCCATTTTCAGTTCCCAGTGCTGTGACCCAGAGAAGAGTGGAAATAGCACAGGCAGAGAGAGACCATTGAAATGCTTGTGACCTCCCACTAGGGGGTCTATCTTCTCTAAGAGGAAAGTGGTGGGGCCCAGCTCTACTACTCATCTTCCATTCAAAACCAGACCTGAGAGCCTGGGGGAAAACAGCCACACCTCCTCACACCAGTCAAGAATTATAGGCTAACAGGTGCCACCTGCTGGGAAGAAAATCACAGTGACTTGAGGCATCACAGGGTGTACCAATTTTCTAAGACACACCCCCAGGGAAACCAGATATTGAATATTTCTTCTTTCTGGGACCTGAGCCTGTTCTGGTCTGGGGAAACCTGATTGTGGTAACTAAAGAAACCATGACTAGACAACAGAAAACTACAACCTACACAAAGAAAAATGAAGTTATGTCCCAGTCAAAGGAACAAACTTACACTTCAACTGTGATACAGGAATTGAAACAACTGACAATAAGTCAATTCAAAAAGTTTAGGGAGGATTTGGTGAAAGAGCTGAACCTTATAATGAAAACACAGGACATACACAAGTAGAAATTGAAAGTTCAAAAAACCAATTGGCAGAAACTATGGAAAGAAAGGCACAACACAAGAGATGAAAGACACAATGGAAACACAACAGCAAATCTCAGAGGCAGAAGAAAACACTCAGGAACTGGAGAACAAGGCACATGAAATCCTACATACAAAAGAACAGATAGAGAAAAGACTGGAAAAATATGATCAATGTCTCTGGGAACTTAAAGACAAAAAAAAGTCAAGAATTTACATGTCATTGGTGTCCCAGAAGGAGAAGAGCAGGGAAAAGGGGCAGAAGCAGTAACAGAGGAAATAATCAATGAAAATTTTCCATCTCTTATGAAAGACATAAAATTATGGATCCAAGAAGCACAGCATACCCCAAACAGAATAGATCTGAATAGGTCTACACCAAGACACTTAATAATCACATTTTCAAATGTCAAAGATAAAGAGAGAATCCTGAAAGCAGAAAGAGAAAAGGGATCCATCACATACAAAGGAAGTTTGATAAGACTATGTGTGGATTTCTCAATAGAAACCATGGAGGCAAGAAGGAAGTGGGGTGATATATTTAAGATCCTGAAGGAGAAAAATCACCAACCAAGAATCATCTTTCCAGCAAAACTATCCTTCAGATGTGAGGGAGAGCTTAAAATATTCTCTAACAAACAGACAATGACAGAGTTTGTGAACAAGATATCTTCTCTACAGGAAACACTAAAGAAAGCACTGTAGACAAAAAGGAAAAGACAGGAGTGAGAGGTTTGGAAGACTGTGGGAAACAGGACCTGAAGTTTCTCCTCTCCTTCCCGCATACTTGAGGTGGGGGCCTGGAACACTAGGCTCCTGCTGAGACAGAGCACTGTCAAAGCACACCTCATTAGAGTATGCACGGATGTGAGAGTGTGGCTGAAGGACTGTTTTTTGTTATTGTCCTTGAGATTAAGACAAAAACCATTTGCAGACTGCTGTAAACAACCATGGGAAAATGTCTACATGCACAGTAAAGCATTAGTCTACCCTAAAAGCATAATAAATGAGGGTCTTGGGAATGGGACTCACACACTCACCCGACAGGCAGTGTGTCCCCTGCTCCCAGTCTTCAAAAGATATTTTTGTCTTTAATCTTAATGTCTGCATTGCCCCCAGCAACAAGTGGCACCCACGTGGGGCTCGATCTCAAAGTGGCTGCCCCACTCCGTTCTGGGGAAGGCTCATTTAACTGACTGAGGTGTATGATATCAGCGCAGGAACTCAGGTGGAGCAGAGGCCTCACTACTTCTCTAGGTAAGAAGACTCCAGAGCATTTTGTAAAGCAGGGTTACTATGGGAGGCATAACCAAGTATTGACCTTATGTCTATCTCCTCTGTCAGCTCTTAAAAGCTGGCAGTGCTAAGGCTAATGAGTCTCATATTCTAGAGCTCTTGCAGATTGTAGAAAAGTATTGCTCTTGGTTTCCTTCTCTTGGTTCCCTGGAATCTAGCAATTGGGATAAGGTGCGTAAAGAGTCAAAGAAATTGCATATACAGGGTGTCCCTTTGCCAGTCACTATTTGGTCCACTTGGACCTTGATTAAGTTAGTTTTAAAGCCCCTCCTGATGGAGGATGAGAATAATAATAATGATGACAATCTGGCAGACCCAGAGGGTAAGGATTCTCTCCCCCTTAAGCCATGCTCTCCATCACCCTCTGCTCCCCCACCTCAATTTAAGGAGCTTCCACTGTCTCCTTCTGCTCCCCCACCTGTACTGGGAACAAAAAACCCCAGCTATCTTCTATTCAACAAGGCACTTTAAATTTGGAATTTTGAAAACTGGTCAGCTATGTCCTTAAGAAGAAACATGAATTAGGAAGCAAATTATTGGTCTCAACCTTAATGACCTGAGGGCTAGTTCATTCCACCCTATGTCCCCTTCAATCATCCATTCAGCCCAGGGCTCTCTTTGAGGAGTCTGATAAAAGGATGTAATTAGAGAGGAGTATGATTGGCTGCCTCCACCTCCTCCACCTTTGCAGGATAAGCAACATAAAAAACAAATTCCTATTCCTAATAATTCTCCACATTCTGTTATGGAACAATATAACACCTATACAGTCCATTAATCCCTGCCAAAAGATTGTCTATTACTGTTTCAAAATGCATTAACTATAGTGTTTTAAATGTCTAGCAGTGTTCTAGTAAGTTTAATTTTAATGGTAATAGCATGCTGTGTAAAAGGTATAAAGAATGTTTTTCTAATTAGAAAGAAAGAGAAAGTGGCTTTGCTCTAAATAACTAATTGTTTAAAAATGTAGGATGAAGCCTAAATAAATACAGAAAGTTGCAAAAAGTTTATAAAGTGAAAAATTTGTTTTTGTAGTCAAGGTTGAGGGATGGATATGGAAAGCCATAAAAAGTTTGTGGAAAAAATTATTTCCTTGGTCAAAGATAAAAAATAGTAAAAATTAGCAATATCTACTTAACAATAGGACCTCACAACTTAAAGAAAAAAAAGAGTGGCTTTGTAAAACAAAATAGCATTAAATAAGTAATTAATATTCAATGTTGTATGTATGTGCCTAATAATTCATAAAATATACCCCTGCTGTTTTCCTATCAACCCAGCCACTCTCTTCCTGCTTCTCCTATCCTACTTCTCATCATAATTGTATGTTGTAAAATAGTTGCTTAAAAATAATTTCCAAAATCACTTTAATAACTTTTAATATGAAATATTTAAAAAAAATGTGCTTTTGTTAAAAATTTCCTTAGTTTATTAAGGTATTATTTCTTAGTAAAAGTTTATAAAAATGTTTTCCTGAGTGATCAATGTAAAAAGCAAAAAATCTATTTTATCAAAATAACTTCTCTGCAATTTTGTCACATGCATTCAAAATGTGTGTGTGTGTGTGTGTGTGTGTGTGTGTTTTGCTTGTCTTATGAAAAATACTTCCTACAAAGGGGTTCCTCCCAGCAATGCCCAATTCAGATGGCCATTTTATTTAAATTATTTAGTGTCTCATTAAAAATATACATATATAAAGGAAATACTTTCTCACTCATAACTTGTTTGTCATTAAATAAAATTTACCACAATCAAATCTGTTTGATTATATTATGGATTATAATATAATATAATAGTAATATATTATGAATCTGCTTGTCCTACTGAACAAAAATAATGTATCTCTCTAAATTTTACTACTTTTAAATATTTATGAATAGATTTTACTGAGGACATATTATATTTAATTATGTCTGCACATAATAGACACATAAAATATATTTTAAAACATGTTTTAAAACATATTAAATCATTAAAGCAATTATGTAAGTAAAGTGGAAACTATTTTTAAAAATTGTATAAATATAATCCCATAAGTATACTGTAAAAATGAAGCCTGGGAAAATATAACCACTTTACTTACTTATCTTTTAAATTAAAAAGAGTTAAATCAAGCACTTAAAATTTATTACTTCTATAATTTATATATATATGTATGTGTGTGTATATGTATACATAATGTCTATCATGCTTCAATGATAGCAGTACTTAGAAAAATATAGGGGAATATAATTCATGCTATTATTAATAGCTTCTTGCTTTTAAAAACACTTAACTTACTTTCCTTTTTGTAAGTAATTTTACCAAAGTCCATTTACCTAAATTAAATTTAATTCACTTGCAATATCCTCACCTCTAAAAATTCTTATTAATGTATTGTGCTTATATTTCTCCTACTTGGTAAAATTATGGATTTAATCTTGTAAATTTAAACTGCAATTAATATCAAAGTGCCCTGTTATATCTGAGAGTGTTCATTTGAGGACTTTAATATATAATTTATAATCATAAATATATCAAAAACTTTGTAATTTAGTGAACAAAGTATAAAATTGATGAAATATAAAAGATCTGTTTCTTTATTCTTTGTATGACCACATAGTGAACAATAGAAATAAATTTCCTCAACTATTTCACATTCTTTCTGTTATTCTAATAACAAAACAATGCTTTGCAAAATAAAAAATTGGATTAGGACAACTATTGAAACACTAAATTTCTTCAACCTACTGGTGTAATCAACTACAGCTTAATAAATATTTTATAAATTATCAGTGATTTATTATGCCACTACAGTAAAATTATTAAGATTTTAATTTAAAAATAAAATTCATTTTGTAAAATGTCATTTCCAATAATCTAAATAACATGCACTTACATGCTATTCCAAACCTCATCAACTTTACATTTTGTAGCAAAACCTTAAAAAACTTTTACTACTAGAGCCCACCATAACTCATTTCTTTCATCATAAAAAGCCAATTAAGGTGCAGTGGCCTATACTAATTATAAAACTCATAAATTATCCACTCCACAGTTTTCAGCCCAACAGTCCAAACTGTTTGTGGTTCTTTCTGCCCTGCAAGATATTACTGAAGCAATTAATCTTTTATCTAACTCTGCTTATACAGTTCATGTTATGCAAAATATTGGAACTGCTCTTCTTAAGCCTTCCTTGTGGCAACCTCTGTACTGTCTTTTTTCCAATTTCAAGGCACTGTCTGTGCCCATACATCCCCATTTTACATCACACACAGTCGGAGAATTTCGACAGTTAGAAGTAGACAACCGAGTTGTTCTACCTATTGAAATATCAATTTGAATATTAATTTCATCAGAAGATGTATTCCATTCATGAACTGTCCCTTCAATAGGACTCAAAACCGATGCCATCCCAGGATGACTGAATCAAGCCACCCTTGCATCTTCATGTCCCGGCCTCTACTATGGCCAATGCTCAGAAATTTGCAGATCAAACCACAGCTTTATACTGATTGTACTTGAACTTGTCCCACTTAAAGCATTTCAAAGACTGATCTACATCCATACTCTAAATCATTGGAGAAGCTACTCTATTGTTAACCTTTTAAGTTAAAGACTGGGAACCTGAACTTCCCCTCAATGAAATGCCTCAACTAGACACATCAACATGATCCATCACCATCCTCTCAATATTCATCCCACTATTTATCCTAATACAACTCAAACTTACCAAACACAACTTCCCTACCTTCCCAACACCCAAAACACTCAATACAACAAAATACTTAACCCCTTGAGAAGCAAAATGAATGAAAATCTATTCACATCTTTCATCACTCCCACAGCAATAGGAATTCCTACTGTAATCCTCATCATAATTCTGATTTATCTGGCCCATTAGCCAAAGGCAATGCAGCCACTAATAAATTGTTGCTCCCTGTATTTCAGGAAGCTACTCATTTTCATGAGCTTACTCATTTAAATTCTGCAGGTTTGTGCTACCATTTTCCTATTACAAAAGCACAAGCTAAGGACATTGTTCAACATTGTCTTGAATGTCAAGTTCTACATCTTCCTACAATGAACTCTGGGGTAAATCCTTGCAGCCATACCCCTAATGATCTATGGCAAATGGGTGTCACTCATATTCCATCTTTTGGCAGACTATCTGCTGTTCAAGTAACTATTAATACTTTTCTGGTTTTCTCTAGGCAACCACACAAACTGGTGAAGCCACTCATCATGTTATTGTTCATTAATATTCTTGTTTTGCTGTCATGGAACTTCCCAAAGCTTTAAAAACTGATAATGCACAAGCCTATGCCAGTTCTCATTTGGCTGCTTTCCTTTGCAGGTGGCACATACATCACACCACAGGTATTCCCTATAATCCACAAAAACAGGCTATTGTGGAATGTGTCAACAGAAAATTAAAAGATTATTTACAAAAACAAAAAGGGGGAGATGAGAGTATGAATAAAATCATTCCTGTGGTCCACCTCCCCCGTGTTTTGTTCACCTTGAATTATTTAAATTTTTATGAGAAACTTCATGGCATTCCTGCAGAAAGACATTTCTTCAGCCCTTCTGCTATGTCCAAATATATTTTTACTAAAAGTCTTCCTGTGTGGAGGAAGGACCCTGTGACAGGGCAGTGAACAATAGGAAAATTGTTATCATGGGGGCAAGAGTTTGCTTGTGTCCCTCCAGGTGAAGATCAGACTCCTATTTAGGTGCCCACATGACACTTGAAACTGTACCATGAGCAGGGAAAAGAGAAACTTCATGTGGGACACAGAACCTCCGGTAATGCAGATGGAGGGCCTCTCAAGGAAAACAACTTGTGTTGGACCAACACAAACCACCACTGAGGCTTCTCCTCCTACATGGGGACAAATTAAAAATTTGTGCCAACAGGCTGAATGGCTGGTATGGCAGGAGCACTGGCTGTTCACCCCCCTAATCTGATAATACCTTTATTTGCTATTGTAACTACTACTGTAAGCATGCTTCCTTTAGTAAATGTCCATGCTCATAATTATACTTATTGGGTATATATCCCCAATCCTCCTCTATTATGGCCTGTGGAATGGAATGATCCAGCCCTGTGGAGACACAGAAGTTCCCCTGGCTTAACAGACTATAGAGCAGGGCCTTCCCAAGCTCCAGATGTCTGAAGGTGGGCACTGGGCTAGGAAAAGGCCAAAAGCTTTGCATGTCTGAAGGTGGACTGCAATTTAGATAAGGGATTAGTCTCTGAGCTCCTGCTGGGCTCCTTCCATGCTCCTGTCTCCCACCCCTGCTGTTTCCCATCTATCCCCCAAAGAAATTGTCCCTTGAGACTAAAGATATGTAAATACACCTTATGGCTTTAGAAAAAAATGTACCCTCCCTGAGATACCTGAAAACAGTCATATAGGAAACTACCTTGCGTGCTATAAAGACCTGTAGAAATGAGTAGAATAAAACTTTTTTTTGCATGAACACTGAGGATGGAGTGTGCTCCCCTTCTTCCACAATTGGTGCCCCATGTGAGGCTCACCAATCCTGACCACAACATTTGGAAGCTGCACAGTAAATACAAGCGAGTTGTCTCACGGTGGGTCAGAAGTTTCAGCCACTCAATGATATGGGTCTGTCTCTCAGTGTTCCCCAGTTCTGGTATGTTTTAGTTTTACAATGGCTGCTGCAGGCTAGTGGAGCTTCTGTTTCTGAAGATAATTTGTATTCTTTACTGCATGAGGTAGTTCAGTATAACCCCTGGTTTCCTGAGGAAGGCACATTAGACTTAGATGTGTGGGAGCGTGTTGGACAAAATTTAAAGTGCCACTTTAAGTGAGGACAAAAAGTTTCCTCTGAAACATTTACTACATGAGCTCTTATTCACATTGCCCTGGCCCCTCTTCATATTGCCAAGACTGAGAGTTCTGAAACTGAGATCTCTAAAAAAGAAACCGCTGCTCTCTCCAATGATTCCTTCCTGCCACCCAAACCATCTGCACCCATACCGCCAGCTGATAAAGGCAGCAGGGAAACTACCGTAGCCTCGCTCTTCCCCTTTCTCCTTTACCTCTGCCTTCACAGACACTGCTGGCCTTGGCAACACCACTGCCATTGCCACACACTTCCAGAGGTGCTGTGCCTGTTTTACAAAACTGTCTGCATGAAGTGGTGTTAGCTGGTGACCTTGTATCCCCCATTATGCTTAACCAGCATAACCAAAGAATGTTTGAGCCATTACCCTATCAAACTTATAAAGAACTCAGAAAAAGTGTCTGAGAAAATGGTGCCACAAGCCCATTTACTAAAGGGATACTTCAAGCCTTGTCTGGAGGCTATGCCTTAACCCCCTGGGATTGGAATTCCTTAGCTCATACCATTCTAGAGTCTAGTGCTTATCTGCTGTGGTGTACAGAGTTTGATGAATGTTGTGTGGAACAGGCAGGTCATAATCACTTAGCAAGGGTAAATATTATCACAGACCAGCTCCAAGGGTGTGGCCAATATGAAGATGTTAACTAACAGTTAAATTGGCCAAATAATGCTTATCAACAGGTAGCACTTTGCACCATGTGAGCATGGGAGCGATTGCCAGATTCAGGGACAGATGCACAAGGCTCTTTCATTAATAACCACCAAGGCCTACAAGAATATTTTGTAGATTTTGTTGACCAGCTAACAAAGGCCATAGGACAGCAGGTTAGCCATTGTGGCATGGCTAATATCATTCTTTTACAATTAGCCTTTGAAAATGCTAATGCAGATTGCCAACAAGCCACGCATCCTATCCATGCTAAGGCACAGACTATCAGTGATCTTATCAAAGCATGTCAATTGGGTGCTGAGACTCACAAAGCATGGGCTTTTGCTGCTGCTATGCATGGCCCTCCTAAAACCATGTCCAATGTGTGTTTTTGGTGTGGCCAGCTAGGACGTTTCCAAAGACAATGCCCTCAAAAGAACATGCCTCTGACAGGCTCCCAAAATAAGGGACCCTCTAATAATGTCTCTAGACCCCCTAAGCCCTGCTCCACTGTAAAAATGGGTTTCATTGGGCTGATCAATGTAATTCTAAATGGGATCATGATGGAGCCCTGTTAGACTCAGGAAACTCCTGAGGGGGCCAGCTCCAGAGCCCCTTCAACACTGGAGCTTCAACGATAAACCATCACAGAGACAAACAGTATATCAAGTTACCAACCTGAATAACCCAGAGTTAATGCCCTTGCAGCTGCCACCTCTGGCAGTGCAGGATTGGACCTACCCTGTCTCCATGAATTACTCATAAAGGAGTCAGATGGCATTAGAAAAGTTTGTACTGGTGTTTATGGGCCACTCCCTCATGGTTTAGTTGGATTGGTCTTAGGAAAATCAAGTCTAACTTCTAAAGGTCTTTTTGTTCATGCGTGTGTTATTGATGCTGATTATTGTGGTGAAATTCAAGTTTTCCTTTCTTGCACGGGTATCCATCTTTTACCTGCTCAATCTGCTATTGCACAATTGCTCTTATTGCCTTTTTGGGTCCCACAGGCTAAAAATGCCACGCGTGGTGCTAAAGGGTTTGGTAGCACCGGACCAAGAGTGTGTTGGGTTGAGAAAATTCAGCACGGCCATCCTACGCTAACCATTTACATACAGGGATGAGACTTTCAGGGTTTAATTGACACTAGTGCTGATATGTCAATCATTAGCTTACAATCCTGGCCACTTACCTGGCCCAAAGTCTTACAAGATACCCCGGTTATGGGAATTGGGGAAATAAATTCCAGTACCCAAAGCACAGTTCCCCTTGAATTTCATGATGCAGAAGGCCATTCTGCTACAATTCAGCCTCTAATCTTACTGATCCCTGTTAATCTGTGGGGACGTAATTTATTATCTCAATGGACTATGACAATTCAGACAAATTTATCCTAAGGGTCACCGTTCCAAAAATTATCATTGAAACTTTGCCTTTAACTTGGCTCCAAGACAAACCTGTATGGGTGGAGCAGCGGCCCCTTACCTCTGAGAAATTATATCAAGTCATCAATTAGTTCATGAGCAATTAAATCTTGGGCACATTGAGCCATCTACCAGCCCATGGAATTCTCATATTTTTGTCATGAAAAACAAATCTGGGAAGTGGCGCCTGTTGCATGATTTGCGAACAATTAATGCTTGCCTTGAATCCATGGGGCCCCTTCAACCGGGAATCCCTCCATCTGCTTGCATTCTGCAGCAGTGGCCAATGATTGTAATAGATTTAAAAGACTATTTCTGTTCTATTCCCTTACACCCTAAACACAGAAAGCATTTTGCATTTACCTTACCTGCCATTAACAATGAGGCTCCTGCCCAGCAGTTTCATTGGAAAGTTTTGCCGCAGGGCATGCTAAATAGCCCTATGATGTGTCAGTCTTATGTTAGTCAAGCTTTATGTCCAGCTCATGACAAATTCCTGGAATGTAAACTCATCCACTATATGGATGACATTTTGCTTAGTGCGCCAACTGATAATCTCTAGGCTCATTTATTATCATTCACAAAAGACTTTCTCACAGCAGTGGGCTTGTTTATTGCCCTGGAGAAAATTTAACAAACAGAACCTTGGAAGTATCTTGCCCACTTAGTGCCCCATGCTAACATAGCACCCCAGCATATCTGCCTCAAAATCTCTGATCAGGCTACTCTCAATGAATTGCAAAAACTCTTGGGTAATATTAACCGGCTCCGTCCCTTGCTTGGTATCCCATCTTATCAATTACAGCATCTCTTCTCTTTGTTAAAGGGAGATTCCAACCTCCACAGCCTCTGCACCCTTACTTCCGACTGCCGATGAGAATTCCTTCTTGTTGAACAAGCCATTCAGTGTTGCTCTCTTAACCGCATTAATCCACAACTTCCTGTAACATATTTTGTTTTACAGACAGATCACTCTCCCACCGGATTAATTGGACAGCTTTCACCTGCACTCCACATTCTTGAATGGCTTTTCCTTGGGCACTCCCCAATGAAATCTCTTTCCCTGTATATTGGCTTACTTATTCAGCTTGTCATCAAAGGTTGCAGACATGTTATTCATCTTACTGGTAATGAACCTAATTGTATTTATTTGCCTATTACCAAAGATCAGTTTACTCATGTGCTTTCTTTTTCCACCTCTTTACAAGCAGCTATTTATGATTATCCTGGACAATTTAATTTTCAGTTTCCTGCAGATCCTTTATTAACCTTTTTTCACCTTACACCTTTTGTTTTTCCTCGCATTACTTCTACTTGTCCCATTCCTCATGCTATCACAGTTTTCACTGATGGATCAGGAAAAATTGGCAAAGCAGCCATCTGGACCTCCACTCTTTCTCGCATAGAACATAACTAACCTGCTACCCAACAAGCTGCAGTTGGTGCTCTCATTTTAGCATTTCAAACTTTTCCAAATGACCCAATGAATATTGTTTCTGATTCTGCCTATGCAGTTTATTCTGTACAACACATAGAAACTGCTCGTGTCAGCTGTAGCTGCTCAGCACCTATTCTCCTTCTATTCCTTCAATTACAAATGCTAATCTGAGCTCACCATCACCCCTTCTTTATCATGCATATTCGCTCTCACACTTCTCTACCAGGATCTTTAACATATGGCAATCAACAAGCTGATCTCCTTGTATCATCACTCCTGCACCCCGCTGTTGAGTCTCACCAATTCTTTCATCAGAACTGGTGCAGTTTACAAAAAGTTTGATTTAACAGCTCAACAAGCCAAAGATATCATCCATAGTTGCCCATCCTGCCAACTACATAATTTAGCACCACCTATCTATGGCACTAATTCCTGCGGCCTTCAGCCCAATGCCATTTGGCAGACAGATGTCACCCACTTCACTCCATTTGGTAGTCTCCATTTTCTTCATGTTGTTATTGACACATACTCTTGATTTCTCTTTGCACTCCCTCTCTCAGGCAAAACTACAACTCATGTTTGTCACTTTCTATTACAGGCTTTTGCTGTCCTTGGATGCCCATGTCAACTTAAAACTGACAATGGCCCTGCCTACACTTCCTCTCACTTTTATACTTTTTGTTCTCAATGGTCTATACAACATATAACTGGCATTCCCTTTAATCCTACAGGACAAGCTGTCATTGAACACATTTATCACACGCTAAAAACATGTCTTTTAAAACAAAAAGGGGGGACTATGGATCCCTCTGCAAGAACAGCTAAAGCCCTATTTGTTGTTAATTTTTTAAATTTCTCAGATGATGGACTGACAGCAGCACAGAACCATTTCCACATGCCATGTGAAACAAAAAATATGGAAATGGCAAAACCTCCTGTGCTCTGGAAAAATAGACAAACCAGACACTGGGAAGGACCAGTGCCCTTATTATGCTGGGGGCAGGGATATGCTTGTGTCTCCACCTCAGCAGGTCCCCAGTGGATTTCAGCAAGACACATCAAACCATGGCATGGCATGGATGAAGCCAAATCTGATTCCTGAACTCTGCAACCTGAAGATGGAGGAGACAGCTCTGATAATGATGAAACTGCTGAAAACCCAGTAAACCCTTTTGATGATGTGGGGAGCCCTGAAGAAAACTACTCAAAAGGCTGAAGCAGTACTTCAAAAAACCAGCACTCCTGTAACTCCAGAAACATTATTCCTGGCAATGGTGTCTACTTTCCATTGCCAGAGCATGGTAACATTTATCTTTACAATCTTATTACTCTCTCCACTTCAATGTGTTTCAGACCACCTGTATTGGGCACACATTTTAGATCCTCCTTTATTCCACCCCATTACGTGGGTGGATTCCTCCTTCCCTGTTTCTAGCAATGTAACCACTTGGCTGGGTGGAATAAATGTACCACCTAGTGGCCCTTTACTTAATGGCAGCCAATGGATTTTAGCAAATAGTAATATATCCTTCGCCTCCTCTGTGCTGCCCCTCTGTGTATCTCATAATGTAAAATACTGCATCAAACCCCACAATTGCCCTTGGCTACATAATACCTCCCATGCACTCACCTTTATAGCAGTAGGGGGCATTGACTATGGACATGCAAACTCTCAAAGTAAGACTTCCATACCAGTCCCTAACCCTCCTTGCCCAACTGGACATGATAAAGATATACCTACAGTCTGGTAATCATATGCAGTTAGTTCATTGGAATGAACCTATAGTTTGAACCAATGACTCACCAAGCTTTCCTGTTCCCCAGCTTAATTCCTGGTCACTGCAGCATACACTCTGGCAGCTTGGGAATGTTTTTCATAGACTATTTGGCATGGTTTGTATAACTCTAAAAAATCATTTGCAATAGCTAGACCCAAGCTTCTGGGGTCACATGTTTTCTCTACCCTCTCCAAATGGCTCTTACCTATTGCTGTGTTTTGTGTTTTGCTTTTAGAACTCCAGTGTCAATGGACCAGCCTAAGAGGACATGACACCCATTCCCAGAACCCCCATGATATCCCTCCGAATAAGCTTTATGTCACTACACCAAATTGTAATCATAATAAAAAAGGGGGAGATGTGGAGACATGGAAGGTACCCTGGCTTAACAAACTATAGAGCAGGGCCTTTCCAAGCTCCAGATGTCTGAAGGTGGGCACTGGGCTAGGAAAAGGCCAAAAGCTTTGCATGTCTGAAGGTGGACTGCAATTTAGATAAGGGATTAGTCTCTGAGCTCCTGCTGGGCTCCTTCCATGCTCCTGTCTCCCACCCCTGCTGTTTCCCATCTATCCCCCAAAGAAATTGTCCCTTGAGACTAAAGATATGTAAATACACCTTATGGCTTTAGAAAAAATGTACCCTCCCTGAGATACCTGAAAACAGTCATATAGGAAACTACCTTGCATGCTATAAAGACCTGTAGAAATGAGTAGAATAAAACTTTCTTTTGCATGAACACTGAGGATGGAGTGTGCTCCCCTTCTTCCACAATTGGTGCCCCATGTGAGGCTCACCAATCCTGACCACAACATTTGGAAGCTGCACAGTAAGTACAAGCGAGTTGTCTCATGGTGGGTCAGAAGTTTCAGCCACTCAATGATATGGGTCTGTCTCTCAGTGTTCCCCAGTTCTGGTATGTTTTAGTTTTACAATGGCTGCTGCAGGCTAGTGGAGCTTCTGTTTCTGAAGATAATTTGTATTCTTTACTGCATGAGGTAGTTCAGTATAACCCCTGGTTTCCTGAGGAAGGCACATTAGACTTAGATGTGTGGGAGCGTGTTGGACAAAATTTAAAGTGCCACTTTAAGTGAGGACAAAAAGTTTCCTCTGAAACATTTACTACATGAGCTCTTATTCACATTGCTCTGGCCCCTCTTCATATTGCCAAGACTGAGAGTTCTGAAACTGAGGTCTCTAAAAAAGAAACCGCTGCTCTCTCCAATGATTCCTTCCTGCCACCCAAACCATCTGCACCCATACCGCCAGCTGATAAAGGCAGCAGGGAAACTACCGTAGCCTCGCTCTTCCCCTTTCTCCTTTACCTCTGCCTTCACAGCCACTGCTGGCCTTGGCAACACCACTGCCATTGCCACACACTTCCAGAGGTGCTGTGCCTGTTTTACAAAACTGTCTGCATGAAGTGGTGGTAGCTGGTGACCTTGTATGCCCCATTGTGCTTAACCAGCATAACCAAAGAATGTTTGAGCCATTACCCTATCAAACTTATAAAGAACTCAGAAAAAGTGTCTGAGAAAATGGTGCCACAAGCCCATTTACTAAAGGGATACTTCAAGCCTTGTCTGGAGGCTATGCCTTAACCCCCTGGGATTGGAATTCTTTAGCTCATACCATTCTAGAGTCTAGTGCTTATCTGCTGTGGTGTACAGAGTTTGATGAATGTTGTGTGGAACAGGCAGGTCATAATCACTTAGCAAGGGTAAATATTATCACAGACCAGCTCCAAGGGTGTGGCCAATATGAAGATGTTAACTAACAGTTAAATTGGCCAAATAATGCTTATCAACAGGTAGCACTTTGCACCATGTGAGCATGGGAGTGATTGCCAGATTCAGGGACAGATGCACAAGGCTCTTTCATAAATAACCACCAAGACCCACAAGAACATTTTGTAGATTTTGTTGACCAGCTAACAAAGGCCATAGGACAGCAGGTTAGCCATTGTGGCATGGCTAATATCATTCTTTTACAATTAGCCTTTGAAAATGCTAATGCAGATTGCCAACAAGCCACGCATCCTATCCATGCTAAGGCACAGACTATCAGTGATCTTATCAAAGCATGTCAATTGGGTGCTGAGACTCACAAAGCATGGGCTTTTGCTGCTGCTATGCATGGCCCTCCTAAAACCATGTCCAATGTGTGTTTTTGGTGTGGCCAGCTAAGACATTTCCAAAGACAATGCCCTCAAAAGAACATGCCTCTGACAGGCTCCCAAAATAAGGGACCCTCTAATAATGTCTCTAGACCCCCTAAGCCCTGCTCCACTGTAAAAATGGGTTTCATTGGGCTGATCAATGTAATTCTAAATGGGATCATGATGGAGCCCTGTTAGACTCAGGAAACTCCTGAGGGGGCCAGCTCCAGAGCCCCTTCAACACTGGAGCTTCAACGATAAACCATCACAGAGACAAACAGTATATCAAGTTACCAACCAGAATAACCCAGTTAATGCCCTTGCAGCTGCCACCTCTGGCAGTGCAGGATTGGACCTACCCTGTCTCCATGAATTACTCATAAAGGAGTCAGATGGCATTAGAAAAGTTTGTACTGGTGTTTATGGGCCACTCCCTCATGGTTTAGTTGGATTGGTCTTAGGAAAATCAAGTCTAACTTCTAAAGGTCTTTTTGTTCATGCGTGTGTTATTGATGCTGATTATTGTGGTGAAATTCAAGTTTTCCTTTCTTGCACGGGTATCCATCTTTTACCTGCTCAATCTGCTATTGCACAATTGCTCTTATTGCATTTTTGGGTCCCACAGGCTAAAAATGCCACGCGTGGTGCTAAAGGGTTTGGTAGCACCGGACCAAGAGTGTGTTGGGTTGAGAAAATTCAGCACGGCCATCCTACGCTAACCATTTACATACAGGGATGAGACTTTCAGGGTTTAATTGACACTAGCGCTGATATGTCAATCATTAGCTTACAATCCTGGCCACTTACCTGGCCCAAAGTCTTACAAGATACCCCGGTTATGGGAATTGGGGAAATAAATTCCAGTACCCAAAGCACAGTTCCCCTTGAATTTCATGATGCAGAAGGCCATTCTGCTACAATTCAGCCTCTAATCTTACTGATCCCTGTTAATCTGTGGGGACGTAATTTATTATCTCAATGGAATATGACAATTCAGACAAATTTATCCTAAGGGTCACTGTTCCAAAAATTATCATTGAAACTTTGCCTTTAACTTGGCTCCAAGACAAACCTGTATGGGTGGAGCAGCGGCCCCTTACCTCTGAGAAATTATATCAAGTCATCAATTAGTTCATGAGCAATTAAATCTTGGGCACATTGAGCCATCTACCAGCCCATGGAATTCTCATATTTTTGTCATGAAAAACAAATCTGGGAAGTGGCGCCTGTTGCATGATTTGCGAACAATTAATGCTTGCCTTGAATCCATGGGGCCCCTTCAACCGGGAATCCCTCCATCTGCTTGCATTCTGCAGCAGTGGCCAATGATTGTAATAGATTTAAAAGACTATTTCTATTCTATTCCCTTATACCTTAAACACAGAAAGCGTTTTGCATTTACCTTACCTGCCATTAACAATGAGGCCCCTGCCCAGCGGTTTCATTGGAAAGTTTTGCTGCAGGGCATGCTAAATAGCCCTATGATGTGTCAGTCTTACGTTAGTCAAGCTTTATGTCCAGCTCATGACAAATTCCTGGAATGTAAACTCATCCACTATATGGATGACATTTTGCTTAGTGCGCCAACTGATAATCTCTAGGCTCATTTATTATCATTCACAAAAGACTTTCTCACAGCAGTGGGCTTGTTTATTGCCCTGGAGAAAATTCAAGAAACAGAACCTTGGAAGTATCTTGCCCATTTAGTGCCCCATGCTAACATAGCACCCCAGCATATCTGCCTCAAAATCTCTGATTAGCCTACTCTCAATGAATTGCAAAAACTCTTGGGTAATATTAACCGGCTCCGTCCCTTGCTTGGTATCCCATCTTATCAATTACAGCATCTCTTCTCTTTGTTAAAGGGAGATTCCAACCTCCACAGCCTCTGCACCCTTACTTCCGACTGCCGATGAGAATTCCTTCTTGTTGAACAAGCCATTCAGTGTTGCTCTCTTAACCGCATTAATCCACAACTTCCTGTAACATATTTTATTTTACAGACAGATCACTCTCCCACCGGATTAATTGGACAGCTTTCACCTGCACTCCACATTCTTGAATGGCTTTTCCTTGGGCACTCCCCAATGAAATCTCTTTCCCTGTACATTGACTTACTTATTCAGCTTGTCATCAAAGGTTGCAGACATGTTATTCATCTTACCGGTAATGAACCTAATTGTATTTATTTGCCTATTACCAAAGATCAGTTTACTCATGTGCTTTCTTTTTCCACCTCTTTACAAGCAGCTATTTATGATTATCCTGGACAATTTAATTTTCAGTTTCCTGCAGATCCTTTATTAACCTTTTTTCACCTTACACCTTTTGTTTTTCCTCGCATTACTTCTACTTGTCCCATTCCTCATGCTATCACAGTTTTCACTGATGGATCAGGAAAAATTGGCAAAGCAGCCATCTGGACCTCCACTCTTTCTCGCATAGAACATAACTAACCTGCTACCCAACAAGCTGCAGTTGGTGCTCTCATTTTAGCATTTCAAACTTTTCCAAATGACCCAATGAATATTGTTTCTGATTCTGCCTATGCAGTTTATTCTGTACAACACATAGAAACTGCTCTTGTCAGCTGTAGCTGCTCAGCACCTATTCTCCTTCTATTCCTTCAATTACAAATGCTAATCTGAGCTCACCATCACCCCTTCTTTATAATGCATATTTGCTCTCACACTTCTCTACCACGATCTTTAACATATGGTAATCAACAAGCTGATCTCCTTGTATCATCACTCCTGCACCCCGCTGTTGAGTCTCACCAATTCTTTCATCAGAACTGGTGCAGTTTACAAAAAGTTTGATTTAACAGCTCAACAAGCCAAAGATATCATCCATAGTTGCCCATCCTGCCAACTACATAATTTAGCACCACCTATCTATGGCACTAATTCCTGCGGCCTTCAGCCCAATGCCATTTGGCAGACAGATGTCACCCACTTCACTCCATTTGGTAGTCTCCATTTTCTTCATGTTGTTATTGACACATACTCTTGATTTCTCTTTGCACTCCCTCTCTCAGGCAAAACTACAACTCATGTTTGTCACTTTCTATTACAGGCTTTTGCTGTCCTTGGATGCCCATGTCAACTTAAAACTGACAATGGCCCTGCCTACACTTCCTCTCACTTTTATACTTTTTGTTCTCAATGGTCTATACAACATATAACTGGCATTCCCTTTAATCCTACAGGACAAGCTGTCATTGAACACATTTATCACACGCTAAAAACATGTCTTTTAAAACAAAATGGATCCCTCTGCAAGAACAGCTAAAGCCCTATTTGTTGTTAATTTTTTAAATTTCTCAGATGATGGACTGACAGCAGCACAGAACCATTTCCACATGCCATGTGAAACAAAAAATATGGAAATGGCAAAACCTCTTGTGCTCTGGAAAAATAGACAAACCAGACACTGGGAAGGACCAGTGCCCTTATTATGCTGGGGGCAGGGATATGCTTGTGTCTCCACCTCAGCAGGTCCCCAGTGGATTTCAGCAAGACACATCAAACCATGGCATGGCATGGATGAAGCCAAATCTGATTCCTGAACTCTGCAACCTGAAGATGGAGGAGACAGCTCTGATAATGATGAAACTGCTGAAAACCCAGTAAACCCTTTTGATGATGTGGGGAGCCCTGAAGAAAACTACTCAAAAGGCTGAAGCAGTACTTCAAAAAACCAGCACTCCTGTAACTCCAGAAACATTATTCCTGGCAATGGTGTCTACTTTCCATTGCCAGAGCATGGTAACATTTATCTTTACAATCTTATTACTCTCTCCACTTCAATGTGTTTCAGACCACCTGTATTGGGCACACATTTTAGATCCTCCTTTATTCCACCCCATTACATGGGTGGATTCCTCCTTCCCTGTTTCTAGCAATGTAACCACTTGGCTGGGTGGAATAAATGTACCACCTAGTGGCCCTTTACTTAATGGCAGCCAATGGATTTTAGCAAATAGTAATATATCCTTCGCCTCCTCTGTGCTGCCCCTCTGTGTATCTCATAATGTAAAATACTGCATCAAACCCCACAATTGCCCTTGGCTACATAATACCTCCCATGCACTCACCTTTATAGCAGTAGGGGGCATTGACTATGGACATGCAAACTCTCAAAGTAAGACTTCCATACCAGTCCCTAACCCTCCTTGCCCAACTGGACATGATAAAGATATACCTACAGTCCGGTAATCATATGCAGTTAGTTCATTGGAATGAACCTATTGTTTGAACCAATGACTCACCAAGCTTTCCTGCTCCCCAGCTTAATTCCTGGCCACTGCAGCATACACTCTGGCAGTTTGGGCATTTTTTCATAGACTATTTGGCATGGTATGTATAACTCTAAAAAATCATTTGCAATAGCTAGACCCAAGCTTCTGGGGTCACATGTTTTCTCTACCCTCTCTAAATGGCTCTTACCTATTGCTGTGTTTTGTGTTTTGCTTTTAGAACTCCAGTGTCAATGGACCAGCCTAAGAGGACATGACACCCATTCCCAGAACCCCCATGATATCCCTCCGAATAAGCTTTATGTCACTACACCAAATTGTAATCATAATAAAAAGGGGGGAGATGTGGAGACATGGAAGGTCCCCTGGCTTAACAAACTATAGAGCAGGGCCTTTCCAAGTTCCAGATGTCTAAAGGTGGGCACTGGGCTAGGAAAAGGCCAAAAGCTTTGCATGTCTGAAGGTGGACTGCAATTTAGATAAGGGAATACTCTCTGATCTCATGCTGGACTCCTTCCATGCTCCTGTCTCCCGCCCCTGTTGTTTTCCATCTTTCCCCCAAAGAAATTGTCCCTTGAGACTAAAGATATGTAAATACACCTTATGGCTTTAGAAAAAATGTACCCTCCCTGAGATACCTGAAAACAGTCACATAGGAAACTACTTTGCATGCTATAAAGACCTGTAGAAATGAGTAGAATAAAACTTTCTTTTGCATGAACACTGAGGATGGAGTGTGCTCCCCTTCTTTGACACAGTCCCTCTTATTTATCTCAATGATACAGCATGGTTTCCTGGACCAGAAGATGACAGGCTACAAGAACATCCTAAAGAGGAAGGCATTCAGTATAATTCTACTTAGGCCTTCTTATATTTACCGCTATGTTTGGGACTTGGGAAATAATGTTTGTCTTTTAAGCAACAAGCACAGCTTTCAGTGATTCCAAAGCATGGAAACATCTCTCATTCTATGTTATATTTGTTGACAGGTCAGAGTTTTGCATACCAACATAATAGTACTATAAATGATGAAACCCCACAACGTCCTGTCTGCCAAGTGCTGAAGTATTGGTCTCCAGACTTAATGAGAATACATTGGGAAACTTGTCGAGGGACTAATGGTGTGCTACTGCTTAATCATTCCTATGGAATTGTAGCTGACTGGTCCCCTAAGGGGTTCACAGTGCAGAACTGCGGTGGCCAAAATGAGTCCTGCTCAGCACATGAACAGTTAAGATGGAAAATTCATATGCATAATTTGGCATTCCTTCTAAATGATACTGATAGCATGCAAACAGAAGCCAGAAACCCTATAATATGGCATGGTATAGGAATGGTCCCACCATGGCCTTTTTAAAATAATTTTGCCTCTCGAACATCTATTTGGAAGATTCCAAAGGCTCTACAGTATATTAAAATATGAAATGGAACATATTCTCATAAAAATAATTACACTTTAAACTTTACTAAATTCAAACACTTTAGTGTGCAAGCTTGTGTTAGAGACCCATATGTATTTTGGATAGGTAATCTCTCTCTTAACATGAGTTCTAAGGAAGTTTCTTGTAATGCTAATGCAATTTGTGCTTTATATTCTTGTGCAAATAGAACCTTAAGTAACAGCAATCTTACCTTAACTATCTTACAAGGACAAAAGGGCCTCTGAATCCCAGTGACTCAAAAAAGGCCCTGGAAATCATCTCCTAATATGCATATACTAATAACATTGTTAAATAAAGTATTACATAGAGTAAAAAGATTTCTAGGTATATTAATTGCATTTATTATAGGCTTAATAGCAATAACCGCTGTCATTGCTGTAGCCGGTACCGTGCTTCATCAATCAGTACAGACGACACACTTTGTATAAACATGGCGTGAGAATGCTAATAAAGCTTGGGGAGAATCACTGAAAACTGATGTTAACCAGTGTTTGGTTGACTTAGAAAATGCTATTATCTTGCTTGGAGAAGAAATAGAAGATCTAAGGCACAGAATACAGTTGATGTGATTGGAATGTAACCACCTTTTGCATAACTCCACATAAATACAATTCTTTGGCAGCAAGCTGGGATAAAATTAAAAAAGAAACATTTAATGGGACATCATGAAAATTTATCTGTTGATATTTCCCAGTTACAAGCCAATGTTCACACAATTCAACAAGCGAATCTCCAAGTTTTATCCTCATGTAAAATCTTTCAGAGCATTGCTAATGGATTACAACAGCTAAATCCTTTACCATGGTTTAAAAGCTTAAGTAGTGAAATGTTAAAAAGTGTCTTTTTAATATTAATTTGTCTTTTATGTTTATGTCTAGTCCTCCAATGCATGAGGCAAGCAGTCTCTGATTTTACTGAGAAATCTGCAATCCCAGCCATCATGTCTGCAAAAAAAAAAAAAAACACAAAAACAAAATGGGGGACATGTCAGAAACAGGGCCTGAAGTTTCTCCTCTCCTTCCCTCATACTTGAGGTGGGGGCCTGGAACACTAGGCTCTTGCTGAGACAGAACACTGTCAAGGCACACCTCATTAGAGTATGTGTGGATGTGAGAATACAGCTGAAGTACTATTTTCTGTTATTGTCCTTGAGGTTAAGATGAGAACCATTTACAGACTGATGTAAAAAACCATGGGAAAATGTCTACATGCACAGTAAAGCATTACTCTACCCTAAAAGCATAATAAATAAGGGTCTTGGGAATGGGACTCACACACTCACCCAACAGGTGGTGTGTCCCCTGCTCCCAGTCTCCAAAAGATATCTTTGCCTCTAATCTTAATTTCTGCATCACCCCAGGCAACAGAAAACTATTTTGGGAGATAGTAGCACAGCAGTGTAAGTACACTGAACAAAGATGACCCTGAATATCATTGAAAGAGGAAGGCTGGGATCATGTGGGACACCAGAACAAAAGATGAACAATAAAGACTGGGAATGTGTAACTCAGGGAAACCTAGGGTGCTCAATGATTGTAATAAAAGGTACAAATATGTTTTTACCTGAGGTAGAAAAAATGTCAACATTGCAAGGCATTAAAAAGAGGGTGGAATTGGACAGGAAAGATAATCAATGCAAACTAGAGGCTAGAATTAACAGAAACATTGTATTATGCTTCCTTTAATGTAACAAATGCAATATACCAAAACTAAATGCATATGGAAGGGTGTGGAATAGGTTATGGGACTCCTGGCATTGGTGATGTTGACTGACTCTTTATTCTAGTTCAGGTTAGCACTATCTTTCCTTTTGTTGCTTTCTAGCTATCAAGGTTTTTTTTTATTTGTTTGTTTTTCTATCTTTCTCTTTTCTTTTGCCTCTCTGCCTTCTTTGACTCTTCCTCCATCTTTGTGGAAGAAATGGAGATGTCCTTGTATAGAGAGTGGTGATGGTGCTCAATATATAAATACATGACTATATGGGGAACCAATGACTGTTTACTTAGGATGGAATGTATAGTGTGTGAAGAAAACCATCTTAAAAAAATGGGTTGATGAAGATACCTTGAGGGCACTATATTGAGTGAAATAAGACAGACTCATAAAGGCAAATATTGCGGGGTCTCACTGACAAAAACTACTTATAATATGTAAACCCATAGAAATGAAATATAAGTCACCAGGATATAGAAATGAGGCTGAAGAATGGGGAGCAGTTGCTTATTATGAGCAGAATGTTCAACTAGGGTGAACTTAAATGTTTGGAAATGGACAGGGGTGATGATAGTATGTTATGAGAATGACTAACAGTGCTGAAAGGTGTGTGAAGGTGGTGAAAAGGGTAAACTCAGAGTCATGCATGTCACCAGAAGGAAAATTCGAGTTTAAAAGATGGGAATGTATAAAGCAGTGAATCTTGTGGTGGGCAATGTCCATGATTAACTATACCTATATTAGAAAACTCCCTCATGAACTAGAAAAAATGTATGTCCCTATAACTAGAAGTTAATAATAGAGAGGCATATAGGGAAAAATCTATACCTATTGCAAACTATATACTACAGTTAGTAGTATTTTAACATTCTTTCATCAACAATAACAAATGTACTATACCAATACTATGAGTCAATAATGGAGGGGGACATGGTTAGGGGTATGGGAGGATCTGAGTTTCCTTTTTTCTTTGTCTTTATTTCTTTTCTAGAGTAGTGAAAATGTTCTAAGAATTGAAGAAAATATTAATTTTGCTGATGAACGCACAGCTGTATGGTGATACCATGGGCAATTGATTTTCCACTTTGGATATTTGTATAGTTGTATGGTATCTGAACAATCTCAATTAAAAAAAACTACTCCCCATTCTTCAGCCTCATTTCTATATCCTGGTGACTTATATTTCATTTCTATGAGTTTACATATTATAAGTAGTTTTTGTCAGTGAGACCCCGCAATATTTGCCTTTATGAGTCTGTCTTATTTCACTCAATATAGTGCCCTCAAAGTATCTTCATCAACCCATTTTTTTAAGATGGTTTTCTTCACACTATACATTCCATCCTAAGTAAACAGTCATTGGTTCCCCATATAATCATGTATTTATATATTGAGCACCATCACCACTCTCTATATAAGGACATCTCCATTTCTTCCACAAAGATGAAGGAAGAGTCAAAGAAGGCATGTATTTGTAAATATATATGCATGCATGTTTTTCTGTATATCACCTCAACTTAAAATATATGTTTACCTCCACTAGAACATTTCAATAGAACCTATATCAAGATAATCAGAGCAAAAATATATTAAAGAAATGTATTTTAGTATGTTAGAGGACAAACTTAGGGTAAGTAAACTATATACTGCTTATTTATACACTAATGTGTTTTCCAAATATGTATTAATCATTTGTGTAATTTTATATGACACTGAATATATGACTACAAGGATATAAATATATATACAAAATGTTATCAATAGCTATGTTTTTAGTATAAGAAAATGAGTAAGTTTTATTCATGATAAAAAATGCATCAAAAACCTTAATAAGAAATCAATACCATAAAACTCTTAGAAGAAAATGTAGGGAAGCATCTTCAAGAACTAGTGATAGGCAGTAGTTTCTTAGACTTTACATACAAAGCTAAAGCAATAAAAGAACAGATAAATACACATGGGACCTCCTCAAAGTGAATACTTCCAGGCCTCAAAGGAATTTGTGAATAAAGTGAAAAAGCAGCAGATTGGGGAAAAATATTTGGGAACCACATATTTGATAAGGGTTTGATATCCAGTGTATATATATGAAATAGTACAACTCAACAATAAAGAAATAAAAATGGACAAAAGACATGAATAGAAATTTTTCCAAAGGGGAAATACAAATGGTTGAACAGCACATGAAAATATGTTTAGCTTCACTAGCTATTAGGGAAATGCAAATCAAAAACACATAGATATCATTTTACATCTATAGAATGACTGCTATTAAATGAACAGGACACTACAAGAATTGGAGAGGATGTGGAGAAATAGGAACACGTATTCCCTGCTGGTGGGAATGTAAAATGATACAGCTGCTTTGGAGGATGATTTGCTGGTTCCTCAGGAAGCTACATTTAGCTGCACTGCATAACAGTTAACCTTGCTGTGGACATTGACTGTGATTAACTATGCAAATTTAAACACATTCTTTCAGGGACTAGAACACATATATGGCAGTATAACAAGGAGTTAATAATAGAGGGGCATATGGGAAAAATACACCTAATTCAATATATGGACTACATTTAACAATAAAAACTTAATAGTCTTTCATGTACAGTAACAAATGTAGCACAGCAATACTAGGGGTTAACAGGGGGAATATAGGGCATGGGATATTCTGCATTTTCTTTTTCATTTCTTCTTCTATTTCTGGGGTACTTAAAGTGTTCTAAAATTTATCATAGTGATGAATGCACATATATGTGATACTGTGATCCATTGATTGTTTACTTTAGATGGATTGTATGTTGTGTGACAATATCTCAATAAAATTGCATTTTGAAAAAGTGACTCTGATGCTAGGAAATAAAGTTTACCATGTTATACAAATTTGGAATTTTCTAATGTATTAATAAATTTGTGGGAGTTGTGCTTCTGGAGTACTTAGAAAGTAGATGTATTTTGACCATAATGTCACTTCATTTTATTCATTTATTCAGTAAACATCTCATAGAATATCTGCCATGTACCAGATACTGTGTACACAGTATAGCAAAGAACCAAACCAGCAAACAAAAAACAAAACAAAGCAGACTGGGGAAGATAATTTCATTCTGTATAACAGATAAAGGGTAATGATCTAGAAAAAGAACAGTTACTAAAAGGTGGAAGCAAACCAAATGTCCATCAATGGATGAATGGCTAAACAAAACGTGTCTGTGTGTGTGTATCACATGTACACACACACACAATGGACAATTACTGTTCATCCATAAAAAGGAATGAATTTCTTATACATGAGACAGCATGAATAAACTTTGAAGACATCATGTTGAGTGAAATAGGCCAGACACAAAAGGACAATTTTTGTATGGTCTCATTGATATGAAATAATTAGAATATGCCAATTCATAGGGTCAAAAACTAGAATATGCATTACCAGGAGCTGGGGTGAATTTAGGGAATGGGGAGTTAATGCTTGATTGGCAGAGTTTCCATCTGAGTAGTGGAAATGTTTTGGTATAGAGAGAAAAACCTAGAAGATTTGGTAATCGATGGTGGTGATGGTGGCAAAATATTGTGGAATGCAGTTAACACCACTGAATTGTATATTTGAATATGGTTAAGGGGAAATTTTAGGTCATATATTTGTTACCAGAATAAAAATTTTTAAAAACCATTGGACTGTACTACACAAACAGTGAACTCAAATGTATACTACAGGCTATAGTTACCAGCATAATTATAATATTGTTTCATCAATTTTAACAAAGGTATCATGCTAATGCAATGTATTAATAACAGGAAAACTGGGCGTGTGTATGTGTCAGAGAGGTGTATGGGAACTCACTACTTCCCACATGATTTTTCTGTATGCCTATAACTGCTTTAATAAAAAAAATAAATCTAGGGAAAACATTTCAATTTATAACATAGAAATACACAGAAGTAAGTGATATGCCCTGTTAGACTATGAATAGCAGTGTTCAAAAATTGAAAATGTAAGAGAGACTAAGGAGTGAGAGATTTGGAGGCAAGAGCATAACAAAGCAGCTGCAAATAGTATGGTATTGACAAATCTCAATAGAGAGTTTGCATTTGATCAAAGATGAAGTGGGAAGAGTAAGTCATATATATTCATGGGAGGAAAGTGCTCCAAAATAGGGAAACAGTAGTGAAAAGGCCATGTGCAAGAGGTGGCTGTGTACTATGAGAAGCCACAAGGAAATCCGTCTAACAAGAGTGACAATCTATGGTATGCAGTGGGGTAAATAAACAACCAAGTCCATGTATATAGCAATAACTGCTCTGGAGGAAAACTAAGTGGAGGGGATCCAGGGAGATATTTGAGTTGCTCGCTTAAAAAAACTAATTTATAAAAAAATTCTTCAAGTATTAGATCACATTTAAGCAACCTGAAAGACATGAAGTAGACAGTCATACAAATTTTTGGAAGAAGTGAAGCTCAGACAAATAGAATAGTAAAAACAACATTCTGTAATATTAGATAATTGTCTTTTTATCTCAATGCAAAGTATCTTTTCTTAATAAAAATGCATAAGGAATATATATTGGATATTGCAGTGTGACTAAATCTAATAATCTCTGTCTTTTTTAGAGGAATTTGTTGTTATTAATGAGTATAAAACCAAAATTTTCTCTACTATATGAATGTTCATTATATTAATATCTCTAGTATCCTTCTTGAACTGTACTTTTCTCTCTTGTGCATTATTTGTTATCTTTAGTTATTTTTGGATGGTGGCTCTACTCCCCTCTTACCCCTTTCTGTATTTTGAAGAGCAAGCATCCCACAAAATTCCAAATTCATTCTAAACTACGTTGTCCAAGTATCCACTAAATTCTTGACCTAATTTTGAAGGGAACTCTAATCATTGTATGTGAATGTGAGTGACTTTGAATTTTCATGATGTCAAACTATCAATTTTGTTCCATTTATTTTATTTTTACGGAATAATTTGGAATCCTGAAATACTTTTTGATGTAACAATAATTAAGAAAAATAACCATGTTGTTTTATTTTAGTTGATACTGGGGTATATTAAAGGTAGCTAAATAGATCATAAACTCAAGGAATAGGCATGTTTAACAGAAACATTGTCAGAGCATTCAAGGATCAACAGACTGAGTTAAAAATAATTATTGTTATTTTGAAGCTTGATATATCAAATGCATTTTAAACTGGGTCGTTTTTATCAGCATATTCAAAAGGAAAATGTACCTGGCAAATTACAGACACTGGGAGTTTATCATATGGAATGAGAGAGAGGAAAAGAATTTTGAGAATCAGACAGAAAGAAAGAATGAAGAAGAGGCAAATACATGTGCAGTTCATTCCGGAAAGATCAATATTATGGGGGAACTACCAGGAAGGTGCAGAGAGAGGGCTAGGAAAGAGAATGATAGGTATACCAGACCCTAATATGAAGGGCATACTGTTCTCAGTTCTTGTAAGAATAGTATAATTTTGTATTAAAAAAGATCATGTGAGAAAGTGGTAATTAAGAATATGTCCTCTAAAGTCAGACTATCTGGGTCCAAATTTGAGCTTGTCCTGTAAGTGTTGGCTGATGAACAAGCTATGAAACAACTCTGCACCCATTTCATAATCTGTAAATTCTGCCATTCAAATACATTTGTTGAGGGATTCTTCTTGGTGTTGGGGATACAACACAGAAGATAATTGTCAAAAATCTTGTGCTTATTTATGATACAAGGATGGAGAAAATAGAGGATAAACAAAAGTCATAATAAAAATGTATTGAATGTTATGGACAACTGCTATGAAAAACAAATGCAGCATTTTTGAGGGATGGGACAAGTGCGATACTAAATACGGTACATATGTATGGTCTACTGAAGTAGAGAATGAGAAAAGATGCATACAGTCATTTGGGGAGAGGGAATTTCAGGAAGAAGAAAAAGGGAAAACATGTTAGGCTTCATCGGAACTAATGTGTATATAGAAGTGTATTGAGGTCCTTGTGGCTGCCCCAATATGAGTGTGATGGACACTATGATAAAGGATTTTAACAGTATTATTGGCCCTTACCTGGAGAATAAACTCAAGGGGAAACAAAGCAGAATAGAGTGAGAAAATCTAGAAGGTTTTGGCAACAGTTTAAAGACTAAGGTGATGGTTGTTTGGGCCAGATGGTAGTAGAGGCAGTGTTGAGAAATAGTCACACTCCTACTATATTCTGCACAGAAAATCAATGCTAATAGACAAGTTGTGAGGTGTGGGACATAAAGAAAATGCCAGGATAACTTATATCTTTCCTGAAAATGTAGGAGGATAGCTTTTCATTACCTGAGTTTGAAATTAAGACATTGTAGTTAACAATCTGAGAATTATCTTGTGAAGGTAAAGTATATTAATTATATACATAAAGCCCTTTGGATATTGTCTAGCACTCAATAGGTGCTTAGTCAATATACTGTATTTTTATCATTATTTGATAACATTAACCACTTTCAAAAAGCTCCTACTGTTCATATTTTCTCATGTTCTATCCAAGTCTTATTTCCTGTATCATTTTTAAGTTCAACTTTTACAGTACATAGAATTTTGGCATACCACTATTAACAAAAAAGTTTTGTCTTAAGAACTCTTCAGACCACATCTTACATAAAATACAGGCGCTGATATAAAAAGGGGAAATAGAAGGATAATGTAAATACTCTAGTGTTTTCATATTCCCCAAAGTTTATGTGACATTTATTTAATAATATCATAAAGTAACATAAAATAATATCTGCATTCTAGAATATGTTATAGGAGAACAGGGTAGTCTGAACTTAATTAAAACATAAGTAATTCCAGAATTTATTACTGTCTGAAAAATTACAGAATCTGTTGTTCTTTGTTGCCAACAAAAATCAATGGAAAACATTTTCTTAAACATGTAAATGTACATAAATGAAAGGAGGGCCAGCACAGTTCATAAAAATTATCAGAAAATGTAAAGGGCCTATAAATGTAAGAAGCACACAATGCATGTAGAGCATGAGATATTAGTTAAAAAGGCATATTATTAAAAATAAATGGTTAGGAGACTTGGGCAAGATGGTGGCATAGAGAGGAGTGGAAGTTAAGTAGTCCCCCTGGAACAACTACAAAAAACCAGAAACAACTAGTAAATAATTCAGAATAACTGCGGGGGGGACTAGTGAGACCATCCACTCATCATACACCAACCTGAATTGGGAGGAATGCCTGAGAACACAGCATAAAATCTGTAAGTAAAACCTGCAGAACCAAGTAGTGAGACCCCCGCCCCCATAGCCAGAGTTGCAAAGCCTCATGGTGCCAGAGAGAAGCTCTCTCCCAGCAAGTGAATACAGCTCAGCTGAGCTCCAACTGGGGTTTTAAGTAGTGAGTGTGAACTGCTCACTACAGGTACGCAGCCCCAAAAAACAGACAGAGGCTTTGGGTGACGACTGACCTGGGAGAGCCAGAGGGTCACCTTGGACTGGGTCTGAAGGGGACTATCTGTTTCTTTTTTGGCTCAGTGGAGAAAGCCCCAGTCATTTTCAGTTTCCAGGGCTGTGACTCGGGGAAGGGTGGAGACAGCACAAGCAGAGAGTGAGGCCATTGAAATGCTAATGACCTCCACCTGAGGGGTCTGTCTTCTCTAGGAGGAAAGGGGTGGGGCCCTTTCCATTCAGAACCAGACCCCAGAGCCTGGGGGAACATGGCAATACCTCCTCACACCAGTCAAGAATTATAGGCTAACAGGCATCACCTGCTGGGCAGAAAAACACAGTGACCCGAGGCATCAAAGGGTGGAGCAATTTTCTAAGACACACCCACAGGGAAACCAGATACTGAATATTTCTTCCCTCTGGGACCTGAGCCTGTTCTGGTCTGGGAAAACCTGATTTGGGTAACCAAGGAAGCCATGCCTAGACAACAGAAAATTAAAACCTACACTAAGAAAAGCAAAGTTATGGACCAGTCAAAGGAACAAACGTACACTTCAACTGAGATAGAGGAATTTCAACAACTAATGCTAAATCAATTCAAAAAGTTTAGAGAAGATATTGCAAAAGAGATAGAGGCTGTAAAGGAAGCACTGGGCATGTATACGGCAGAAATCAAAAGTTCAAAAAAACAACTAGTAGAATCTATGGAAATGAAAGGCACAACACAAGAGATGAAAGACACAATGGAAACATACAACAGCAGATCTCAAGAGGCAGAAGAAAGCACTCAGGAACTGGAGAACAAAACACCTGAAAGCCTACACGCAAAGGAGCAGATGGAGAAAAGAATGAAAAAATATGGGCAACATTTCCGGGAACTCAAGGATGAAACAAAGTACAATAATGTATGTATCATTGGTGTCCCAGAAGGAGAAGAGAAGGGAAAGGGGGCAGAAGCAATAATAGAGGAAATAATTAATGAAAATTTCCCATCTCTTATGAAAGACATAAAATTACAGATCCAAGAAGCGCAGCATACTCCAAACAGAAGAGATATGAATAAACCTATGCCAAGACACTTAATAATCAGATTATCAAATGTCAAAGACAAAGAGAGAATCCTGAAAGCAGCAAGAGAAAAGCAATCCATTACATACAAAGGAAGCTTAATAAGACTATGTGCGGATCTCTCAGCAGAAACCATGGAGGCAAGAAGGAAGTGGTGTGATATATTTAAGATACTGAAAGAGAAAAACCACCAACCAAGAATCCTGTATTCAGCAAAGCTGTCCTTCAAATATGAGGGAGAGCTCAAAATATTTTCTGACAAACAGACAATGAGAGACTTTGTGAACAAGACACCTGTCCTACAGGAAATACTAAAGGGAGCACTACAGGGTGATAGAAGACAGGAGTGTGTGGTTTGGAACACAATTTTGGGAGATGGTAGCACAACAATGTAAGTACACTGAACAAAGATAGCTATGAATATGGATGAGAGAGGAAGGTGGGGAGCATGTGAGACACCACAAGAAAGGAGGAAAGATAACGACTGGGATTGTGTAACTTGGTGAAATCTAGAGTATTCAACAATTGTGATAAAATGTACAAAAATGTTGTTTTACGAGGGAGAACAAGCAAATTCCAACCTTGCAAGGTATTAAAAATGGGGAGGCATTGGGGGAGGGATGCAATCAGCATAAACTAGAGACTGTAACTAATAGAATCATTGTGTTATGCTTCCTTTAATGTAACAAAGGTGATATACCAAGCTGAATGCAGATAAGAGGAGGGGATAGGGGAGGCATGTTAGACACTTGACATTGGTGGTATTGTCTGATTCTTTATTCTACTTTGATTTAAGGTTATTTTTCCTTTTGCTGCTTCCTAGCTGTCATTTTTTTTCCTCTTTCTTTTGCCTCTCTACCTTCTTTGACTCTCCCTCCTGCCTTGTGGAAGAAATGTAGATGCTCTTATATAGATAGTGGTGAAGGTGGTGAACACATAAATGTATGACCATGCAGAAAACCATCGATTATTTACTTGGGATGCAATGTATTGTGAGTGAACAAAACCATATTAATGGGTTGATGACAAACCCTCAAGGGCAATATACTGAGTGAAATAAGCCAGACACATTAGGACAATTATTGCAGGGTCTCACTGATAGGAACTAATTACAATATGTAAACTCATAGACATGAAATATAAGGTACCAAGATATAGGACGAGGCTTAAGAATGGAGAGTGGTTGCTTAGTATGAGCAGAATGTTCAATTAGGATGAACTTAAATGTTTGGAAATGAACAGGGGTATTTGTAACAAGATGTGAGAATAACTAACAGCCCTGAATGGTGTGTGAATGAGGTGGAAAGGGGAAGCTCAGAGTCATATATGTCACCAGAAGGAAAGTTGGAGGTCAAAAGATGGAAATGTATAAAACTGAATCCTATGGTGGGCAATGTCCATGATCAAGTGTACAAATACTAGAAATCACTTCCATGAACAAGAACAAATGTATAACAATACAATTAGTAGTTAATAATAGAAGGGCATATAGGGAAGAAATATATACCTATTGCAAACTATATACTACAGTTAGCAGTATTTCAACATTTTTTCATAAACAGTAACAAATGTACTATACCAATACTACGAGTCAACAATTGAGGGGGGTTGGTTAGGGATAGGGGAGGATCAGAGTTTCCTTTTCTTTTCTTTCTTTTTTTCTTTTTTCATCTTTCACTTTATTTCTTGTCTGGAGTAATGAAAAGTTTCTAAAAATTGAACAAAAATTAAGTGTGATGGATGCACAGCTGTATGAGGGTACCCAGGGGCAAGTGATTGTACACTTTGGATCTTTGGATAATTGTATGGTATCTGAACAATCTCAATAAAAATGAAAAAAAAATCATTGTGGGTAACATATATACAACATACAATGTCCCATTTTAACCACTTTCAGGTGAACCATTATTAGTGTTAATTACATTTACAATGTGTGACCATCACCTCCATCTGTGCTTTTCCTTTTTTTTGCCTTTTTTGCTTGAGTATATTTATTTTTATGTAATTTTATTGAGATATATTTACATACTATATAATCATTCAAAATGTATAATCAATTGTTCACAGTATCATCATTTACTTGTACAATCATCACTCCAATTATTTTTTGAGCATTTTCATTACTCCAAAAAAAAAAAAGAAAAAGAACACCCAAAATACCCCATACCCCTTATCCTCCCCATTGCTTGTAGAATTAATTAACTGATTAATTATTATCTTTATTTTCTTACTCATCTGTCCATACTCTGGATGTAGTGAGTATCAGTCACAAGGTTTTCACAATTACACAGTTACACCTTAAGAGTTATATAGTTATACAATCATCCTCAAAAACAGGGCTACAGGATTACAATTCAACAGTTTCATTTGTTTTCTTCTAGCCATTTCAATACAGTAAATACTACAAAGGGATATTTATATAATGCATGAGGATAACCTCCAAAATGAACTCTCAATTCTATTTGAAATCCCTCTGCCACAGAAACTCTATTTTGTTTCTTTTATCTTCACCCTTTTGGTCCAAGTTGGCTTCCTCAATACCATAATGCCAGGATCAGACTTATCCCTGGGAGTCATGTCCCACATTACCAAGGTGACATACACCCCTGAGAGTCATGGAGGAGAGCAGGGAGTTTACATGCAGACTTGTCTTAGACAGAGAGGCCACATCTGAGCAATAAAAGAGGTTCTTTGGGGTTGACTATTAGGCATAATTATAAGTGGGCTTAGCTTCTCCTTTGCAAGAATGTATTTCAAAATGGCAAGCCACAACAACAAGCACTGGGCTTAATAAATTTGTAGTCCCCAATGCTTGTGGGAATATCAGGAATTCCCCAGGTGGATAAGTTTAATATTTCCACATTTTCTCCCAGTTCCTCAATGAGGCTTTGCAAACAGTTTTTGAGTCTCTGCCAGGAATACTCTGGGATGAATTGGGGCATCACAACAACCTGTAAAGACCACCAAGGTCTCACTCCCTATTCAGGGTTCCCTGTAATTATGGTTTCCAAATAAACTGATCATGGAAGTTAAATTAGGTAGCGTGCTACAGAAGATATAAATTTTGCACCAAATAAATATCTCTTCCTTTGGTCTGTCACAGAAGTTGAAGTTTTAAAACACTGTCAATGAATATCATCCTTTACTCTTTAGACTGTTTTTCCATAGTCATAACCAGTTCAGCTTCATTCATAATTTTAATTGGCATATGACCATGTTTTCAGCTTTTTTTTTAGTAGTTGCTATATGGGTCAATACTGACTTTCCTAGATACATAACTTGAGCTCTGAGTCTCAGGTGTTGCACAGATACCCAAAGCTTCAGGAAATGATCAGAATTTATAAATAACCATAACAACTCAGTGGTCAGAGCTTACAAAGTAGGAATCTTTACAGTAAGCCTTTCCTGATAGTCTATGCTCTCAAATTCAATTCTCAGAGTCTGTACATTATATTTAGTCCATATTCATAGGTGTTATATTACTCTTTTCACTCTGGCTTATATTATCTCTCTAAGCCTACTATCCTTAAGATTCATTCATCTATTTGCATGCCTCACAACTTCATTCCTTCTTGAGCTGCTTACTATTCTATTCTATGCATACCCCACAGTTCACCATTCCATTCACCAGCTGATGTTCTCTTAGGTCACTTCTGTCCATTGAAAATCATGAATACCACAGTGAGTTTGCATGCAGAGTTGGCTTAGAGAGAGAGAGACCACATCTGAGCAACATATACCTATATATTTACACCTATATCCCAGTATATATTATACCAGGTTTGCAGGACCATTAGGCAGCCTGTATACTTGGCCTGCTGTGGAAAAATCACAGTGCCCTTCAGATGCGCTGCACCATTCTACTTCCCTACCAAGAGTGAATGGGTACATACCTCTCTCCACATTTTCTATAGCACTTATATCTTTCTGTTGTGTTTTTAAACAGTTTTATTTACAAACCATGCAATCTGTACTGAGAAAACAAGACAATGGTTCCTGATTTAATCATATAGTTATTAATTCTCCAGCACAATCTATATGAGGACATTTCCATTCCTTTCACAAAGAAAGTATAGGAAAAAAATGAAGAATAATAAACAAAACAAAATAAAATAAAGGAGAAACAACACCAAGAATCACATACTCCTCCCTTATATCCCCCTCTGTCTCAGTTTGCTAAAGCTGTCAGAAATGTGATATACCAGAAATGGATCAACTTTTAAAATGGGCATTTATTAAGTTACAAATTTACAGTTCTAAGGCCATAAAGGTGTCCAAACTAAGGCATCAACAAGCAGATACCTTCACTGAGGAAAGGGCAATGACATCTGGGGTTCCTCTGTCACATGGGAAACAGATGGCAACATCTGCTGGTCCTACTTTCTTGAGCTCTGGTTTCCAAATGGCTATCTCCCAAACATCTTTGGGTTCTCACTCAGTGGATTAAAAGGACATGCCTTTTCAGTGGCACATAATAGATCCAAACCATCACACACCCTTATTGACCTTCAGCTTTTGTATATTACCTTTGTTACATTTCATGGAAATATATTACAATTTTACTGTTAACTATAGAGTTTTATTTGCATTGATTGTATTTTTACACATAACATCATATTTTTAGCACCTTTCAATGTTAACATTCATTTGTTCTTCAAGTAAAAATATTCCTATATTTGCATATTTAATTACCATCATTGTCCACTCTAGGTTCCAAGTCCTTATCCTGTGTCTTTCCTTCTGGTGGCATATATGCCCCTAGCATTCCTCTTTCAACCATACTCACACTCAGCTTTGTTCAGTATACTCAAAATATTTTCCTCCCATTAGGTAGTATTGTGCCATCCATTTCTGGATATTTGCAATCAATCCTGTTGAACATTCTTTAATCCTTTAGTATCGAATACCCAGTCTTTACTCTCTATCTCCTGATAACTCAACAATCAATCATTGATATTAGTTCATGTAAGTGATTTTCTCTCTCTCTTTTTACTCTTAATGGTAGTCTTCATTTCTACACTCTTCTCGAAGCCTCTTTCTTTTTTTTCCCATCTGCCTGTAGTGCTCCCTTTATATTCCTTGTAGAGCAGGTCTATTGTTCAGAAAGTCTCTCAGTGTCTGTCTGAAAACATTTAAAACTCTCCCTCATTTTTCAACAATAGTTTTGCCACATACAGAATTTTTGGTTGGCAGTTTTTCTTTCAGTAGCTTACATGTATCCTAAGACTACCTTCTTGCCTCCATGGTTTCTGCTGATACCATAGTATCCAGACATAGTTTATTGATCTTCCCTTATATGTGATGGTTCATATTTCTCTTGCTGCATTAGGAATTTCCTTTTTTGTCTTTGACATTTGATGACATGATTAGCAAGTGTCTTGTGTCTCTCAAAAGACAAAGGAAATTTTCAGTCATTATTTCCTCCATTATTTTTTCTGCCACTTTTCCCTTCTATTCTCCATCTGGTACACCACATGACACATGCATTTGTGTGCTTCATGTTTTAATTCAATTCCCTGCGACCCTGCTCATATTTTTCCATTCTTTTCCCAATCTGTTCTTTCATGTTTAGGATTTCAGATGTTCTGTCTTCTAGTTCACTAATCCATTTTCCCGCCTCTTCAAATCTGCTATTGTAAGCCTCCATTATGTTTTCCATCTCTTATATTGTGCCCTTCATTCCCATAAGTTCTGCCAATTTTTTTAAGCTTTCAAATTCTTTCTTATGTCTGTCCAAGGTCTTATTTATAATCATCACTTTAGTCATATCATCCAACTGATTGATTTGATTTTTGATGCAGTTTAGTATGTTTGTTTGAGCATGTTTAAGTACTTGTTTCAACTCCTGCATCTTGTTTAAATTGTTACTTTGTTCCCTTTACTGGGACATATATTCATTTTTTCTAGTGTGACTCACACATTTTTGTTGATGTCTAGGCATCTGATTTACTTGATTAATTTATTCTGTAGCATAGCTTCTGTTTAATGGATCAGAATTTTCAGCTCTTTTTGTTTCTTGTGCTGCCTACAGTATTTTTTTTGAGGAAGATCTTCCAGATTTTCCCAGACCAGACAGGCCCAGATAGCAGGAGGGGGGTGTAATCAGTATCAAGTTACCCTGAGGATGAGGCCCAATTTGTCATCAGACTTTCTTGTGAGGTCTCTAGACACTGTGCTTTTCCTGTCTGGCCAGCAGTTGGTGCTTGTCAGCATGCAGGTCCCCAGCACCGTAAAGAGGTGCGGTGCCTTCAATTCTCAGAAGACCTTGTCTCTGCCAGGAGCATAGTTGAGACCAAGAGTGAGTCCAAAGCCAAGCTTAAGCTGTTTCTGTTCTTTTTTTTTTCCCAGCTCCTGTTGTCTGAATTCTCTGAAAGAGAGCCACCATGTGAGCTTGGCCTGCTCCCCATTTCTTGGGGAATAAAAGTCCTTTAAAATATTATTTTCTTCACTTGACTTCTTAGTTTGTCTCTCAGACCTATCTTAATTTCACACTTGCCTGGGCCAGTGCTGACTGTTGAAAATGCCTGAGGCTTTCTCATATAAGCTACTTAGAATATTTAAAAAAAGAAAAAAGAAAAGAAAAAACATTCTCATTTTCAGAGTCAGTACCCAGCCCCCCAGTTTTCCAGTCTAGTTGTAGTTGGTATTGGTACCAGGCTCTACATGTCCTTTTTCTTGAGAAACAGCATTCCAGTATTCTGATATTGACTGATTCCAAAACCCTCTGTTTTTATTTATTAATTTATTTTTTACATCAGCCCCACCTCTTCTCTGCTGAGTGAGAGACCCCAAGTTTCCTTTCCTGCTTTCACCATATTTATCTATGCTCTTAGCCTGTATTCAATAGTCCAAATCTGTTAATTAAAATCATGATTTCTCCTGGTTGAGCTACCATCCCTTGCTCTCGGCAGATAGAGCCTCTTTTTCCCACAGGGTAGTGTTCCAACTCAGCCTGCCATGCCAGAGGGGGAGAGGTACCAGCTTGACATTTTAGAGGCTTTACTTACAGTTCTACACTGTGGTCTCAGAACTTTCACCCATTCCAGACTGGTGTACAATGTGTGTCCAGTAACTGATATCCCCCAACAGTTGTTTCAGACTCTTTACTAGTTGTACCTGTTTAGTAGCTGCTCTAGAGGACTAAATTCTACACCTCACTATGCTGCCATCTTGCCCTGCCTGCTCTGAATGTTATTTTCACCATTCTAAATTTTTTTATAAAATATGCAAATAAATTTCACAAGAAAAACTTTAATATAAATGAAAAGAATACAAAATATGTGAATGCAAAATATATGCATAAGAAACAATGCTTACATTTAAATAAAAATAATCAAATACTTTGAAAATGAGAAAAAGCATCCTTTTTTATATATACAATGAATAACAAAGAAAACTCATATTGAAATTCTAGAATATTCAGATGAAATTTTAAAGGTGATTTTAGTAACCTACCAGATTAAAATTTATGCAATGTCACAAAATTTGGTCTCTGCTTATGTTTACAACTTTTATGTTTACAACTTTTCTTTATTAAAATTTTAAAACAAAGGAACCAAGAATTTGCCCCAAGAATATATTTCCTTTACAGGAAATTATATATATATATATATATATATATATATATATATATATATGGAAATCAGTAGAAAGGAAATGACTTTTTAACCATATTGAAATTAAAAAAGAAATATTAATTTTTGAAGCTTTTTGACCCATCGCTGAAAATTAGTGTTTTCAGATGGTTAGCTGGTAGACACAAGTGGTATACTGCATGCAGATATTTAATCTCATGAATTTTCAAAACTTCTGTTCTCAAAGCTTGCATGATGAGATTCCTGATTTCACCCAGGTACTAAGAAAACATTTACCTCCTGAATTTAAATTAAAGAGAATTATCAAAGTTTATAATGATAAGTGGAAACAGAAAGATGCAAAAGAGAAGCAGAAAATGTCAAAAAATGTTGTGTAAATATGTAATATTTGCATACACATACATAAGTTTGTCTAGAGTACCATGGAAAAACTATTACAATTGTTAGGATATTTCTATTTTCTTTAATAATTCAAAATATTTTCCAAATTTTCTTCAATGTTCACACACATTTATTTCTATAACATAATTCTATCACAATATCTTATTTTTCTCAAGACCAGATATTGAAGTGATATTTTTCCCTTTATAACTTTTTGTTTTAGAATAAGTTTAACCAAAATTATTTATAAAACACCAGTGAAAACTTTCAAAACAAAAGGTATTTAGTATGCAAAATTTTGCAAGAATATATATATTCTGATGATTGTGTACAAAATTTATTACTAGTGCATTAAATTCTTTCTATTTATCATCTGATTTAGTTTTCACACAAACTGTAATGTTTTAGAATTAGTTTTTTCTTGAATGATTGAGAAAATTATATTAAATTTCAATAACTTACTGAAGGATAAACAGCTAAAAAGATGGCACATCTAGAATCTAAACCCTGATTTTCCATTCCAATCTATCATAATTTACAACTGTAGTATATTTCTACTCTACAGAATAAATGGAGTGAAATCTAAAAGTTCTTTCAACAACATTCTCTGAATTTGGAACATCCACAGGGTTTTCTATCACACAGTTTGAAAGTTAACACCACATATATGTTCACATTACCTGCTCTGTAATAACATACATTTAACCAAATTTTACACATATATTATGACTTTCACAAATATGTAGATTTCTAAAAATGTATTTTGGTAATGTTCCAGATCATGCATGGTCTAATAGAGGGTGGATCAACAGAAATGCAAACAGATTAAAGTATGTCACTGTAATTAGAAAGAGACCAAGTAAATATCCAATATGAAAGAAAAGATGAGGTTAAATATTCAACATAACTGTTATTTCAGTTGCTTCAGGTCTTGTCTCTTCTGCATAATTCTAATCAGAACATATTCCACTTCTTTTTTCTTAAAACAAAAAGGAGAGGGTTCACCATTGTATAAAATGTAGAAACCACTTGATCACTTCTCAAGTAGTAAGACCTATTTGGTTTTCAATAAGTTAAAATCATAGTGACATAATAGATGGTGAATCCCAGGATGTAGGAGGCACACATAGAGAATGCTTTGTGTTTCCTGAAGTGGAGTCAGTTTTCAGGAAAGAAGACATAATGTGCCCATAGTACACAGAGATTCTGATGAGACACCACTATATTTAATTTAAACTAGCAAAAAATGAACCTAATGATTTCAGTGTCATGAATGTCAGTGTAGGGTAGGACTAAAAATGGGGTATGTCACAGAAAAAACAATAGATTACACTGGATTTGCAGAAATGCAAACTGTTCATGCAAAGAACATTGATTAATGATTCAGTAAAATCAATAACATAGGACCCAGTGATGAAGGCACAGCAGAGTCTCATGGACATAACAATAAGCTATTAAAGAGGGTTGCAAATGGCTACAAAGGGGTCATAGGCCACTGAAGAGAGAAGGAGAAATCCAGTAACACACAAAAGGATGAAAAATGGACCTCTGGGTGAAGCTTCCAGTGAATGATATATACTTCTTGGAAGTGAAGTTCTCTAAGGTTTGAGAAATGATGACAATTGAGTAACTGATGTCAAGGAATAAATGTGACTGAGGCAAAAGTACATGGGGATGCAAGTCAGGAGATCCAGATGAATTATCAGTATCATCCTGGCATTCCACAGCACAGTAAGCAGGTAGATCAGGAGAAATAGCATAAAGAGGATGCCCCAGATCACTTCAGAGTCTGTCAATCCCATAAGAATGAAGTCAGGAACATTTGTATTATTCCTATTCACCACAGTGTTCAATTTTTGTAATCTGTTGAGAAATCAAAGTTGTTACTTGACACAAATGACTTCAAAACAAGTTTTGTTTATAGGAATGATCTGGAATTTAAAAAATAATTTACTAATTCTATAAATATATAATGAAGAGTAGTTTACAAAATGTGACTGAAAAATTCTTAGTTTGACTAGGAAGTATAAACTCATTATGAACCATCACTTGGATATTACATAATAGAAACTCAAAGATTGCATAAGTAAAATTAACTTCACACAGTTATAAATACTTCTGTCTATTAAAACATTTTTCACCTTAAAATATTCCAATATAAGTATTACTATTGTACATTTTTTTATATTAGAAACAGGGAATAGAAATTTACATAACTTATCCAGATTCGCAACAAGTAAATGTTGTTGGCTTTGTGATTCTATGAAGATTGTTTGAGTCCAGAGGTCATGTTCCTGATCCTACTTGTATTTAATTCCAGAAAAACAGAAATAAAGTGCTAGATTTATAATAAAGAATGTTGGAGTTTTAATGCATCACTTACTATTCTTTTGTATCAGATATTGTTTAATGCAAATGAGAGATCAGAAATTAAAACTTGATGTTACATTACTGGTAACCACAGATAAATTTTAATTTTCAGATGATATGTTTTAAGAAATTATTAGAAAAATTCTTCCAAAATAATATTTTCCATATATGGACATGGCTTGATCACTCTAATTTCATGAATTACATATTTTCATTTCTAAAAATCCTGGCAATATGTAAGTAAAGCCAATGTGACATGTATATGTATATGCACATTTTTCTAATAACATTCCAAATGTTTTTAGATAAACTAAAACTCTAACTTTGAGAATAATAATTACCAAGAGTCAAATGTGGTGGAAAAGTTCTTCCAACATTATCAGTCTAGATTTCTCAACTTCGAGTTCACCTCACAAGTAAAATATGTAAACTGGTTAAGTAGCCTGAAATTATGGCTATGCAGTATTTGTTTCCTTAAGAATACTTTTATTTACTTTTTGTGCATGCATTTTTGTTTTGCTCCCAGGTAAAATAAATCAACTTAAATTTTTGTTCAGGTACTATTTAAATAGAAAATTCACCTGGAAATTTTGTCTCAAGTACACCAGGGAGCTACTCTGAACATAATCAGAGAAGATTACCTCTTGCCTTTCACCTTCGAAATCCCACAGAACCTCTTATATTGAGGATTTTTGATAATGCAACATTTGCTTACCTCTGGAACCAATTTCCAAGGGATTTTGCCTGACATGATTCTAAGGAAAAAAGTTCAAGAACTTTTATCCAGTATTAGGTTTGTAACAGAGTTGCCTTTTGCTTTAAACCACAGAATGTTGAGTATCATGTTTTGGTATTCCTTTATGATGATCTAATTTATGACTGGCTAAAAATGAAAGTATTCCCAGAGCAATACTTAATTTGTGGCTGAGACTAGGTCATTAACCATCAAGGATGGAATGGTACATTTTTCACAATGAAACATTTTTATGTTAAAAAGTGTTAAACTGTCATAGGTGTAAATATTTTTCCTTACACAAAAATTAGAATTCAGCAAAATTCAAAGAAGGAATTGAAACACATTGATAAATGTTGGAACTCTTTATATGTGTTTTTTTCCTCTTATTTTCCTTTTAGCATAATGCTTATTTATATGTGCACATACTATAAATATTATGTTCACATATTTATCACACTGTATTTATAGTTTCTTGATTCTTATTAAATATTTTAATGCACATTTACCTACATTACATTACAGTTTTATAAAACCCACAACTTCATGTATTTTGCATTTGCTGGTTCTACATAATTAAATATTTTTTAAGAGTGTGCAATAGCTGATAAGCGAGTATATTAGGGCATAACAGGGAAACATGGTGGAGTTTCCCCAGTCAGTTTTGGCAGCATACCCAATTCCTCTAAATAGCAGGTGTATTGTATTCAGCCATAACAATATTTGTGCAACTTGTTTCATTTATTGTACTTGGCTTTTATTATATTAAAAGAAGCATTAAAGTATAATGTAAAATCTTTCATACAATTCAACAAAATTAGAAGTTTATCACTGACAATTATTCAATATCATCATTTATTAAAATTTCTATTCCTCCATTTTATTGTCAAATTAGGTTTTATGTTTTTTGAAGCTCAGTTAAGAATTTTTATAATTTTCTGAAAATTGACTATTGTTATTTATACTTCCTTTATAGCTCTGGACTACAGAGGTATACTTTTTCTCATAGAGTACTTTGCACTCTCCTGTTTCTATGCTTATATTTATGCATTCTTTTACTCATCAACTATTTCTTTTAGACATCAAACAGTTGCATCATATAGATTTTAACAGAATCAACTACTATGCTTTTATTTGGAGTGTTCATCCAACTTATACTTAAAATGATGATTTATGTGATATTTCAACATATATTTTTGAAAATTTGATTGTTTTCTTCTGGCTTCATTGTGGGTAATAAAATATGCAACACTGAATTTTTATCTCTATTTTATTTTTTTAACTATACCTCATTCCACTATAAATGATTTTATAATGATTTCTCTAAAGGATAAAACTTTCATGCAAAAGATATGGTTAGGGTACTTAATATTGCTATTATTGCCTTCCAGTCAACCAAGATAGCAGTGTAAGATCTTACAGTGTTCTGTCTGCCTCCAGAATCTCTGAAAACAAGCAAAAACTGGCAGATTCATCTTTCTCAAAACTCTAGAAAGCAGTTAAATGATTGAAGTAAGCAGGTGAAGGTTGAACTGAGAGAATACAATTTAAAACTGCTAGTAAAATCTGGCCTCTTCCTCAGCCCTTTCCTGTGATCACATTGTTGGCCCTGGGATCTGGTTCTGAGGGAGAAGAGTAGCCATTATGTGCTTTCTGGGGTTCATATATATTATTCCAATCTGTACAGTGGAGCCAGAAAGACTGACCCAGGACACTAATCTCTGCCTTATTCTCCCAGAACTTGCCTTGTAGGCAGAAACATCTTGCAGACTCTTAAGCATTTTAAGAAATATTCTATTCAAATCAGCTTGGGCCAGTGGAATCCTGGCTTTAAGACATACAATAGAAGACCATGAAGGGGAGAGGGGAAGTCTATTTCATAGGTATAGAAGAGCCTTTCCAATTCACATAAACAGGGAACTTCTAAAGCCAGGACACAAGCCCAGTATAAGACAAAAGCTAAAAAGGAGAGGTTCCCACACTTTTGCCTTTAGCTGATATTCTTGATAGAACTAAACCCCAAAGAAAAGTACCAGTGAATGCAGAGCCAATTCTCAAAGACAGTGAAAGGTTTTTTTGCAATGGTTTGTTGGTTTTGTTAGCTCCTGACACTCAAGTATATATCCCTCAAGTAGGTAGTGAGATACAAATATAAGAACTAGACAGTCAGGGATTGAAATATCATTGTTACAATATTAAAATATTAAAATGCACAATGTGCAGCAAGGTTTACAAGGCAAGAAAGACACAACAATTTAAGATTTATCCATAAGAACAAGAAAAAGCTTTGGAAATCATCAAAGAAAATGTTGACTATACAGGAGAAAAACTCAGCAAACTCTAAGACAAGACAATTTAAATGATTCAGGCTGATGGGAAAAAGAGATGAGAAAAGTGAAGTGAACCTAAAGGAACCCATGGGACACCTTCAAGAATAACAGTGTAGGCATGCTAGAAGAAGAAAGAGAAAAAAGATTAAGAGGAATATTCAAAGAAATCATTGCAGGAAATTTCTCATATTTGAGGAAAGATGTGAATACACATTCTTGAAGAACAATGAACACAAAGCAAGCTGCAGTTGAATAGATATATACACAAAAAGATAGCCAAACTGTAGAATTCAATGGCAGGAAAAGAGTTCTCAAAGCTGCAAAAGAAAAGCAATATATGTAAACTGCAGTGCCAATTAAATTAAGTGGTGATTTCTAATTACACACCAGGAAGGGAAAGAACCAGTGTGATGAAATACTTAAGTATTTCAACTGAGAATTTTATATCTGGCAAGACTCTCTAAAAATGAAGGATAGATTAAAACATTCCCACATTAACAAAAGCTGAGGGAGATGGTCACTACCACACTCCCCCTTCAAGCACATTACAGAGAACTCTTCAGAATGCAAGGAGAGGGTACCAGACAGTGGATCAAAGCAGCATCAAGAAATAAAAGTTTATGGTAAAAGTAACCATATAGGTAATTATAACCCTCAGTATGATTTTCAAAATCTATGACTTAGGACATATAATTTGTATAAAGGTATAGTTTGCTACAAATACAATAAAATAGTGGGAAATAGTGGGATTTAGCAAGAATGTATATTTTATTTTAGTTACATTGGTATCAAAACAACAACAATGACAAAGATTGTTATAGATTTGGCACATTGTTTTCAAGCCCCATGGTAACCACAAACAAAATATCTGAAAAAAAAATATGGAAGGAAATGAAAGTGACTCAGCTGTATTCTATAAAAGTCATATAAATATGAAAAATAGGTACTAATGGAATATTTGAGGGTCAAAAAGAGGTAAGACTTATAAAATACAAATAGATAAAATGACAGAAGAAAGTCCAGCATTATCAGTAGCTACTTGAAATGTAAATGAGCTAAACTCTCCAGTCAAAAGTCAGACATTGGCATAATAGTTAAAAACAGATAAGCCCAAGTACATGTTTTTGTGTTTTTTTTTTTTTTTTTTACAAGAGACTCACCTTAATTTCAGACACAGGTACGTTATGGGTTGAAAGGGTGGAAAAATATTCCATGCAAATAGTAATCAAAAGAGAGGTAGGGTAGATATAGTAACATTAGATAAATTAGACTTCAAATCCAATACTGTTAAAAAGGACAAAGTAGTACAATATACTGATTTAGGGTTCAAATCCACAAGAAGAGATAAAAATTATAAATTTATTTACAGCAAGTCCTACAATAATGTAGTAAATATTGACAGTTTTGAAAGAAGAAACAGGTGTTTCCATGAAAATAGAGAGTTCATTATGTCCCACATAATAGTGGATAGAATGTCTAGGTAGAAGATTGATAAGGATATATTAGACCTGAATGACACCATAAACAAAAAGTACTAACAAACATATGTAGAACATTTTATCCATCAGGAGCAGAATACACATTCTTCCTAGTGTACATGGTCCATTCTCCAAAACAGCCCATATAGTAGGTCACAAAAGAATCAACAATTTTAACAAGATTGAAGTAATGAAATGAGTCTCCTTTGACAACACTGGAATGATGCTAGAAATCAATAACCAGAGGATAACTGGATAATTCCCTAGTATGTGGAAATTTAAAAATACACTACACTTTTAAGCAACCAATGCATCATAGAAGAAATTACAAAGATAATTAGGAAAAAATTAAGATAAATTAACAAAACAAAAACATATTAATGCATAACAACTCTGAATTCCTACTATGAAATATTTGAAATTCAAGAAAGTGCCTCCCAACTTGAGGTACTAGAAATAGAAAACAAAATAAACCCAAGTCAGTCAGTCAGAAGTACATCACAAAGATTATAATGGAGATAAATTGAATAGAAAATAAATAAATGTAAAAGCACAGTAGAGACAACCTAAGATGGTGGCTAGGTGAGACAGGGCAAAAAACACCTCCATGAAAACTACTAGATAAAAACCAGAAGGTGACCCAGAATACTGGTTTCAGCAATCCACCAGCTGGACAAGGTCTGCTAGAACCACAGGGACCATGCACTTGATGAAACCAGGAGTCTGCATCTGAAAAAAAAAGTGAGTAAGCCAGCTGAAAGTCCTGTGGCTGCACTGTGGTGTGGGGAAGCTGGGAGTTGGTGTTTGGAGATGAACTGGTTCTTTAAAAAAACAACAAAGGGAAAAACCCAGGAGCAGCTGCAGTTTGCAAATGGTGGGAACCACACAGTGAAGCATGGCAGAGAAGCAGGCTGAGCCAACCGCTCAGTGTCTGGCATGGAGGATAGTCTGCTGCAGATTCCCTCAGGGCCAGGGGAGTGGAGGAGAGAGCCAGAAGGAGAAAGAAATCCCACTGCTTGCAGCTGGCTCCCCAGTGAGCTGGAGACACTCCTGCCCAGGGCCGTGCCCACAGCCCAGAGCCACACCAGTTGTCCCAGAGCTGGGAAAGAGGAACTGTGCAAAAAGGAGGGTTGAGATGCCCCAATCAGCCATCTTTGCATCAGGCTGAGAGCACCCCTGCATGGCCCGGCAGCCCGGGGCTTCCCTTTAGGGACAGCATGCACTTGTGATGTAGCACAGCCTTCCCTCAGCAGAGGTCCTGGAAGATCACAGCTGAGAAGGGGGGCCTGCTTGGAAAACCCAGGGATGCTATGTCAATGCTGGTGGTTTGTAGGTTAGTGACATAGAAAATGTGGGGCAAAACAAATGAAGGCTTAGACTCTTGCAACAGCCTTGAATCTCCATGAACACTTGGAGGTTTGAATATTAAAGCTTCCCTGCCTCCCTAACCATCCAGACACATGCCCCACATTCAGGGCAGACAGCTCCAACAACACACCCAAACTGAGATCACCAACTGAACCCCACAAGAATCATTTCCCCACACACCACAAAGACAAAGTGGAGGAGAACTGACTTGAGGAGTATAGGTGACTCTCAAACGCCAGCTGCTGGTTAGTTAGGGAAAGTGTATGCCACCAACTTGTATTTCTGAAAAATTAGATTGGTATTTTTTTTTTTTACAACTTTAAAGAACCCTATCAAGCATAGCAAATGCCAAGAGGCCAAAAACAACAAAAAATCTTAATGCATATGATAAAACCAGATGATATGGAGAACACAATCCTAAACACCCAAATCAAAATATCAGAAGAGACACATTACTTGGCACAATTAATCAAATAACTACAATCAAGGAATGAAAACTTGGCACAGGATATAAAGGACATGAAGAAGAGCATGGCACAGGTTATAAGGGACATAAAGAAGACCTTAGAAGAGCATAAGGAAGAAATTGCAAGATTAAATTAAAAAAATAGAAAATCTTATGGAAATAAAAACTGTTGGCCAACTTAAAAAGACTCTGGATACTCATAATACAAGATTAGAGGAAGTTGAACAATGAGTCAGTGTCCTAGAAGCCTGCAGAAAAGAAAATGAAGAACAAAAGAAAGAATGGAGAAAAAAATGAAAAAATTGAAATGGATCTCAGGGATATGATAGATAAAATAAAACATACAAATTTAGTACTCATTGGTGTCCCAGAAGGGGAAGAGAAGGGTAAAGGTCTGGAAAAAGTATTCAAAGAAATTATTGGGGAAATCTCCCCAACCTTCTACACAATATAAATACACAAAGCTTAAATGCCCAGCGAATTCCAAATAGAATAAATCCAAATAAACCCACTCCAAGACATATTCTGATCAGACTCTCAAATACTGAAGAGAAGGAGCAAGTTCTGAAAGCAGCAAGAGAAAAGCAATTCACCACATACAAAGGAAACAACATAAGACTAAGTTGTGACTACACAGTGACCACCATGGAGGCAAGAAGGCAGTGGCATGACATATTTAAAATTCTGGGAGAGAAAAATTTCCAACCAAGAATATTTATCCAGCAAAACTCTCCTTCAAATTTGAGGGAGAGCTTAAATTTTTCACAGACAAACAAATGCTGAGAGAGTTTGCCAATAAAAGACCTGCCCTACTTCAGATACTAAAGGGAGCCTTACCTACAGAGAAACAAAGGAAGGAGAAAGAGATATAGAGAATTTTTAACAGATATATATATAGAACCTTACATCCCAAATCACTAGGATACTCATTTTTCTCTAGTGATCATGGATCTTTCCCCAGAATGGACCATATGCTGGGACATAAAACGAGCCTCAATAAATTAAAAAAAATTGAATATATTCAAAGCACATTCTCTGACCACAATGGAATAGAAATAGATGTCAATAATTTTTGAACTGTAACTCCACTATTTACTTCCTACAGGATATAAAATACACAAACTCTAATGACAAATCAGTGGTTTTGAACTCAATGTAAACTATGTAATTTTTGACAAGAACTATACAAAGTGGGGGAATGGAGGAGTATAGGAACATAGTTTATGTGTCCTATTGAAGTTAAGTTGGTATCAAAGAAAAACAACATTGTTATGGATTTAAGAGGCTAAATTTTAAGTCCCACAGTAAACACAAAGAAACTGCAAGAGAATATGACCACAGAGATGAAAAGTAGAGTATGGGTTAAGAGAAATGGGGGAAGGAGCAATGGGGAGTTAAGAAATGAGTGTAGGGTTGCTGTTTGAGGTGAAGAGAAATTTCTAGTAATGGATAGTGGGAAGGAGATAGCATTACAACATTCTAAATGTGATTAATCCCACTAGTGGAATGCTAGGAAGGGGTTGGAATGGGAAGATTTAGGCTGTATTCATGTTTCCAGAATTGGGGAAAAAAAAAGTCTAAATAGATGACAATTGAATGCCAAGGATGATCCTGTATGGGATATGAGGATGGAGGACAGGAGGCTCAAAGGGACACAGTTGAGACATAAGGAAAAATAAAAGGGAATATAGAATGTAAGCTTTGTATCAATGTTGATTCTCTTGTACTTCTTAGCTGCATTTAATGGGATTGCATAAAAGAATGTTCTTGTTCATGGGAATTGTATATGTGAATTATAGTGTTTGTTCAAGGATGTGTGCAGAGAGCTCTCATATGTTCAGAAGACAGAGCAATAGATGATAGATGATAGGGAGGGAGGGAGGGGGGAAGAAATAGCAGTGTGACAGCATGTTAAAGTTGGTGGATTGGGGTATCAGGGGAGGGGGGGTCAGTGTATGCTGCAGTTATGTGTATGTGGTTTGTATTGTTTTTGCAACTGTTCCCATAAATTTGAATTTATTTCAAAATAAAATTATAAAAAAGTAAAAAAAAACACAATAGAGAAGATCAATGGAACCAAAAGTTGACTCTGTAAAGAGCAATAAAGCTGGCAAAACTTTAGCTAGACTAAAAAGGACATAACTAAAATCAGAAATAGAAGGAGAGACATTACTATTGAAATCACAGAAATAAAATGGTTTATAAGAGACTATAATGAACAACTCTATGCAAACAAAATTAGATAACTGACATAAAATGGATGAATTATTAGAAATACACAAACTACCTACACTGACTCATGAAAGAAATAGAACATCTGAACAGATCAATAACAACTTTAGTGATCAAATTAGTAATCAAAACCCTCCCAAGAAAGAAAATCACAGGACCAGTTGAGTTCACTGGTGAATTTCACCAAACACTCCAAAATCACTAGTCATGCTCAAATTCCTCAAAAAATTTAAGTCAGAGGCACTGCTTCCTAATTCATTCTGTGATGTAAGCATTAGTCCAATACCAAAACCAGGCAAAGATCACCCAATCAAGGTACTTACCAATAGCTATTATGCATGTAGATGCAAAAATACTAAACAAAATACTAGCAAACACAATTCATCAGTGTGTTTCAAGAGTTACACACCATGATCAAGTAGGATTTATCCCAATTATTCAATATTCATTCAACATAAGAAAATCAATTAGTGTATTATGCTACATAATAGAACAAAGTAAAAAAAAAGTACTCATATTTATTTCATTTGCTGCAGAAAATTCATTGGGAAAACTGTATCCATTTTTTAGAAAAATACTCAGAAAACTAAGAATGGTATGAAATAAACTCAAAATGATAAACTCTACATGTGAAAATCCCAAAGATAACATCATCTACAATGGTGAAATGGTGAAAATGCACCCCCACAGAGATCAGGGTAAAAATTGGAAACCCACTGTCACCAATTTATTCAACATTGAAATGGAAGATCTAGCCAGAGTAATTAAGCATATAAAAAAATGCATCCAAATTGGCAAAGAAGAAGGAACACTTTCCCTATTTGCTGATGGCATGATGCTACATGTAGAAAATTCTGAAAAATCCACAAAATAAGAGCTAATAAACCAATTCAGCAATATGGCAGAGTAGAAAAACAGTGTGAAATATTAATGGTGTTTCTAAACATGAATAATGAACAACTTTAAAAGGAAATGAAGAAAAATATTCCATTCACATTAGCAAATGAAAAAGCAAATATCTAGGATTAAATTAAACCAAGGGAATAAAAGATTTCTATACAGAAAACTACAAAACATTGCTGAAAGTATGGAAAAGAGGCCTAAAAGAGTAAGGAAATTCCATGTTCATGGATTGGAAAACTAAATATTGTTAAGATGTCGATTCTACCCAAGCCAATTTACTGATTCAAAGCAATCCCATTAAATTTCCAATATATATCTTTGCAGAAATGGAAGAGCCAAACAAGAAATTTGTATGGGAGAGTGTTCCAGTTTGCTAATGCTGCCATAATGAAAAACACCAGAGATGGATTGGCTTTTATAAAGAGGGTTTATTTGGTTACAAAGTTACAGTCTTAAAGCCATGAAGTGTCCAAGGTAAGGCATCAATAGTAGGGTACCTTCGCTGAAGGATGGCCAAAGTCATCCTGAAAACCTCTGTCATCTGGAAAGACATGTGGCTGGTTTCTACTTGCTCCCAGGTTGCATTTCAAAATGGCATTCTCCAAAATATTAGCTTTCAATAGCTGTCTTCAAAATATCTCTCAGCTGCAGCAAGCAGTGAGCTCCTTCTGTCTAAGCTTTTGATATGGCTACAGTGACTCAATGGGTGGGGTAACACATCCATGGAAATTATCCAATCAAGGTCTTGCCCACAGATGGCTGAGTCACACCTCCATGGAAACACTCAACCAATAGTTTCCAGCCTACTCAACACTAATACATGTGCTCCCACAAAATTGCATCAAAGAACATGGTGTTTTAGGGGACATCATACATCCAAACCATCACAGAGTGTTTTAGATTCTTGGGTTGTTAAAGCAAATATCATGAAATGATTTGGCTTAAACACTGGAAATTTATTTGCTTACAGTTTAAGTTCATGAAAATGTCCAAAATTAAGGCATCATCAAGGCAATGCTTTCTTGACAAAGTGGCTGCAGACAGTCCTTGGCTGCTCTGTCACATGTAAGGCACATGGTGGTGTCTGTTGGTTTCTTCCTTCTGTTCAGGGTTTCATTGATTTCAGCTTCTTGCTTTTATGGCTTTCTCTCTATCTGAATTTCATTCTCTTATAAAGGAGTCAAAAAGAAGATTAAGAGCCATTTGGATGAGGTATATCACGTTTTCTCTGAAGTAGCCTGTTTTTGCAGTCAGAATTGTCTTTATTGACTTTAAGTTTTTGTACACGGAGAAAAATCATGTTCTTATCCATCATGAACAAAACTTAAAAAGGCAGAACTAGAAGATGTGTCCTTCAACAAAGTAAAGCTGTGCTAAATGTTCCAAACTTTCAATTTTTAAAATAAATATTGTCATTTTCCATCGTCTACTTTCATGTCTTCAGAGCATCATAGGAAAACCAAAGCCTACTACAAATAACAATTTTGTTTCAAGTCCCAGCTCACTATGTTTGGTAACTCATCATACCATATCCACCTGTGTTAGGAGGAGTTATTACAGGAGAAGTGTCTTGTCCTTGGGGAGGCTGAGCACCAAATCCACCCATCCAAGCAGCAGAAGGTGATTGAGTTACTGCAAATCCTTGTTGATTCCATGGCTGCCCGTACACCCCATAAGGCAGTACTTGCCACTTATTTGCCATATACTGTCTATATTATTGTGGGTTTCCATAAACTTGGCTCCACTGGCCCCACTAACTATAGTGAACCTGTTGGAAGTTGTTAGTCATATCAGGAGATTCTTTACCACAATAACGTTTAACATGTCCTTCAATTGTAGTACCATTCACTGAAACAATGGCATGGGCTGCACTTTCATGGGTTGAAAACCTGACAAATGAATAGCCCTTCTCTGGAGAAACTCTTATGTCCATAATTTGTCCAAATGGTGAAAATGTCTGACTCATAAGCTGATCTGTTAACCCAGAAGCAATTCCTCCACAGCTTATGGTACAATTTTTTGGGACTTGACTGGTTTACTACATCTTCAAATCTCAACTGCTTAGTGTTGTTTTCTTGTGTACTTTTGGGTGCAGGTGGTTTACACATGGCCCAACTGGTTCAGATCTGATGACCACCCAACCATGGACCTCCTGTATGCACAACTGCATTTTCTGCATCCAGGTTGTGATAAAAACATACAAAACCATAGCCTTTGGATTTTCCAGTTGTCATGTCTTTGACTACCCAGGATCCAATATTTTACCAAAGGGGGAAAATGCTGATTTGATATCTTCTGTTGCAATTTCTGGACTCAAATCCCCAAGAAACACATGGAAGAATTGGAACTATCTTCTTTTCTGGCTACTTGGTGCTGTTGACCAGTTATTTTGACCTCATTTCCCATTTTTTCTGCCATTTTTAGCAGCTAATGCAGCAGCTGCATCTCTGTGTTCATAAAACTCAACAAAGCAATATGGGTCATTGATTGTATGCTGCAAAACAGAAAATCCAACAGAGGAGTTGACCCTTCTGCTATTGTATTGCTGTGTTATCATTTTACAACTTTTCCAGGGTCCAATTTGACTGAATAATTGAAGTATAAGGACTTTAGTTACATCTCTGGAGAGGTTACCTACAGATATAATCCAGGGCTGTCTGTCATTTTCCATCATGGTGGATGTGATGGGTTGATCCTGGGACAAGGGGAAGGGCAGGGCTGGGGAGGGGAGAAGGTGGGGAGGAAGGGGCAGGGGACTCCAGGAACCAGCTGGGGACAGAGGAAAGGCACTGAACCCTGCTCTCAGGCTTGCTTCCCTCAGCCTGTTCTGGACACTGTGTTCCTACCAAGGGAAGCAATAGGAGGAGCAGGCCAATTGACTTTTGAAAAGGGTGCTAAGTGCACACAATGGGTAAAGAATGCCCTCTTCTAAAACAGTGTTGGGAAAACTGGACAGCAATCTGCAAAAGAAAAAATCTTCCCCCTACCTCTCACCATATGCAAGAATTAACCCAAATTGGATCAAATAACTAAATGTAAGGAGAAAAACTGTTAAATCTGTTGGGAATTGAATTTTGTACCCACAAAACCATATCCTTAATATCAACCCATTCCTGTGGGTGTAAACCCATTCTAAATAGGACCTTTGAAAGATGTTATTTTTAATTAAGCTGTGGCCAAATGCATTCATTGGGGTTTTAATCTAATTCCCAGTGTCCTTTATAGGCAGAATGAAATTCCTACTTATAAATAAAGCCATAGAGGAAGCTGGAAATCAATGGGATCTGGAGTGGAAAGGAGAATGGCATCACCATATGCATTGCCACATAATAGAAAACCAAGTATGAAGGATCACTAGCAACCAACCACAGAAATGCCAATCTTTAGCAAAAATGAATTGCTTTCCTGATGCCTCACTTTTGGAATCCTGCCAGCTTCAAAACTGTGAGCTAAGTTCTCATTGTTAAAGCCAAAATATTTTATGATATTTGCTTTACCAGCCAAAAAAGTCTGTCAAACTTCTAGAGGGAAAGATAGGGAAACCTCTTCAGTATCCTGTGTTAGGCATTGGCTCCTCAGCATTTACACCAAAAGCACAGGAAAAAAGAAAAAAACAATAGATAAATGGGACTTCATCAACATTTAATACTTTTTTCAATCAAATTACTATATCATAAAAGAAAGATAACACAACATACAGAATGGGAGAAAATATTCATAAATAATTGATAAAATAAGTGTTTATTGTCTAGAATATATAAAGTGATCCTACAACTCACCCACAAAAAGACAAACAACTCAATTAAAAATTGGCAAAACTTGAATGTTTTTCTCCCAAGAAGAGATATAAATGGCTAATAAATTCATGAAAAGATGCACATCATTACTATTAAGGAAACACAATTCAACACAGTGAAGTACAATTTCACACCCACTAGAATGTCTGCTATTAAAAATAGAAAATGAAAAGTTTTGTAGAAAATATTTAGAGAAGAGAATACTCATTCATTGTTGGTGACAATATAAAACATGTTCCAGCTGCTGTGGGAAGGAATTTGGTTGCTCATCAAAAAGTTAAGTATAGATTTACCATGTGATCCATCAATCCCACTTCTAGGAATATACCCTAAAAAATGAAATCAGGGACTCAGATATTTGCACAACAATGTTCATAGTAGCATTATTCATATGTCAAAAGATGGTAGCAACACAAGTGTCCATTACCTGAAGAATGGATAAACAAAATGTGATATACATATATAATGGAATATTATTCAACCAATAAAAGGAATGAAGTTCTGACACAAGCTATACCACACAAGAACTTTAAGACATAATGTTGAGTGAAATAAGCAAGACTGAAAAGGACAAATATTGCATGATCTGACTGATATGAAATAATTAGAACATGCAAATTTATAGAGTCAAAAACTAGAATACAGGTTAATAAGCTTTGGCATATAGGGAGAGAATAGGGAGTTAAAGGTTAAATTATAGAGTTTCCATTTTTGGGTTAATTAAGAATGGCTCTTTATATTTCCTTTTACATAAATATTATTCAATTTTCTTTTTCTCAAAATCACTCTTATTCTAGTTTTATTATTTTATTTCTCCTACTTTTTTAGATTAAATCAAATTTTTTTATTGTAGCTGACAGAAATAGTGGATTATTTTTAATTTTTGTTACATCTATAATAAGCAAGAATTTAATCTTTTCAGTAACCATGAGTGTCACTTTACCTCTCAGGCAGTGCTATGCATTGTTCATATTGACCTCGATCATATAAACATTATAGAGTTTAATATTTTAATTCCTATTTCACCAAAATTAAGCTTGTATTTTAGTATATTTTTTTAAATTTTCAAATCCAAATGTCTTGCAGTTTTTATATTTTGATTATTAATTTAAAAATATATTTTTGTCAGATAATCTAGCTCCTTTAGTTTAAAGTTTGAAAATTTGTTGAAATTTATTGATTAATTGTAATATATTTTTATATGTGACTCTTAGATTCAGGGAAAGAAAGTTTCCAATGTTGTTATGCAAATTTGTCATGAAATATATTATTCAGAATTTATAAATTTGAGGAAGCTGGTCTACTGCTGGATTAATGAGACATAGATGTGTTTTGTTCACAATGCCACTTCATTTTATTCATTAATTCAGGAAATATTTTATTGAATATCTACAATGTGCCAGTTATTCTGTACAAAATATGGCAGAAAATAAAAGGAATTTTTCTATCTTGGAGATACAGAAGTAAGTGATATGCCATGTTAGAATGCAAAAAGTAACAGAAAAAAATGAATATGTAAGACAGTCTAGAGGGTGCAAGATCTGGGGGCAAGGACATAAAGCAACTGCAAAAAGTGTGATCAGGGCAGGCCTCAATGAAGAGATGGCATTTGAACAAAGACTTCAAGGGGCAAGAGTTAGTCATATGTATTCATGAGAGGAAAGTTCTCCAAAGAGGGGAATAGCAGGGAAAAGCCCTGGACAGGTGTTGGATCCTGAAGTTTGAGGAGTTTCATCTAACAAAAGTGGCATTCTATCATGTGAGGGGGAAAGTATAAACAAATTCATGTATATGGATGGTGATAACTGTTGTGGAGGAAAAAAAAAACAAAACTAAGGGGTCCATGGATAATACAATAGGGCTTGTTCTCTTAAAACAAGAATTTATCAAAAATTCTTCAAGGATGATGTCAGTGCAAAGTTCTGCAAATTATCTGAAATTTCTTCCTGTTTATGGATCAACAAATGTTTCTTTAGATTGTTTATATACACTTACTTAGTTTTTGTAACCCATAGGAAATGCCCCAAGGAGAATATGATCCAATTATCTTCTTGCTCTAAACAACATGATGATTTATTCAATAATATTAAGCAAATGATTCTGCAATAATGCATTATATGTTGATATTTGTTGAATGAATAGAGTTCTTTGGCCTCTAATTTAAAATGATACCTTAGAAAATGTACACATATTTGATTTAACAATATATAAGAAATGTTAAGATATGAGACCTAAATGTATCTGGTAAGCTCTGATATGGGTCAATGTGTAACTTTTATAAGGCCCAGTTTCCTCAACCTGGCAATGTATCCCATATTATACTGCAAGGAAATAAGTAAATATGGGAAAGTATAATAATGTTAAGCCACAACACACCTCTTGCAAACCTAGCATATTGATTCATAGTGATCCAAATTCATTATACTTCTACTCTGTTTAAATTATTAAGTACTGTGTTTGGAGTGAATAAGGTGTAAATGTTGGCCTTTTTTTCGTATATTATTATTCAAAGTAATAACAAAAATACAAAATGACATTGGCATATGAAAATGAAACTATCAAAACATGAAGCTCTGGAGGTCTTCAGCAGTGTTGTAATTTTGTGAATTCAGAATACTGACTTATAGTTTACTCAGAAGATATAGCAACACACACACACAAAAACACACCCAGGGGTATGGGAGATGTGGGGTTTGTTTTTTTCTTATTTCTGTTCTGGAGTAATGATAATGTTCTAAAATTGATCAGGGGATTTATTCAAAACAATATGATGATACTGTGAGCCAGTGATTGTATACTTTGGATGGTTTGTGTGGTGTGTGACTATATCTCAATAAAAGTGAAGAAATAAAACACATGTAGGAGGCAAATAGAGAAAATTACCATTGGTAGGCAATGGAGAACTAACATAATTTTTTCTTTTTCCAATTCTCTAGGTGCTCCTGATGGTCTGCTTATTAAAAATACTTTTAAGGCCTATATTTAGTGCTGATAAACAACAAATACAAATGCCATGGAGTGTAAATACTCTCAGGATGAAATACCATGTTGTGATGAGGGTCTGGCAAATTTTCGAGAGTGTGTAAGGTGGTCCTCCCTGATGAAGTGACATTTGAGCCAAAATTTGAAATAATGGCTGCAGCACGATGCTAACCGTTCCTTTCACTGACCCACTTTAAAATACGAGTAGATAATAAAGGTAAACAGACATTTGAGTAAACACTCTACTTGAAAGAGAGAGAGAGAGAAACAAATACTAAAAATAAAATTGAATGAAACTGAGACAAGACAGGCTCAAGAAAAGTGAGTAGAGCAGAAACACTGGAAGGCAAGTTTCTAATAAAGGAGTAAATTCTGGAATGTACAGGTCTCAGAAACTACTGTAACAGCAGTATATAAGGTCTAAATTGCAGAGAACCACATAGGAAGGAAAGATCTGTATAGCTATGGAATTCAAGGAACTGAAAGTATAAAGTGCTTATAAATGTGGCTCACAATAAAACCACAAGAGTGATTCCTGAGCATGAAACTGGAAAAATTACATGGATATAACCCTGGTCTATGTCTACACCTCTTTCTGATTGACCCATATCAGAGCTTACCAGATACATTTAGGTCTCATATCTTAACATTTCTTATATATTGTTAAATCAAATATGTATACATTTTTTAAGGTATCATTTTAAATTAGAGGCCAAAGAACTCTATTCATTCAACAAATATCAACATATAATGCAGTATTACAGAAATGCTCATCACATTTAAAAATGGAGGAATAAAAGAATTACAATTAAACTCCATATAAGGGCATTTAAAAGTACAAAAGTCTAAAAAGAAAATAATGTTCCAAACATTATAATCTCAGTACATACTATAAGGACATATGGCAGGAAAATAAATACCATAACTTATTACAGTAAAAAAAATTGTTAGAACTCCAATTAAATGACATTAATCTGAAATGAGATCAATAGAATGATATGAAATCATGATTCAAAGAACTCAGAAATCAAAAGTAAAGGAAAACAGATATCATGACTAGTTTTAAAATACAAATGTGAGTATTCAGTGTAGAAAACACAAAAAAGGAAAGAAAAAAATGAAAAGGTAAAAGGAAATCATAGGTGATTATTAGAATGAATGACTTTCAAAAGATTTTTGAATATATGAGTGATCTAGCATTTTAAAAAGTTAGTGTAGTGATTCTGGAAAGTCATAATAAAATGTAGATTGCAAAATGTTACAGGAAATAACTTAGTTTAACTGCCAAATAAATATTACATATAAATTATCATTTGGATATTACATAATAGAAGCTTATATATATTGCATAATTAGAATGATCCTGACATAACATTTTCTTTAGATAAGAGAAAGAGCACAGAAATTTAAGTGACTTATCCAGAGTGCTAGCGTTATTTTCATTTTGAACGGTACCCAGAATTATGCTAAATATTTTGACATAGTTACTCACTATTCTGCAGGAGTCATAGAATTTGGTGTTATCAGACCAAGGCAATGGACTCTTTTGCCCAATGTGCTCAAATGACCAATTCCTGAGGCACTGGGGTTTCAAAGTGAGAAAGAGTTTTATTGCTAGGCATGAAGCAGGAGAACATATAGCATATTGGTCCAAAAATCTGTCCCCTGAGTCTACAATAATTCTGATAGTTTTATAGTACAAAAAGATGGGCAGATTTTAGGATAATGAGTACAGTGGACTCAGATGATGTAATTAGAATTGATCTAATTATTAAGCACACACAAATAGATTATATGCTTAGTCACAGAACATATGTAAGAAAATGGTGGCCTTAATATGATGTTGGGTGTGATTTACAGTATTATAATGAGGTATAGGTGACTTGCAGTTTAAAGTTTAAGTTACTGCACATGTCAGGTGGCCCCATTTTGTTAAGAACCAGCTTCAGTTATCAAGATAACTTTGGACTTGGGGTGGCTTAGTTCTGGGCTGACCTAAGACCTTTCATTAATAAACATTAGGGGGTATCTTTAGTGATCACAAGACTTTAAATTTGGAAAACTGGATAAATAGGTGCAAATGAATGTTAGTCACAAGGATTTTATAATCACAAAGGCACAAAATGAAGCCTATACCATCATCATCAGGGATCAAGGCAGCTGGATTACAGTTCTGGTTTCAGGTATTTCCTTCTGTCTACTCTAATATACCAGAAAGTAAAAAGGAATATTAGTATAATGATTCAGTAATAATAAGCAGTCCTTAAATCCTAACTTCTTGGTTATAATTGAATTATTTTCATGTCTGATGTAGAAATGAAGGGAAAAAATAAGAGAGGAAAAACACAATGGAGAAGAGGAGAAGAGAAGGTAAAGGGGGGCAGAAAGGATATTGAAGGAAATGATCACTGAAAATATCCTACCCCTTATGAAATACATAAAATTACAGATCCAATAAGTACAGCACACCACAAACAGAATAGGTCTGAATAGACCAACTCCAAGGCACCTACTAATCGGATTGTCCAATGTCAAAGACAAAGAGAGAATTCTGAAAGCAGCAAGAGAAATGTGACCCATCAATTACAAAGGAAGCTCCATAAAACTATGTGCAGATTTCTCCACAGAAACAATTTAGGTGACAAGGCAGTGGTATGCTATACGTAAGGTACTGAAAGATAACAAGTGCCAACCAAGAATTCTATATCTGGCACAACTCTCCTTTAAAAATAAGGAAGAGTTTAAGATATTTTCAGTAAAACAGACACTGAAATAGTTTATGAACCAGAAAATTGCTCTACAAGAAATTCTAAATGGAACACTGCAGGCATACAGGAAAAGACAGGAGAGTGAAATTTGGAGAAGAGTATAGGAATGATGACTATCAGTAAGTGGAGAGAGAGAGAGAGAGAGAGAGAGAGAGAGAGAGAGAGAGAGAGAGAGAGAGAGAGAGAGAGAGAGAATAAGATTGGACCTATGAAATAAAATAGACAAAATGGTAAATTATTGCACAATATTGTAAGCACACTGAACAAAGCTGAGTGAGAGTATGGTTGGAAGACGAAGTCAAGGGCATGTGTGACATCAGAAGGGAGGACAGAGAATAAGGACTGGGACTTTACTGAACTTAGTGAAGAATCACTTAGTGAAAACTAAAACTTAATTTAGTGAAAGCTAAGGTGGACAATGATGTCGATCAATGTACAAATATAGGATTGTTTTTACATGAAGGAGAACAAATGAATGTCATCGTTGCAAGGTGTTAAAAATGGGATGGTGTATGAGAAAATACAATCAATGCAAATTAGCATCTATAGTAACAGTAACATTTTAATAGACTTCCATTAACTATAATAAAGTCAATATACAAAAGCTATATGTCAAGAAGAGTGGGATATAAAGGAGAGATATGGGATCCTTGGTGCAATTATTGTTTACCCTTTAATTTGATTTTACTTAATTTTTTTATCTTCATTTTTATTCCTCTTCTGTTTTTTCAGAAGAAATAGGAATGTCCTCATATAGATTGTGATGGTGAATGCATAACTTTTGATTATAACAGGAACCATTGCGTGCTTATGTAGGATGGATTGTATGGTGTGTGAATAAAGCTTTAAAAAGGTGGGGAAGTAGAATGGTGCAGTCATTTTGGAGGGCAGTATGCTTGTTCCAGAGAAGCCCAAGTATAGAATTGCCAGATATAGATAGAAGGTAGCCTCCACCCCCACCCCTGCCTGCAGCTCTGCCCACCTCAGAGTCCCCCAAGATACAGCCTGAGCCCAGTGCAGAACCCAGGCTGCTGCTAAAAGTGGAGGATCCCGGGCCAAGGAGGATCCTGGGGCTGAGACCACTCCTATGCTGGCCTCTCAGGTTCACTTCACCCAGGGGGAGGTGGAAAGTGAAGTGGGAAGCCCCACAGCAAAGGCACTTCCTCAGGCACTTGTTGAAGAAAAGCCATCTGCCCCCATCCCCATCCTGCTGGAAGAGGGGAGTGCAGGTGTGGGTGATAAGGCACCACCTCCACCAGAGATGTCTGCAGAAGTGACACAGAGACAGAGACCTCAGCAATTCAGGAAAAGGAGTGGGATGACACAGCTGCCATGCTGGGCAGCTTTATTGATTGCCCTTCTAATGAGGAGAAGCCAACACCTGCCCCAGAGCTCCATACCTAGCCCACTCCTGCTGCCCAATTCCCCTTTTCCAGTAAAGTTATGTCCTTATCTATCTTTTCAGTTCTTCTAATGGAAGAAATGAAAACATGGTGAACACTAGCATTCTTTAATGGAACACTGTTGGGCTCCAAATCTAAGGGAAGCCCTGACATTCCAATTTCTATTTATATGTCTACAGGGCAAAATCTCCTGTTAAGGGAGTCAGCCTAGTTATATCCTCCTGTTTGATTTTGAAATGTAAAATGGTAGTAATGGCAAAGGCAATCACAAAGAGGTTTGGCTCAAGTGGCTGAATTTCCCTGTGCAAAATAAAGGAAGAAATTGTTTTATTCACTTGACTAAATGAGTGTTAAAGAAAATTAAAAGAAAATTAAAATAAAAACCTTTGAATTTAAGTATTTATTTTCCAGTTACTGATGATAAATTTACTCCATCCTGTTCACAAATTACACTATCTTCAAATTTACAAACACGAAGGAGTGGTGGTGTTTTTTAATCAAAAACTTTTACAGTGGAAAGCACCCATATAAGAATTAGTTTCATGAAGAGTGTACATGAAATGCCTTTCTTTAATGGTCATAATTATAAGACAGATGGAACCACAACAGTATCACTAGATTGTAATAAATTCAAATAGGAAACAAATATGGAAAATATGTAATTTTAAAATATTTCCAGGTGATTGAAAATCAAGGTAAATTAGATTCACATTTCTACTTGTCTTACAGTAAAGCACTTCAACTAAATGATTTTGTGCTTTTTCTGGCAGTGATGTTACCATTACTCCTTCAGGAATAGTGGTAAACCAGGTAACAGGTGAAGGTAGGTGCATTTTTTTTTTTTTTACATACAAAAGCAGTGAAATGTCTTTTATTTTTATTTTTCAGATTTTATTTTTGAAAGTTAATATCAATTAATTGCCCATTTCAGGCTTTGCAGCATGTTTTAACATTATTGTTGCTCAAATTGAACTTAATTACAATATTTACTGTTTCTCTATTGATATGCTCAGTATTCCCTCAATGTCCTTGGATGGACTTTTGAGAAATATTTCTGTCAGTAAGAAGTCACAGCCATTTCACTAATACATTAGAGCTGTTTATGTAGTCTCTAAAATAATTATCAAATAAATAGCAACCAATGAAAACTAATAAAATTCTCTATAAAAGCTATTGCTGAAAAAAATTAAATCATGAAATTTGCTGTAAGTAGTATTTGACTTCTTGTATTATTCTCTATGACATCAGACTAATTCTCATTCAATGGATTGTGAAGAAAAAAAGTGCATGACCAAAAAAAAAAACAATGAAGAGGTACTAGTATATGAACTGAAAGTCTAAGAGATTGGGCACAATTTCATCCAGGAATCATAATTAGAAACAAGAATTTGGCATGTTTTTCCTTCAACATGTCATAGTCCAAAGTGTTTGAACCATTCTTAATGCATTAGTCCCTATATTTCCCAGGATTTAAAGGCGTAAAACATGTGCCATGCACAGGGCCAGACTGCATTCACTGGCATAGAAATGATTTATATCCATAACATAAAACACCTCAAGGTTTTATCATACTGAGATGTTCATATATAAAAAAGAGTAAGTATAAATCAGCTTAAAATTACTGCAATGTGAAGGAAGCAATCTGTCTTTATTTTCAGAAAGGCTCTCATAGATCTAGGTGAAAAATTTTTCTAATACATAGAGTACATAGCTTCATAATTGTGGGGTTAGGGAAAAACATGCTCATTTGACTCTGAGAATTCTAGATTAAATTAAATGATTAAGTTAAATTCTGATTTCTGTGTAAATTCAGGCAACTTATACTGTCTCATGAAAACACACACACAAAGAAATCTTATAAGTTCTAATGTAGTTTGAGTGCTATGTTAATAAAATAAGTTCTAAAGGTATTGATTACTGTTATAATATGTATCAATGTATAGTTTGGACATAACAAGAAAATACATTTCTGTTAAAAAAATCCTCATTCTCTTTCTCTCCCTCCACCTTTCTCTCCCTGTCTCTCTGTCTCTCCCTTCCAATAATCCATGGGCTACATACAGAAATATTTACTGAGGAATGTTAGGGGCAAAAGAGGAATTGGGAGGATAGGAAGAAGCACAGTGAAAAGAAATAGTTATGTGAGCAATTCTGAAAAATGTATCAATACATAATCGACTAAAGTAATTCATTTCAAAATACATCTCGACTAACACACACTGGAGAAATTTCAGCAATACTAAAACTCTAACCTTGAATTCACTGATATGTCTGAGACAAGGCAACAGTTGTGGAGGATCAAGAATCTGTATAACCCTGCATTAAAATCTCAAATTTAGCACCTATTGGCCATGTGAGCTTTGAAAAGCAACATCATCTTTCCCAAACAAAGAGTGACTAAAACTGACACAAATTTTCTGGCATGTCCTCTTCAACTTCTTGAACATGGTGTCATTGCAGAGTGCTCATTTCTGAGATGTATTGAAATATTTGTATTAAACTAAAGTTTTGATTATATGTGAAGTATGCACAAAATTAAAATATCACATCTAAATTTTATATACCTAAAATAAAATAGTGAGTTATGAAATCAATTATTTTTCACCAAAGCATTGAACAAGAAAGCTCTCTAAACCAGAATCAAAGTATTTCTCCTTTGAGTTATGCATATGTTTGTTATATGAAAATAAGTACGCATTAAGTAAGTATCATTCTATTGAGTATACATCCAGCAAATACCAATATTCTATGCTATAAGGGATGAAAATGATTCATTTTTCTCACTACATTTTTGCTTATGACATGTCAGTGGAATAATGGTATGTTGACTTAAATTCTCCTGATACCCTCGACAGTATAATTTTCTGACCATTTGTGGTCACAGATTTTCTGTTAAGCAAGAAACTGGATTACAAATGGGAACAAGTTTTATAGCTAACCATGCCCCACTATATAAATTAAATCATTCTATGGAACTAGAAACATGGTAGAGAAAATGAATGGAATTTAGCAATTTCATTCTATCTGCTCTGCAAGGAAGTATTCCTGTTAGCTAATATTTCAGGATTATTCCACTGATTGCGTCCATGTGTACTTGATTTCACTGTGAGGAGGTAGAGGCTGGAAAAAATATAGATCCTGAATTAAAAAAAATAAAAAATCTGAAAGACTCAAAATCATTTTCTCAACTCTTATATGTTCTGAAAGCATAAAGTAGCATATGTTCATGAGAACAGTTTCACAAACATTAAACTTGAGAAGAAGGAAAGCTCTGATAGGAACTACCACATATTAAGTGGTTAATAGGGTTATGAAATTTGTGATTATCATTTATGTAATCTACATAGCAATCTGCAAAACAAAATATTGTTCTTTTATTCTAGAGAAAATTCATGCTAAGATAGATGTATAATTTGACCAAATACACACAGCTAGTTATCATCTCAGCCAGGATTCAAGTCCAGGTTTCTATGACTTCACATGTTAAGCCACTAAACTATATATTATATCCCACTGTGGGATGCAAATCTCTGGAATTATTATTGCTTAGAAACAATACAAACAAATTGCTAAATTCCATTCATTTTCTCTACCATGTTTCTAGTTCCATAGAATGATTTAATTTATATAGTGGGGCATGGTTAGCTATAAAACTTGTTCCCATTTGTAATCCAGTTTCTTGCTTAACAGAAAATCTGTGACCACAAATGGTCAGAAAATTATACTGTCGAGGGTATCAGGAGAATTTAAGTCAACATACCATTATTCCACTGACATGTCATAAGCAAAAATGTAGTGAGAAAAATGAATCATTTTCATCCCTTATAGCATAGAATATTGGTATTTGCTGGATGTATAATCAATAGAATGATACTTACTTAATGCGTACTTATTTTCATATAACAAACATATGCATAACTCAAAGGAGAAATACTTTGATTCTGGTTTAGAGAGCTTTCTTGTTCAATGCTTTGGTGAAAAATAATTGATTTCATAACTCACTATTTTATTTTAGGTATATAAAATTTAGATGTGATATTTTAATTTTGTGCATACTTCACATATAATCAAAACTTTAGTTTAATACAAATATTTCAATACATCTCAGAAATGAGCACTCTGCAATGACACCATGTTCAAGAAGTTGAAGAGGACATGCCAGAAAATTTGTGTCAGTTTTAGTCACTCTTTGTTTGGGAAAGATGATGTTGCTTTTCAAAGCTCACATGGCCAATAGGTGCTAAATTTGAGATTTTAATGCAGGGTTATACAGATTCTTGATCCTCCACAACTGTTGCCTTGTCTCAGACATATCAGTGAATTCAAGGTTAGAGTTTTAGTATTGCTGAAATTTCTCCAGTGTGTGTTAGTCGAGATGTATTTTGAAATGAATTACTTTAGTCGATTATGTATTGATACATTTTTCAGAATTGCTCACATAACTATTTCTTTTCACTGTGCTTCTTCCTATCTTCCCAATTCCTCTTTTGCCCCTAACATTCCTCAGTAAATATTTCTGTATGTAGCCCATGGATTATTGGAAGGGAGAGACAGAGAGACAGGGAGAGAAAGGTGGAGGGAGAGAAAGAGAATGAGGATTTTTTTAACAGAAATGTATTTTCTTGTTATGTCCAAACTATACATTGATACATATTATAACAGTAATCAATACCTTTAGAACTTATTTTATTAACATAGCACTCAAACTACATTAGAACTTATAAGATTTCTTTGTGTGTGTGTTTTCATGAGACAGTATAAGTTGCCTGAATTTACACAGAAATCAGAATTTAACTTAATCATTTAATTTAATCTAGAATTCTCAGAGTCAAATGAGCATGTTTTTCCCTAACCCCACAATTATGAAGCTATGTATTCTATGTATTAGAAAAATTTTTCACCTAGATCTATGAGAGCCTTTCTGAAAATAAAGACAGATTGCTTCCTTCACATTACAGTAATTTTAAGCTGATTTATACTTTTTTAAATATATGAACATCTCAGTATGATAAAACCTTAAGATGTTTTACGTTATGGATATAAATCATTTCTATGCCAGTGAATGCAGGCTGGGCCTGTGCATGGCACATGCTTTATGCCTTTAAATCCTGGGAAATATAGGGACCAATGCATTAAGAATGGTTCAAACACTTTGGATTATGACATGTTGAAGGAAAAACATGCCAAATTCTTGTTTCTAATTATGGTTTCTGGATGAAATTGTGTCCAATCTCTAAGACTTTCAGTTCGTATACCAGTACCTCTTCATTTTTTTTTTGTCTGGTCATGCACTTTTTTCTTCACAATCCATTGAATGAGAATTAGTCTGGAAAATGTCAATAGAGGAAAAACTAAGATGGCAGCTAGTTGAGACAGGGCAAAAATCCCCTCCATGAAAAACACTAGATAAAAACCAGAAAGAGACCCAGAATACCAGTTACAGTGATGCGCCAGCTGGATGAGGTCTGCTAGTCCCCAGGGGCCATATACTTGGTGAAACCAGGAGACTGCATTCTGAAAAAAGTGAGTAAGCTGGCTGGAAGACCACAGCCATGCGGCAGTCCAGGGAAGCCAGGGTTTGACATTTGGAGACCGATGGGCTCTTTAAAAAGAAAAAAAGGGAAAAACCCAGGAGCAGCTGCAGCTGTGATAGTGGGGACCACACAGTAAAACACAGCAATATGGGGCTGGGCCAGCCTCTTAGCATCTGGCCTGGTAGATAGCCTGCTGGAGATACCCTTGGGGCCAGGGGAATGGAGGGGAGAGCCAGAAGCAGAAAGAAACCCCATGGGTAACAGCTGGCTCCCTGGAGGGCTGGATAAACTCCTGCCTGGGGCTATGCCCACAGCCCAGAGCCCTGCCAGTTGTCCCAGAGCTGGGAAGGAGGAACTGTGCAAGGAGGGGGTTGTGGAGATGCCCTGTTTGGCCATCTTTGCATCAGGCTGAAAGCGCCCTGGAATGGCCCGGCAGCCCGGGGCTTCCCTTGAGTGATGGTGCACACTGGTGACATAGCACAGCATTCCCTTGGCAGAGGTCCTGGAGGATCATGGCTGGGCAGGGGGACTTGCTCAGAGAACCCAGGGACACTACACCAAGTCCAGTGGTTTGTGGGACAGTGAGAGAGAGGGTCTGGGGCTGAAATGAAATGAAGGCTTAGACTCTTGCAGCGGCCTTGAAACTCCGGGTACCTGGGGGATTTGAATATTAAAGCTGTCCTTCCTCCCTGGCCACCTGTACACACACCACATATTCAGGGTGGATGGCTCCAGCAACACACCCAAACTGAGTTCTCCAACTGAACCCCACAAGAATCATTACCCCAACACCACAGGAACAAGGTGGAGAACTGACTTGAGGGGTATAGGTGACTCACAGATGCCACCTGCTGGTTAGTTAGAGAAGGTTTATGCCACCAAACTGTGTTTCTGAAACATTAGATAGGTATTTTTTTTTACAACTTGAAAGAACCCTAGCAAGCAAAGCAAATGCCAAGAGGCCAAAAACAACAGAAAATCTCAATGCATATGATAAAACCAGATGATATGGAGAATCCAACTCCAAACACACAAATCAAGTTATTGGAAGAGACACAGTATTTGGCAAAATTAATCAAAGAACTACAATCAAGGAATGAAAACATGGCAAAGGATTTAAAGGACATCAAGAAGACCATGGCCCAGGATATAAGTGACATAAAGAAGACCCTAGAAGAGCAGAAAGAAGAGATTGCAAGAGTAAATAAAAAAATAGAAGATCTTATGGAAATAAAAGAAACTGTTGGCCAAATTAAAAAGACTCTGGATATTCACAATACAAGACTAGAGGAAGCTGAACAACATCTCAGTGTCCTAGAGGTCCACAGAACAGAAAATGAAAGAACAAAAGAAAGAATGGAGAAAAAATTTGAAAAAAATCAAAATGGATCTCAGGGATATGATAGATAAAATAAAACATCCAAACTTAAGATGCATTGGTGTCCCAGAAGGGGAAGAGAAGGGTAAAGTTCTAGAAAGAATATTTAAAGAAATTGTTGGGGAAAACTTCCCCAACCTTCTAAACAATATAAATACACAAAGCATAAATGCCCAGCAAACTCCAAATAGAATAAATCCAAATAAACCCACTCCGAGACATATTCTGATCACACTGTCAAATACTGAAGAGAAGGAGCAAGTTCTGAAAGCAGCAAGAGAAAAGCAATTCACCACATACAAAGGAAACAACATAAGACTAAGTTGTGACTACTCAGCAGCCACCATGGAGGTGAGTAGGCAGTGGCATGACATATTTAAAATTCTGGGAGAGAAAAATTTCCAACCAAGAATACTTTATCCAGCAAAACTCTCCTTCAAATTTGAGGGAGAGCTTAAATTTTTCACAGGCAAACAAATGCTGAGAGACTTTGCCAATGAAAGACCTGCCCTACTTCAGATTCTAAAGTGAGCCCTACCAACAGAGAAACAAAGAATGGAGAAAGAGATATAAAGAATTTTAACCAACATATATAGTACCTTACTTCCCAAATCACCAGGACACTCATTTTTCTGTAGCGATCATGGATCTTTTGCCAGAAGGGACCATAAGTTAGGAAATGAAACAAGCCTCAAGAAATTAAAAAAAAAAAAAATTGAATATACTCAAAGAACATTCTCGAAACACAATGGAATACAAATAGAAGTCAATAATTTTTGAACTGTAACTCCACTATTTACTTCCTACATGATATAAAATACACAAATGCTAATGACAAATCAGTGGTTTTGAACTCAATGTAAAATATGTAATTTTAAACAACTATATAAAGGTGGGGGAATGAAGGAGTATAGGAGCATAGTTTATGTGTCCTATTGAAGTGAAGGTGGTATCAAAGAAAAACAAGATTGTTATGGATTTAAGAGGATAATTTTAAGCCCCACAGTAAACACAAAGAAATTGTCAGAGAATATAAACATAGAGATGAAATGTTGAGTTTGGGTTAAGAGAAATGGGGGAAGGGGCAATGGGGAGTTAAGAAATGAGTGTAGAGTTGCTGTTTGAGATGAAGGAAATTTCTAGTAATGGATGGTGGGAAAGAGCATTACAACATTCTAAATGTGATTAATCCCACTAATGGAAGGCTAGGGAGGGTGTGGAATGGGAAGATTTAGGATGTATATATGTTTCCACAACTGAAAAAAAAAAAAAAAGAAAGACAGTGTAAATAGATGATGATTGAATGCCAAGATGAACTTGGATGGGATTGGAGGATAGAGGACAGGTGACTCAAAGGGACACAGTTGAGACATAAGGAAAAGGAAATATAGAATGTAAGCTTTGTATCATTGTTGAATCTCTTGTACTTCTTAGCTGTGCTTAATGGGATTGCATAAAAGAATGTTCTTGTTCATGGGAAGTGTATATATGAATTATAGTGTATGTTCAAGGATGTGTGGAGCTAGCTCTCATATGTTCAGAAGACAGAGCAATAGATGATGGATGATAGGGAGGGAGTGAGGGAGGGAGGGAAAGAAATAGCGATGTGACAGCATGTTAAAGTTGGTGGATTGAGCTCTCGGGGGATGGGGGTCAGGGTATGATGGAATTCTGTATATGGGGTTAGTATTGTTTTTGCAACTGTTCCTATGACTTTGAATTTATTTCAAAATAAAAAAAAATAGAAGAGAATTAATCTGATGTCATAGAGAATAATACCAGAAGTCAAATACTACTTACGGCAAATTTCATTATTTAATTTTTTTCAGCAATAGCTTTTATAAAGAATTTTATTGGTTTTCATTGTTTGCTATTTATTTCATAATTGTTTTAGAGACTACATAAACAACTGTAATACATTAATGTAATGGCTGTGACTTCTTACTGACAGAAATATTTCTTAAAAGTTTATCCAAGGACATTGAGAGAATACTGAGCATATGAATAGAGAAACACTAAATACTATAATTAAGTTAAAATTGAACAACAATAATAATGTTAAAACATGTTGCCAAGCCCAAAATGGGCATTTAATTGATATGAATTTTGAAAAAGAAATCTGAAAAAGAAAAACAAAAGACATTTATTTCACTGCTTTTGGTTGTAAAAAAAAAAAAGGTGCACCTACCTCCACAATGCTTTCTGTTTTCCAGTTTACCACTATTCCCTAAAGGACTAACAGTAACATCACTGCCAGAAAAGAGCACAAAATCATTTAGTTGAAGTGCTTTACTGTAAGACAAGTAGAAATGTGAATCTAATTTACCTTGATTTTCAATCACCTGGAAATATTTTCAGATTGCATAATTTCTGTATTTGTTTCTTATTTAAGTTTAATACAATCTAGTGATATTGTTTTGGTTCCACCCATCTTATAACTATGACCATTAAAGAAAGGCATTTCATGCACACTAGCAAACATGCAACTAATTCTCAGATGGGTGCTTTCCACTATAAAATTTTTGGATTAAAAAACACAAACACTCATTAATGTTTGTAAATTTTAAGATAATGTAATATGAGAACAGGATACAGTAAATTTATCATCAATGAACTGGAAAATAAATATTTAAATTCAAAGGTTTTTATTTTAATTTTATTTTAATTTTCTTTAATACTCATTTAGCCAACAAGTGGAATGATACAATTTCTTTCCTCATTTTGCACAGGGAAATTCAGCCACTTGAGCCAAACCTCTTTGTGATTGCCTTTGCCATTACTACCTTTTTACATTTCAAAATCAAACATGAGGATATAACTAGGTTGACTCCCTTAACAGGAGATTTTGCCCTGCAGACATATAAATAGAAATTGGAATGTCAGGGCTTCCATTAGATTTGGAGCCCAACAGTGTTCCATTAAAGAATGCTAGTGTTCACCATGTTTTCATTTCTTCCATTAGAAGAACTGAAAAGATAGTTAAAGACATAACTTTGCTGGAAAAAGGGAATTGGGCAGCAGTAGTGGGCTAGGTATGGAGCTCTAGGGCAGGTGTTGGCTTCTTCTCATTAGAAGGGCAATCAATAAAGCTGCCCAGCATGGCAGCCATGTCATCCCTCTCCTTTTTCTGTATTGCTGAAGTCTCTGTCTCTGTGTCACTTCTGCAGACATCTCTGGTGGAGGTGGTGCCTTATCACCCACACCCGCACTCCCCTCTTCCAGCAGGATGGGGGTGGGGGCAGATGGCTTTTCTTCAAGTGCCTGAGGAAGTGCCTTTGCTGTGGGGCTTCCCACTTCACTTTCCACCTCCCCCTGGGTGAAGTGAACCTCAGAGGCCAGCATAGGAGTGGTCTCAGCCCCAGGATCCTCCTTGGCCCGGGATCCTCCACTTTTAGCATCAGCCTGGGTTCTGCTTTGGAGTCAGGCTGTACCTTGGGGGGACTCTGAGGTGGGTAGAGCTGCAGGCAGGGGTGGTGGTGGAGGCTACCTTCTACCTCTCCACTGCTGAGGGGCTGCAGGATCATATGGCAATCCTATACTTGGGCTTCTCTGGAACAAACACACTGCCCTCCAAAAGGACTGCAGCATTCTACTTCCCTACCAGCAGTGAATAGGTACAACCCTCTCTCCACATTTTCTCCAGCACCTGTATCTTTCTGTAGATTTTTTAAAGTTTTATTCACAAACCATACAATCCATCCTACATAAGCAATCAATGGTTCCTGTTACAATCAAAATTATGCATTCACCACCATAATCTATATGAGGACATTCCCATTTCTTCCACAAAACAGAAGAGGAATAAAAATGAAGATTAAAAAATTAAATAAAATTAAATTAAAAGGATAAACAACAACACCAAGGATCTCATATTTTTCCCTTATATCCCACTCTTATTCACATATAGCTTTTGTATATTTCCTTTATTACAGTTAATGGAAGCATATTAAAACATTACTGTTACTCTAATTTGCATTGTTATTCTACTTTGCATTGATTATATTTTCCCATACACCATCCCATTTTTAACACCTTGCAATGATGACATTCATTTGTTCTCCTTCATGTAAAAACAATCCTGTATTTGTGCATTGATCAACATCATTGTCCACCCTAGCTTTCACTAAGTTAGGTTTTAGTTTTCACTAAGTTCAGTAAAGTCCCAGTCCTTATTCTCTGTCCTCCCTTCTGATGTCACACATGCCCTTTGACTTCCTCTTCCAACCATACTCTCACTCAGCTTTGTTCAGTGCACTTACAATTTTGTGCAACAATTTACAGTTTTTTCTATTTTATTTCATAGGTCCAATCTTACTTATTCTCTCTCTCTCTCTCTCTCTCTCTCTCTGTCTCTCTGTCTCTCTCCACTTATTGATAGTCTTCATTCCTATACTCTTCTCCTAATTTCTATCTCCTGTCTTTTCCTATGTGCCTGCAGTGTTCCATTTAGAATTTCTTGTAGAGCAATTTTCTGGTTCATAAACTATTTCAGTGTCTGTTTTTCTGCAAATATTTTTAAATCTTCCTTATTTTTAAAGGGAGTTGTGCCAGACATAGAATTCTTGGTCACTTTTTATCTTTCATATCTTAGATATATCATACCACTGCCTTCTCACCTAAATTGTTCTGTGGAGAAATCTGCCCGTAGTTTTATGGAGCTTCCCTAGTATGTGATGGATCACTTTTTTCTTGCTGCTTTCAGAATTCTCTTTGTCTTTGACATTTGACAATCTGATTAGTAGGTGCTTTGGAGTCAGTCTATTCAGATCTCTTCTGTTTGGGGTGTGCTGTACTTACTGGATCTGTAATTTTATGTCTTTTGTAGGAGATAGGATATTTTCAGTGATCATTTCTTTCAATATTTTTTCTGCCCCCTTTTACCTTCTCTTCTTATCTTTTCCATTGTGTTTTCCCTCTCTTTTATTGTTCCCTTCATTCCCACAAGTTCTGCCAATAGTTTCATCAAACATTCAAATTTTTCCTTATATTAGCCCAGTATCTTTTTTGCATCCTTCATCACTTTGGCAATATCTTCCCTCAACTCATAGATTTGATTTTTGAATTGATTTAGCATGTTTATTTGAACATCTTTAATTAGTTGTTTCAATTCCTGTAGCTCATGGAGTGTTAGTTTGTTCCCTTGGGTCATATCTTTGTTTATCCTAGTGTGACTTGTAATTTTTTGTTGGCATCTAGGCATCTGGTTTCATTGGTCAGTTTTTCCTAGAAGTTGGATATTGTATAATAGAATCTCACATATATTTAATAATTTGAATGAAACTAGACTGTTATGAATGCTTCCCTTTATGAACACATGTATCAAGATGAAAATATTATATCATAGGCATTACTATTGTACTCATTTTTTAGATTAGAAAAATGGTCCCCAAAGTTAAGTGTCTTATCCAGTATCATAATCATTAAGTGTTGGCTCTGATTCTACAAAGATTGTTTGAATCTGGAGGGAATGTTCATCACATTGTATTCCTATTACAATTAATTTCCAGAGAAAAAGAAAAAGTACCAGATACATAATAAATAGATACTTTTAATGAATCATTTACTGTTCTTTCATATCTAGTAATATTTAACACTAATGGTAGATCAGAAATTAAATTGTAGGCTACTTTACTGTTTGTATAAATTTTGGACAACACATTCATATTAATTTTCAAGAGATATGATTTAAAATCAAGTTGCTTCTGAAAATTATGTTTTGAATATATGTGTATTGCTCATACTTTCTGATTCCACAAATTCTATATTGCCATTTTTGCAAATCCTGTCATTACTTAGGTAAAGTATAAATGATATATCTATGAATATGGATATTCTTCCAATAACATCATTTTATTTTATCAAACTAGTATCTCTTAGTTTTGAGAAAATTCTTACCATGGGCCATAGGTGAAAATCTTCTTTGAGCATTATCTGTCTAAATGTTTGTCAACCTCAAAATTTTCCCACAAATACAATGTGTAAATTCTTTGAGGATCAGAAAATTTCTAGAATATTATATTTGCTATCTTTGAGATACATTATTTTAAATTTTTGTACATGCAGTTTTTTTATTCTGAAGTAAAATTAACTGAACCCAATATTTTGTTCAGATTCTGGTCAAATGAAAAGTTCCTCTGAAATTATGACTCACAAGTATACCAAGGAGTTCTAGGGAAAAAAAAGCAGAGCAAAGTATCCCTTAGCTTTCCCCTGGCAATGCTAAGGAACCTCTTATATTGAGGATTACTGTAATACACCATTCAGTCTCTCTGGGACCAATTTCCAAAAAAAAAATTGCTTAATATGTTTCCAAGGACTAATGTGCAAATTTTAGCTTGAATTAGAGAGTCCTTTCTCTCTTAAAAGCCATATAAGTTTGTCTATGGTTTTTGGTCTTATTTAGAGGTTCTGTAATATTTGACTAAGTAACAGATAAGGTATTCTTTTAGAGAAATACTTAATTACTCTATGACTGAAAGACCAGATCATTAAGAACCAGAGATGGAGTAGCCAATTTTTAATCATGAATTATATTTTTATTTTAAAATGTGACACTATCATGGGAGTAAATGTACATTATGCAAAAACTAGAATACTACAAAATTCAAAAGAATTTAAAATCATTTACAATTGTTAATATTGATGCTTGCTTTCAATTATTTTCCCTTGGGTATAGCTAATTATTTATTATGTATATGTATGTTTTTACATAATTTTTATGCTATATTTTAATAACACCCTGATTTTATCACTAAATATTTATTACACACCTTGACTTATGTTATACCGGAACTTTGTAAAACCCATAATTTCTTGTATTTTGCATTGATTGATGAAACATAGCTAACTTCTTGTTTTTGAGACATCACAAGGAAAATGTATTTTCTCCATTCAGATTTAGCAGTTTCAATTGTCACTGACCCAGCTGATGTATTGCTATGTTCATCCACAACAATGTTTCTACAAACTGTTTTATATTTTTAGTGTTCTTTGCTAATATTTTATGAAAAAAATGACAAGAAGAAATTAAAAATAATTGCTGAGATAAGAAACAATTTATAATTAATGGACAAAAGCTCACTTCTTCCCTATATAATCATGTCAAATGCTTTCTTGTGAATCTTGCAATAGTTAACAATATTGAAATAAATTTTCACATATATTTGAAAGAAACTCTTACAGGAAAAACTGTTTATACTTCAGAATTTTAGGAGAGAATTTGTTGTTATGGATAAGGTAATTACAAAATATTCTATTTTATATTTGATGAACTTTTGGAAGCACAATTCTTCTATTTGTCAAAAAAGTTAGTGATGTTATGCCAGGCTTAACTGGAGGTTAAAAAGCCAGCATCAATTTATTTCACAATAGGAGACCTTGGAGTTTTAGCCAGGTGAGAGTCTTACGGAGATTTTGTACATTAACGTCATTCCTGTAGGGCTGACTTATTCTTTGCAAATCATCATGAGTGAGTTTCTTGACTTTTTTTTTACTTAACATTGAAATCAATTTTTATAGTCATTGTGGAATTTTGAATAATACAAGTAAAAGTTATACATTTAGAATGCAGAATAATTTACAAAATCAACTTGTGACATCTTTTTTTTACTGAATCTTTATTGTTAGGATTCTAATAGATCAACTTAAACAGTAACATAGTTTTGGCAGAAGATCAGAAATGAGAAACAGAAAGGAAACATGGCTTCTTTGTCTTAGATTTCAACACAATTATCATGTTATCCTTGAGAATTCTTCAATGTTATTATTTTTAAAATCTATTGCTGCATTTAAATCTGTCAAATTTTTGTTTATGTGTTTTGAAGCTCTGTTAAGGATCTTTATATCATTTTGAAAAATTGCTTCTATTATTATTTTACACTGCCCTTTATAACTCTGAACAATAAAAGTCTATTTTTTTCTAACAGTACTATGTTGTCACTATAATTAGTATCTTTATATGTTTATATCCATAAGTTATAAGTTTATACTCATTTTATTTTAATCTATTTCTTATAGACATCATATAGCTGGGTCTTACTATATAATTGAATCTACCTGTCTTTTCACTGGAGTGTCTATTTTGTTTACATTAAAATAATTATTGATATGTTATTTTCAATTTATGCCATTCATTTTTGGACTTCTGTTTCTTTTCTCTTGGTTTTCTTAGGTTTAATAAAATATTTACTATTAAATTTTATACTTTCAGGTGTTTTTCACCATACCTCATTTCATTATACTACTAGTGATTGCTCAATGGAATAAAATTTGCATCCTTAAATTATTTTAGTAACCTTAAAAGTCATAGACACTCTAAGGATCCTTCCATCTACAGAACCTTTTTAAAACTAGCAAAATGTGTCCTATCTTTCTAAAATCTGCAGAAACAGTTAAAGGATAGCAGTAACTGGGAATGTGTTCAATAAAGAAAATGCAACTTGGAACTGAAAGAAGTTGTCCTTTCCCCACTCTATCTCAGGCACTTTCAAGAGTGAGCCTAAGCTCTCATTGTAGATCCCTTGTTCTGTTCTGGAGGCAGCAAAGTAACCTCTAGGTGCATCTGGGGTACATATTTGTTGGTTCCCATCTATCCAGTGACAGTCTGAAATACTGATCCAAGACACTCATCCCTGAATTTCTCTCCCAGAAGTTGCACTGCAGGCAGAAGCAGATCTTTGACAAGTAAAGAATTGTAAAAAACAATCATCAAGGTAGACTGCAGCAAAAGATCCCTGCCTTTAAGGCATAAAATAGAACACTGGAGAGGTTGGAGGGGGCAATTCTGTTCCCTGAAACAGAGGAAATTCTAAGGCCTTGGACACCAGCCCAGGATAAAATATAAATTCAGAAAAGTAGAGGATCTCACATTTTGGCCTTGGTTTGATATTCTAGAAAGGAGGGCAGAACTCTGAAGGAAAGATCCATATGAAAGACAGCCAATTTTTGAAGACAGTAAAAGTTGTGATTTGCAGTGGTTTGTATGTTAATGCTAGCTCCTGTTACTCAAGGAGATATTTGTCTTACCACTTGTAGAATGCAAACATATAAAACAGAGAGAACAGGGACTAAATAAAGCTAAAACATTAAACTTTTTAAAAGTATAGTGTGGGTGACATCATCAACATGGTGATGTAAAAAGCTACTATAAACTTCTCCCCAGAGATTCACTGGAAAAATAAAAGGACTATTCTCACTTGTTCAGAATTTTGGGGAAAGGTGTAGACTGGAGAGAAGGATTCTACAAATGCTGAATTGAGAAATGATAAAAATATCAGGTAGGAAACTTCTGTCCCAGATTTCCCAGTCCTCTCTGCTCTTCCTCACTTGGTCCCACACACCTAAGGAAGTGCTGCACAAAGGTGGCAGCTGGGATCCCTTACAACCCCACCAGGGACAAAAACTGTAAAATCTCTCATGGAAGTAAGACAGATCCCAACCTCTACCCAGACACAGAGAACAAAGGACACCAGGACCCACAGCAGAACTGAAGCCATTGTGGAGTGCAGAATGGAAAAAAGGAGCAAGGAGGATTTTCTAAAATGGAGAAATAGGGAGGAACCACAAAATTTTCCCCCAAAGTAAGTACTCAGGCAGAAACTATCCAAATCAACTGTTTGGGGACCCTGACAAGGGAGGATATTTCAGGGCCTAGGTCAGTGAAGAACAAAGAGTCTGTGAACATGTGGACTGTGTTTCCAGTTCTGGGTTCTGGTGCCCCTCCCCCAGCTGTGGGAGGCCCAATCCTTGCCTGGGGGATGGCTGGAGATTGGGGCAGCTGAGGGAATTCTCTGCCTCAAGTAAAGTGGGGGAAACAGCCCACACTGAGCCAGATTTTGGCTGGCTAAGGGAGGGCACAGGAACTCCACATTTTCAACCCCACCCAGTCAGATGCTGCCAGGGATTGGAGGTACACAGCTTCTGGGGATGAATATATTAAAATGATATGTGAGAGAATGTGGTTCATGAAGTGCATATTTAGCATTGGATAAAACTGAAAAGGAATGCTGGCATAATTTTATATCTGTGCAGTCAGAAACTAAGGAAGAAAGTGACTTGTGTTTAGTTAATATCGCTTACATATCTTATAATATTTCCAATGAAAGAATTAATCAGCCCTCCAAAGCAGTATTTTACAAATGTAGATAAATTGTGTCCACCTAATGCCAATGACTATGTTCAAGCTGATCCATATGGCATATCCATTGACAAATTTATATCGATAATATTAGTCTTCATGTAATTTAATTTACATTAACTATAATGGGAGGCCATTTTGTCAGGATCCAATGGCTGATATAAGATGACATTGTTGATTGTAAGTCCTCACCTTTTGGTATGAGGTAAATCATTCTCCCTGATTCCTGTGAAGGATGGCTCAAATATTATTTTCTTAGCCCAATGCACTCACACTCTCAGATTCACCCTCTGGAGGTGCCTTTTGTAATGATTGAATCAACAACATAGATTTTTATTTCATCATTTGCTTCCCAGTGCCCAGTCACAGAAATTGATTTCCATTTTGAATCTCCCCAAAATATTGAGGTGAAATAATAGTATTTATTGAGTGTATAATTAAGGCTCTGGAAAAAAAGTTAGATTTATTTTTGCCTTATTTATTCTGCTTTATTTTGGTTTTAATATTTTGTTTTACTTGAAAAGATATTGAGTAGAAATTTACTTTTCTTTCAATGTTATTCATTGTTTTACCAGTGGGGATGTACGCCCTATATCTTCACCAAATCAATCCTGTCAGAACAAACTAATCAAATAGTTAATTCTGAAATATGAAGTTGAGATACAATCCAATAATTATCAGAACAACAATTTCTTATCAATTATACAAACAGAATCCATATCTCTCTATTGGAGAAAAAAGTATTTCACAATACTGTGGGGAGGCATGAGTCCAAATTCCATAGGAGAGGATGCACAAGTTCAAATTCAATAGGGCAAGCAGCAAATTGGAAACTCTGATGAAGGTCTTTGATGAACTCCCCTGGAGAGGATGGCTGGCTGAAGAAGAAGTGAATGTTCTCTTTCTTCTCCCTTAGAAGTCTTCAACAGATTGGATTAAATCCATTCTCTCAGAGTGGAAGGCAGGTCCTTCATTGATATGACCAGCCAAAGGTGCAATCAATTGACTGATGATTTAATAAGCCAGCCTTCTGGTTTATTAACCAACCACAAATGCCCTTGCAGTAACGGTTGGGACAGTGCTGGCCAAGTTGACACATGAACTGAGCCATCACATGGAGCATGAGGATGAACAGCAGGTGTAGGGAGAGAACAAAATATTAAAAGTAAAGTAATTGTATAAGTTATACCTACAGTGATTCTAAGTTCCATTACATTTTCAAGGTGTATAACTAGACTCTAAAAAGATATCATACTGGAAAGTGTGAAATGATCCAAAAAAGAAGTATTTGATGCCACAGCAGTGAATAAGCTTTAAAAGGATGTATAGAACTTCCAATTCTACTTAGGATCTAGAAGTCTGTAGAGAATATTTCCTCAAACCTAGCAATTTTAAAAAGCCATTAATCTAAAATCCATTAAAATTTCTTGTGCCTACCTGAAAGATGACATTGGCAGCATCCAAGAAATCAGAATACCAAGGGAAAACAAGCTCCTCAAAGAGGAGAAGGGGCAAATGTATTGTTTCTCCTTTGATAGAGTGTAGGATAATGATGTGAATGATGTGGCCACTGTAAAAGCATATAGGAAGAATACAGATAAATTATAAAGAATTACTAAAGCCAAGTGTGAGCTAGAATGTCAGTTGGGAAAAACAGTGACACCTAGAATACAGAAACTTGCATTCATTCTCAATATCTCCTCTGCAGGTCTTTCCTAAGTGCTCATGAAAAAAGACATGGGGTAGACTGAGAGTCCTTCTGTCAAAGACACTGTGAAACCTACAAATACCTAATCTCCTTCTCCTCCTTTCTTGCTAAATAAGAAAGTATTATTGCTTTACCAATGGAGGTATTTTTATTGTAGTCTTCCCTAAAGACAGAAAAAATTCATGAGATACTCATAGAACTGATTCTGCTATCTTACAGCATTTAATCAAATGGCAAAACTTCACTTCATCATACTGTTCCCTAGTTACCCATCCAAAGCCTAAATCCTATAGCTTATTCTTCCTAAAACCCCCTTACTTAGAAACCACAAATTTCTCCATAGCATGTATTTTTCCTCACTGAAATTCAACTGCATATGTTGCTGGTGGTCTATGACTAAAGAACATTGATAATTAATAGGATAAAAGATCTAGTGGAGAGGAAAAAACATGTATGGATACAGGATAAGTTTCAACATAAGAATGAAATCTATTAGGCAGCATCCAAAGAAATGGCATAAGTACAGATTTTAGAACACACTCACCTAAAATATAAGAAATAAAAAATTCCATCAACAGGATTATCAGTAGATTCAATACAGCCAATAAAAGAATTAGTGAACTTGAAGATAAGCCAATCAGAATTAACCAAATAGAAAATAAGCTAAAGGAAAAAGAAGGCATGGGATTAATACCCAAGTGCTGTGGGACAATATAAAACATTTAATATAAATAGAGTCAGAGTATTATAAAAAATATACAGAGTACATAAGAAAGAAATATTAGAGGAAACAGTAGCCAAAATTTCTAAGAAAAATAAGGAAAGATGTCAAATCACAGATCCACATCATTTGAAGACACCAGGAATGATAACTACAAATAGAAAATAATCAAAAACAAAACACAAAATCAATGATCTCACTGCTTTCAAATAAGCACAAGTAGAAAATTATGAAGACAGTTAGGGGAAAATAAATATTACATACAGAAGAAAAACCAGGAAATGTATATCAGACTTTGTCATCAAAAATGATACACATGGATGTATATACATTTTATGGGTATCCCAGAAGGAGAAGAGAAGTGAAAAGGGACAGAAAGAATAATGGAGGAAATAATCACTGAAAATATCCCAACTCTTTTGTAAGGCATACAATTACATATTCAAGAGGCTCAGTGTACCCTAAAGAGAATAGATCCAAATAGATTGACCTCAAGACACTTGAAGTTCAGAACTTCAAGTGCAAAAGATGAAGAGAGGATTCTGAAAGCAGCAAGAGAAAAGTGATCCATCACATATAAGGGAAACTTGATAAGATTGCACGGATATCTCAGTGGAAACTATGGAATGGGGAAGGAAGTGGTATGATATATTTAAGATAGTGAAAGAGAAAAACTTCCCAATAGGAATTCTATCCCTGGCATAGTGGTTTTCAAAAATGAGGAAGTTTAAAATATTTTCAGGCCAACAGATCCAGAGAGTTTGTGAAGAAGAGACCAGCTCTACAGCAATGCATGCTGATAGGAAAAACAGAAGAGAGAGGTTTGGAGAAGAGTGTAGAAATAAAGAATATAAGGAAGGGTAATAGGTGGAAAAAGATAAAAATAAGATAGGACATATACAATCCAAAAGACCAAATGGTAGAAGAAACAGCACTTACAGTAATAACATTAAATGTTAATAGATTAGCTCCTCAATAAAAAGAAATAGACTGGCAGAATGGATTAATAAAAAGACCTATCTATATGATGTATACAAGAGATGCACTTTAGACATAAGGACAAACATAAGTTGAAAGTGAAAGGTTGAAAAAGATATTCCATGCACACAACAACCAGAAAAGAGCAGGTGTAGCTATATTAATATCAGATAAATTAGAATTCAAATGTAAAACAATTAAAAGAGACAAAGAAGATCTCTACATATTAATAAAAGAGACAATTCGTCAAGAAGACATAACAGTCATAAATATTTATGCAGCAAGCCAGCGAGGCCCAAAATATATGAGACACATACTGACAACACTGAATAGAGAAGTAGGCAACTCTACAATGATATTTGCACACCTCAATACACTGTTCTTATTAATGGAGAGAACACCTAGACAGTGGATCAATAAGGAAACAGAGATGTTGAATAATACTGTAAATGAAATAGACTTGACAGACATTTATAGAACACTACATCCCACAACAGCAGGATGCACATTTTCTTCAAGTGCTAATGGGTCATTCTCTAAGATAGACCATATATTTGGTCACAAAGCAAGTCTAAATAAATTTAAAATAATTTATATAATACAAAACACTGTCAGAGATCATAATGGAATGAAGTTGGAAATTAATAACAGGTGGAAGTTCATAAAATTCACAAATGTATGAATACTAAACAACACACACTTAAACTGGTGGGCCAATGAAGAAATTCCAAGCAAAATTAGTAAATATCTTGAGACTAATGAAAACAGAAACACAACGCATCAAAATCTATTGGATGCAGCAAAGGTGGTGCTGAGAGAGAAATTTATTGCCTTAAAAGCCAGTATTTAAAAAAAGAAGAAAGAGCAAAGATTGAGGAATTAACTGTTCACCTGGAGGAACTAGAGAAAGAACAGCAAACTAACCCCAAAGCAAACAGAAGGGAAGATGAAACAAAAATTAGAAAAGAAATAAATGAAATTGCAGACATGTAAACAAGAGAGAAAATAAAAACACAGTAGATGGTTCTTTGAGAAAATCAATAGAATTTATAGACCCTTAGCTAGTGTAAGAGAGAGAGAAAAAGAGAGAGAGAATGCAAATAAAAAAATTCAGAAACAGGAAAAGGTTCATAAATACTGACCACACAGAAATAAAGGAGATAATGAGAGGGTGATAAAGCAAATACATATTAATAAATTTGACAACTTAATTGAAATGGACAATTCCTAGGAAAGCATGAACCAACATAGACTTGAGAAGAAAGAGACAACCTCAACAAACAAATAACAAGTAAAGAGATTATATCACTCAACAAAAACTCTCAAAAAAGAAAACCTCAGTACCAGATGGCTTCAGTTGTGAATTCTACCAAGCACTCAAGAAATAATTAGTACCAATCCTGCTCAAACTCTTAAAAAAAGTTGAAGAGGAGGGAAAGCTACCTAACTCATTCTATGAAGTGAACATCACCCTAACATCAAAGCCAGACAAAGATAATACAAAAAAGAAAATTACAGATCAATTCCTTTAATGAATATATTCTCGATAAAATACTCTCAAATCAAATCAAGCAGCACAATAAAGAATTATGCAACATGACCAAGTGGGATTTATTCCTGGTATGCAAGACTTGTTCAACACAAGAAAATCAATTAATGTAATACAACACATCAATAAATCAAAGTGGAAAACCACATGATCATCTCACATTATGCAGAAAAGGTATTGGATAAATTTCAACATCCTTTCTTGATGAAAACACTCAAAAGGATAGGAATAGAAGGAACCATCCTCAATTTGATAAAGACAATATACAGAAAACCAACAGCTAACATAATACTCAATGGGGAAAGATTGAAAGCTTTCTCTCTAAGATAAGGAACAAGACAAGCATGCCCAATGTCACCATTATTATTTCAACATTGTGCAGGAAGTTCTAGTTAGAGCAGATAGGCAAGCAAAAGAAATAAAAGACATGTAAATTAGAGATGAAGAATGAAAACTTTCAATGTTGGTAGATGGCATGATTCTATAGGTAGAAAATCCTGAAAAATCTTCAGCAAAGCTTCTAGAGCTAATAAATGAATGCAGCAAAGTGGCAGGGTACAAGGTCAAGAATCAGAAATCAGTAGTATTCTTACACACTAGTAATGAGCAACATGAGGAGGAAATCAAAAAAAACATTCCATTTAAAATATCAGCCAAAAGAATCAAATATTTAGGAATAAACATAACCAAGGCCACAAAAGACCTACTCACAGAAAACTACAAGAAATTGCTAACAGAAGTCAAACAAGACATAAATTAATGGAAGGATATTCATGTGTCATGGATTGGAAGCCTAAACATAGTTAAAATGAAAATTACACTTAAATTAATTTATATTTTCAAAGCAATATTAATTAAAATCATGACTTGCTTTGCCAAAATAGAAAAACCAATAATCAAAAATTTTTGGAAGGCAGGGAGCCCCAAATAGGCAAAAATACCTTTAGAAAGAGGAAGGAAGTGGGAGGTCTCACAGTACCTGACCTTAAAGCATATTACAAAGCTACAGTGGTCAAGACAGCATGATACTGGCATAAAGATAGAAATACTGAACTATGTAATTGAATTGAGTGTTGAGAAATAGACCCTCTCATCTATAGGCTATTGATCATTGATAAGGAAGTCAAGCCAATGCAACTGGGACAGGGCAGCCTATTCAGTAAATTGTGTTTGGAGAAAAGGATATCCATATCCAAAAGAATGAAAGAGGACTCTTATCTCACTTGATACAAAGTTAACTCAAAATGGATGAAAGGCCTAAACATTAGCACTAAGACTATAAAACTTTTAGAAGAAAATGTAGGGAAATGTCTTAAAGATCATGTTATAGGAGGTGGTTTCTGAGATCTTATACCCAAAGTGTGAACAATGATGAAGAAATAGATAAATGGGATTCTCTCAAAATTGAACACTTCTGTGCATCAAAGGACTTTGGCAAAAAAGTAAAAAGGCAGCCTAAGCAATGGAAGACAATGTTTGGAAACTACATAACAGATGAGGGTTTAATATCCAGAATATATAAAGAGAACCTACAAATTGACAACAAAAAGACAAATGACCCAATTTAAAAATGGGCAAAAGATGTGGACAGACACTTTTCTGAAGATGAAATACAAATTACTCAAAAATGTATGAAAAGACCCTCAACTTATTAGGGAAATGCAAATCAAAACCATAATGAGATAACATCTCACACCTACTAGTATGGTTATTATCAAAAAACCAAAACAAAAGTAAAAACAGAAACAAAAAGAAAAACAAAAAACCCAAAGATTACAAGTTCTGGAACAGATGTGGAGAAAAAGGCACACATATTCACTGTTTCTGGGAGTGTAGAAGACAGTGTGGCAGTTCCTCAGGAAGCTAAGCAGAGAATTGCCTTATGATCCAGCAATCCCATTGCTAGGTATATACTCAGAGGAACTGAAAGCTAGGACATGAATGGACATTTTTAAAACAATGTTTATAGTGGCATTATTCATGATTGCCAAGAGATGAAAGCCTCCCAAATGTCCATCAACAGAAAAGTGGATAAACAAACTGTGGCATGCACATATGATGGAATATTATGCACCTGTAAGACAGAATAAAACCACAGAGCACATGACAAAGTGGATGAACCTTGAAGATGCTATGTTGAGTGAAATTAGCCAAAACAAAAGCAAAAATTTTGTGTGGCCTCACTAGTATGAACTGACATCAATGAGCAACTCTGAGAGTTAAATGTGAGAACACAGGTTTTCAGAAGATAGAAAGAGGTCAGAGATTGGGTATTTGATGCTGAAAGAGTACAGAATGTTCAACAGGATTGATTGTATAGATGCAGAAATGGATAGCACAATATTGTGATGGTAGCACAATATTCTAAGTACAATCAACAAAGATGACTGTGGCTAATTGTTTTAAAAATGTCCATTCATGTCCTAGCTTTCAGTTCCTCTGAGTATATACCTAGCAATGGGATTGCTGGATCATAAGGCAATTCTCTGCTTAGCTTCCTGAGGAACTGCCACACTGTCTTCTTTTAACATTAGACACCAGAATGAAAGATAAAAAAAAGACTGGGACTGTATAACTTAGTGAAACCTAGAATGGACAATGATGGTTATTAACTGTGCAAATACAAGGAAGTTTTTACGTGAGAGAGGACAAATGAATGTCAACTTTGCAAGGTGTTGAAAATCAGATGTATTTGGGAATAATGCCACCAATGCAAAATTAGAGTCTATAGTTAACAGTAACATTGTAATATGCTTCCATTAATTGTAAAAAAGGAAATGCATCAAAGCTAAATGTCTGTAAGAGGGGGATATAAAGAGGGGTATGTTGTTCTTGGTGGCAGTGATGTCCGAGCTATTTATTGTATTTTATTTTTAATTTTTGTTTGGTAATCATCTTTCTCTTTTACTATTTTTTGTTTCTTGTCTTCTTTCTCCTCTTCCTCTTCCTTTGTGGAAGAAATGGAAATTCCCTTATATAGATTGTGGTGGGAATGCATGACTATGTGATTATTCCAGACAATTTTGTTTACTTAGGATGGAATATATGGTGTGGGAATAAAACTGTTTAAAAATAAACCAAGGGATACAATTGCTGGATAAATAGTGGGGAAAGTGTTGTACCTAATCACTGTTGATGGGGAAGCAGTCCATCTGGAAGACAGTGGAAGCTAAGTATCAGGATGCCATATCATCCTGCAATTACGTTATTGGGTATATATTTGGAAAAACTGAGAGCAGGGACAAAAATGGACATTTGCATCTGGTATTTATGGTAGCAATAATAATGATTTGCAATGGAAGGTGGCAAACTGTGGTGTATACATACAATGGAATTTGTAGTGGCTACAAGAAAGAATGAAGTTGTGAGGTATGCAACTATGCGAATGGACCTTGAGGACAGTATGTTGAGTGATATAAAACAGAAATGAAAAGACAAATATTATTATGCTTCACTAATATAGACTAACATTAACAACCAAGCTCTGATAATTGAATCTTAGAGCATAGGTTGTCAGGAGAAGGCTTAAAATAAAGGTTCCTAGATTGTAAGCCCTTCAATCAGTCAATCTATTCCTGAGTTGTAATGGTTATCTCTGAATTCTGAGATTTTGAACTCTTTGTGTATAACCTGGTCATTCCCTGGAACTTCAGGTATCTTTGTGACACCTGAAACTCCAAGCTAGAGTTCTGCAGCTATGAAAGTAAATATTATCCAATACAGTAATTGTTAAAAATGCTGAAAAAGACTTCATGCTTCAATTAGAGATTTCAGAGAAGCTGGTCTGGTTAGAATAAATGCAAATCAGACTATAGTGTAAAGGATGATATTGATGGTATTTTAAAACTTCAACTTCTGTGTAAGAACAAAGAAAGAGATGTTTATTTGATGGAAAATCTATATTTTCTGTAGCATACTATACAATTAACTTGTATGGTCAGTTTGTTCAAACTCCATAATTACATGGAACCTTGAACAGGGAGTGAGACATGGTTGATTCATACAGTTTAGTGTTAAGTCCTGAAATATCCCAGAGTAATTTGGGAAGAGAATAAAAAGTATTTGCAGAGCCCTTTGAATGACTGGGGGAAAATGTGTAAATATTAAACTTCTCCACCTGGGGATTTCCTGATATTTTTGCAAGCATTGCAGATTACCAGTTTAGAGCATTGAGTCCTCAATCATGGGGCTTACCCTTATGAAACTTGTCACTGCAAAAGAGAGGAGAGGCGGGGCAAGATGGTGGACTGGTGAGCTGTATGTTTTAGTTACTCCTCCAGGAAAGTAGGTAGAAAGCCAGGAACTGCGTCGACTGGACACCACAGAGCAATCTGACTTTGGGCATACTTCATACAACACTCATGAAAACGTGGAACTGCTGAGATCAGCGAAATCTGTAAGTTTTTGTGGCCAGGGGACCCGCACCCCTCCCTGCCAGGCTCAGTCCTGTGGGAGGAGGGGCTGTCAGCTCTGGGAAGGAGAAGGGAGAACTGCAGTGGCAGCCCTTATCAGAAACTCATTGTACTGATCCAAACTCCAACCATAGATAGACTGAGACCAGACACCAGAGAATCTGAGAGCAGCCAGCCCAGCAGAGAGGAGACAGGCATAGAAAAAAACAACATGAAAAACTCCAAAATAAAAGCAGAGGATTTTTGGAGTTCTGGTGAACATAGAAAGGGGAAGGGCAGAGCTCAGGCCCTGAGGCTCATATGCAAATCCCGAAGAAAAGCTGATCTCTCTGCCCTGTGGACCTTTCCTTAATGGCCCTAATTGCTTTATCTCTTAGCATTTCAATAACCCATTAGATCTCCGAGGAGGGCCCTTTTTTTAAATCCTTTTTTCTTTTTCTAAAACAATTACTCTAAGAAGCCCAGTACAGAAAGCTTCAAAGACTTGCAATTTGGGCAGGTCAAGTCAAGAGCAGAACTAGGAGAGCTCTGAGACAAAAGGCAATAATCCAGTGGCTGAGAAAATTCACTAAACACCACAACTTCCCAAGAAAAGGGGGTTGTCCGCTCACAGCGATCATCCTGGTGGACAGAAAACACTCCTGCCCATCACCAGCCCCATAGCCCAGAGCTGCCCCAGACAACCCAGTGTGACAGAAGCACTTCAAATAACAAGCACACACCACAAAACTGGGCATGGACATTAGCCTTCCCTGCAACCTCAGCTGATTGTCCCAGAGTTGGGAAGGTAGAGCAGTGTGAATTAACAAAGCCCCATTCAGCCATCATTTCAGCAGACCGGGAGCCTCCCTACACAGCCCAGCAGCCCAGAACTGCCCTGGGAGGATGGCACTCACCTGTGGCATAGCACAGTCATCCCTCAACAGAGGACCCGGGGTGCACAGCCTGGAAGAGGGGCCCACTCGCATGTCTCAGGAGCCATATGCCAATACCAAGGACTTGTGGGTCAGTGGCAGACACAAACTGTGGCAGGACTGAACTGAAGGATTAGACTATTGCAGCAGCTTTAAAACTCCAGGAACACCAGGGAGATTTGATTGTTAGAGCCACCCCCCCTCCCTGACTGCCCAGAAACACGCCCCATATACAGGGCAGGCAACACCAACTACACACGCAAGCTTGGTACACCAATTGGACCCCACAAGACTCACTCCCCCACTCACCACAAAGGCAAAGCAGGGGAGAACTGGCTTGTGGAGAACAGGTGGCTCGTGGATGCCACCTGCTGGTTAGTTAGAGAAAGTGTACTCCACGAAGCTGTAGATCTGATAAATTAGAGATAAGGACTTCAATTGGTCTACAAATCCTAAAAGAACCCTACCAAGTTCAGCAAATGCCAAGAGGCCAAAAACGACAGAAAATTATAAAGCATATGAAAAAAGCAGACGATATGGATAACCCAAGCCCAAGCACCCAAATCAAAAGACCAGAAGAGACACAGCACCTAGAGCAGCTACTGAAAGAACTAAAGATGAACAATGAGACCATAATACGGGATACAAAGGATATCAAGAAGACACTAGAAGAGCATAAAGAAGACATTGCAAGACTAAATAAAAAAATGGATGATCTTATGGAAATTAAAGAAACTGTTGACCAAATTGAAAAGATTCTGGATGCTCATAGTACAAGACTAGAGGAGGTTGAACAACGAATCAGTGACCTGGAAGATGACAGAATGGAAAATGAAAGCATAAAAGAAAGAATGGGGAAAAAAATTGAAAAAATCAAAATGGACCTCAGGGATATGATAGATAATATGAAACGTCCGAATATAAGACTCATTGGTGTTCCAGAAGGGGAAGAAAAGGGTAAAGGTCTAGGAAGAGTATTCAAAGAAATTGTTGGGGAAAACTTCCCAAATCTTCTAAACAACATAAATACACAAATCATAAATGCTCAGTGAACTCCAAATAGAATAAATCCAAACAAACCCACTCTGAGACATATTCTGATCACACTGTCAAACACAGAAGAGAAGGAGCAAGTTCTGAAAGCAGCAAGAGAAAAGCAATTCACCACATACAAAGGAAACAGCATAAGACTAAGTAGTGACTACTCAGCAGCCACCATGGAGGCGAGAAGGCAGTGGCACAATATATTTAAAATTCTGAGTGAGAAAAATTTCCAGCCAAGAATACTTTATCCAGCAAAGCTCTCCTTCAAATTTGAGGGAGAGCTTAAATTTTTCACAGACAAACAAATGCTGAGAGAATTTGCTAACAAGAGACCTGCCCTACTGGAGATACTAAAGGGAGCCCTACAGACAGAGAAACAAAGAAAGGACAGAGAGACTTGGAGAAAGGTTCAGTACTAAAGAGATTTGGTATGGGTACAATAAAGGATATTAATAGAGAGAGGGGAAGAATATGACAAACATAAACCAAAGGATAAGATGGCTGATTCAAGAAATGCCTTCACAGTTATAACGTTGAATGTAAATGGATTACACTCCCCAATTAAAAGATATAGATTTGCAGAATGGATCAAAAAAAAATGAACCATCAATATGTTGCATACAAGAGACTCATCTTAGACACAGGGACACAAAGAAACTGAAAGTGAAAGGATGGAAAAAAATATTTCATGCCAGCTACAGCGAAAAGAAAGCAGGTGTAGCAATATTAATCTCAGATAAAATAGACTTTAAATGCAGGGATGTTTTGAGAGACAAAGAAGGCCACTACATGCTAATAAAAGGGGCAATTCAACAAGAAGAAATAACAATCGTAAATGTCTATGCACCCAATCAAGGTGCCACAAAATACATGAGAGAAACACTGGCAAAACTAAAGGAAGCAATTGATGTTTCCACAAAAATTGTGGGAGACTTCAACACATCACTCTCTCCTATAGATAGATCAACCAGACAGAAGACCAATAAGGAAATTGAAAACCTAAACAATCTGATAAATGAATTAGATTTAACAGACATATACAGGACATTACATCCCAAATCACCAGGACACATACTTTTCTAGTACTCATGGAACTTTCTGCAGAATAGATCACATGCTGGGACATAAAACAAGCCTCAATAAATTTAAAAAGATTGAAATTATTCAAAGCACATTCTCTGACCACAGTGGAATACAATTAGAAGTCAATAACCATCAGGGACTTAGAAAATTCACAGATACCTGGAGGTTAAACAACACACTTCTAAGCAATCAGTGGGTTAAAGAAGAAATAGCAAGAGAAATTGCTAAATATATAGAGACGAATGAAAATGAGAACACAACATACCAAAACCTATGGGATGCAGCAAAAGCAGTGCTAAGGGGGAAATTTATAGCACTAAACGCATATATTAAAAAGGAAGAAAGAGCCAAAATCAAAGAACTAATGGATCAACTGAAGAAGCTAGAAAATGAACAGCAAACCAATCCTAAACCAAGTAGAAGAAAAGAAATAACAAGGATTAAAGTAGAAATAAATGACATAGACAACAAAAAAACAATAGAGAGGATAAATATCACCAAAAGTTGGTTCTTTGAGAAGGTCAACAAGATTGACAAGCCCCTAGGTAGACTGACAAAACCAAAAAGAGAGAAGACCCATATAAACAAAATAATGAATGAAAAAGGTGACATAACTGCAGATCCTGAAGAAATTAAAAAAATTATAAGAGGATACTATGAACAACTGTATGGCAACAAACTGGATAATGTAGAGGTAATGGACAATTTCCTGGAAACATATGAACAACCTAGACTGACCAAACAAGAAATAGAAGACCTCAACCAACCCATCACAAGCAAAGAGATCCAATCAGTCATCAAAAATCTTCCCACAAATAAATGCCCAGGGCCAGATGGCTTCACAGGGGAATTCTACTAAATTTTCCAGAAAGAACTGACACCAATCTTACTCAAACTCTTTCAAAACATTGAAGAAAAGGGAACACTACCTAACTCATTTTATGAAGCTAACATCAATCTAATACCAAAACCAGGCAAAGATGCTACAAAAAAGGAAAACTACCGGCCAATCTCCCTAATGAATATAGATGCAAAAATCCTCAACAAAATACTTGCAAATCGAATCCAAAGACACATTAAAAAAATCATACACCATGACCAAGTGGGGTTCATTCCAGGCATGCAAGGATGGTTCAACATAAGAAAATCAATCAATGTATTACAACACATTAACATGTCAAAAGGGAAAAATTGATTGATCATCTCAACAGATGCTGAAAAAGCATTTGACAAAATCCAACATTCTGTTTTTGATAAAAACACTTCCAAAGGTACGAACTGAAGGAAACTTCCTCAACATGATAAAGAGCATATATGAAAAACCCACAGCCAGCATAGTACTCAATGGTGAGAGACTGAAAGCCTTCCCTCTAAGATCAGGAACAAGACAAGGATGCCCGCTGTCACCACTGTTATTCAACATTGTGCTGGAAGTGCTAGCCAGGGCAATCCGGCAAGACAAAGAAATAAAAGGCATCCAAATTGGAAAAGAAGAAGTAAAACTGTCATTGTTTGCAGATGATATGATCTTATATCTAGAAACCCCTGAGAAATCGATGATACAGCTACTAGAGCTAATAAACAAATTTAGCAAAGTAGCAGGATACAAGATTAGTGCACATAAGTCAGTAAAGTTTCTATATGCTAGAAATGAACAAACTGAAGAGACACTCAAGAAAAAGATACCATTTTCAATAGCAACTAAAAAAATCAAGTACCTAGGAATAAACTTAACCAAAGATGTAAAAGACCTATACAAAGAAAACTACATAACTCTACTAAAAGAAATAGAAGGGGACCTTAAAAGATGGAAAAATATTCCATGTTCATGGATAGGAAGGCTAAATGTCATTAAGATGTCAATTCTACCCAAACTCATCTACAGATTCAATGGAATCCCAATCAAAATTCCAACAACCTACTTTGCAGACTTGGAAAAGCTAGTTATCAAATTTATTTGGAAAGGGAAAATGCCTCGAATTGCTAAAGACACTCTAAAAAAGAAAAACGAAGTGGGAGGACTTACACTCCCTGACTTTGAAGCTTATTATAAAGCCACAGTTGTCAAAACAGCATGGTACTGGCACAAAGAGAGACATATAGATCAATGGAGTCAAATTGAGAATTTGGAGATAGACCCTCAGATCTATGGCCGACTGATCTTTGATAAGGCCCCCAAAGTCACTGAACTGAGTCATAATGGTCTTTTTAACAAATGGGGCTGGGAGAGTTGGATATCCATATCCAAAAGAATGAAAGAGGACCCCTACCTCACAGCCTACACAAAAATTAACTCAAAATGGATGAAAGATCTCAATATAAAAGAAAGTACCATAAAACTCCTAGAAGATAATGTAGGAAAACATCTTCAAGACCTTGTATTAGGCGGCCACTTCCTAGACTTTACACGCAAAGCACAAGCAACAAAAGAAAAAATAGATAAATGGGAACTCCTCAAGCTTAGAAGTTTCTGCACCTCAAAGGAATTTCTCAAAAACGTAAAGAGGCAGCCAACTCAATGGGAAAAAATTTTTGGAAACCATGTATCTGACAAAAGACTGATATCTTGCATATATAAAGAAATCCTACAACTCAATGACAATAGTACAGACAGCCCAATTATAAAATAGGCAAAAGATATGAAAAGACAGTTCTCTCCAGAGGAAATACAAATGGCCAAGAAACACATGAAAAAATGTTCAGCTTCACTAGCTATTAGAGAGATGCAAATTAAGACCACAATGAGATACCATCTCACACCGGTTAGAATGGCTGTCATTAAACAAACAGGAAACTACAAATGCTGGAGGAGATGTGGAGAAATTGGAACTCTTATTCATTGTTGGTGGGACTGTATAATGGTTCAGCTACTCTGGAAGTCAGTCTGGCAGTTCCTTAGAAAACTAGAAATAGAGTTACCATTCGATCCAGCGATTGCACTTCTCAGTATGTACCCAGAAGATCGGAAAGCAGTGACATGAACAGATACCTGCACGCCAGTGTTCATAGCAGCATTATTCACTATTGCCAAGAGATGGAAACAAGCCAAATGTCTACAACAGATGAGTGGATAAATAAAATGTGGTATATACACACGATGGAATACTACACGGCAGTAAGAAGGAACGATCTCGTGAAACATATGACAACATGGATGAACCTTGAAGACATAATGCTGAGCGAAATAAGCCAGGCACAAAAAGAGGAATATTATATGCTACCACTAATGTGAGCTTTGAAAAATGTAAAACAAATGGTGTATAATGTTTTGTATTGATATAAGGTACAATTAAACAAATAAATTGAAAAAGTATAAATATGCATATTTTAAAAATCTTAAATAGCTTTTAATTAGCAGAATATTGTTCACTATTTTACTCCTGAAATAGATTGAACTTTAAATTACACATTCAAAACATATTTAAGAAAAATAAGCAAATATAATTTTACATAGAAAATCTCAATAGAAATTTCAAAATAAAAACAAATTTTATAACATTATAATCCTAATGCTTGAAGGCAAACAATATATCTGATTACAATTAGAAAAGTTTAAGTAACAAAAAATCAACCACTTGGAAAACGAAAAAGTACTTTTTAAAATAACCTTCAAATAGCAGAGACAAATAAAATTGGATTTTCTGATTACATAGAGGATTTTTTCTATAAATAGCCTTACTAAATTTCTGTCTTGCTAAAATTTAAGGGTTGCCAAGAAATAATTCCTTGAAAATTCTTAGCTTTACACATTTACTCTATTAAAATTTTTAAAATAAATGACCCAAGCATTAACTAAAGAATTTATTTACATTTAAGAAACTTTAAAAACATTTTCAAAATCCAGAGAAATTGAACTATGTTATGAAATAAATAAAATTTCAGGAAAGTACTTTATGCACCTTATAGACACATCAGAGAAAGGTAGGTTTTTCAAATATTTAGTCATTAGACACCAAACAGATATTACTGCATGCAGATTTTAACCTGGCAAATTTATAAAATTTCAGTTACTACAGCTTCGTAAGAGAGTCTTTATTTTGCCAATTTACCAAGAACACAGTCATCTCTCATGTTTAAATGATAAAGGGATTACCAAGTTTACACTGATAAGTAGAAACTGAAAGCTGCAAAAAATTCTGCAGAAAATAACCAAAATTTGTTTATATATGTACATAATGGTTAATCTTGAAGAATAAAAGTAATTGGTAGGGCATTTCAATTTTGTTTAATATTTTTCAACATTTCCAAGTTTTCCTCACTATTAATGTGTACCATTTCCTCTATAGCTGAATTATCCCACAATATTTTACTTTGCTCTAGGTCCAAATGATTGAAACACTGGTTTTTAACTTTTTACAGATTGAGTTTAAATTAACCAAAAAGAATCTATAAAATTCCAGGGAATATTCCTCAAAAGAAAAGCCATTATGTATTCAAAACATTGCAAAAATGTAAGTTCTTTAAATGATAATGGCCAGCATTTATTAGTACTGCATCAGGTTCTTTACACTCCTCATCTGATTGAATCTTTACAGTAACTCTACAAACCTGGATTTATTATTTATCTTGTAAAGTTGAGGACACTAAGGCTTAAATTTTCATGACTTATTAAGGGTTATATAGCAAAAAAAAAGTTGCAGATATAGAATCTAAACCTCGAAACGTATGATTCCAAAGTAAGCACTATCAACCACTATGTTATATTTATTCTCTTTGTATAAAATTGATTGGATTTGGCAACTATCATTTTGCCAAAACATAGCTAATTTCTATAATAAAAGTTTATAAAATGGAATATGCATGGGGATTTACGTAAACAATTTAAGAGATGACAACATTTTATTATTTTGCAATTAGTTGCTCTTATAAAGCACATATTAAAACTGAAGGTTTAACACATAGAGCATAATTTCCAATTTCAAAATGGATTTCTAAAAGCATTTTCCTGAAAATATTCATGATCAGGTTTGACCCAGTAAAAGGTGGCTCAATAGGTATACAGAGTAAAAGATTCATGGTATTTTAGAGAGAATCCAAGTAAATATCCAAATATAACAGGAAGAAAAGATGAGGCAAAATGCTCAGCATCACTGTCATTTCAGTTGCCTGGAGCATTTTCTCTTCTGCATGACTCTACTGAGAGCATTTTTCACTTCTTTGTTCCTAAGACTATAAATCAGGGGATTTAACATGGTTATCGCCATAGCATAAAACATAGAGGCCACTTGATCCCTTCCCAAGGTGTAGGACTTCTTTGGTTTTAAATAAGTGAAAATTATCATGCTGAGAAGGATGGTGACTCCAAGGAGGCAGGAGGCAGAAGTGGAGAAGGCTTTGCACTTTCCTGAAGTGGAATTAATTTTCAGGATAATAGACAGAATGGCCCCGTAGGACAGAGATTTTCATAAGAGACACCATTACATTTAAACTAGCAAAAAATGAGTATAGTTATTTCAATGTTATGAGTGTCAGTGCAGGACAGGGATAAAACTGGGGTTAAGTCACAGAAGTGATAGATTACATTGGATTTGCAGAAATGCAAACTGTTCATGTAAATAATACTGACTGATGATTCAGTGAGGCCAACCACGTTGGACCCAGTGATGAGGGTGTGGCAGATTCTTGTGGACCTAACAACTGGGTAGTGTAAAGGATTTCAGATAGCTACATAGTCATCATAGGCCATTGAAGACAGAAGGAAAAATTCAGTGACAGAAAAGAAGACAGAAAAGTACATCTGAATGAAGCAGCCCATGAATGAAATGTACTTTTTGGAAGTCAGTAAGTTTTCTAAGGTTTTAGGGGTAATGACTGTGGAGAAACCAAGGTCAAGTAATGACAGGTGACTAAGGGAAAAAAATACACGGGGGTGTGAAGCTAGAGATCCAGGTGAATTATCAGTATCATCCCTGCATTTCCCAGCACAGAAATCAGGTATATCAGGAGAAATAACATAAAGAGGATCAATCAGATCTCTTCAGAGTCTGTCAATCCCATAAGGATGAAGTTGGGCACATTTGTATTATTTCTTCTTCCCATAGTGTTCAACTGTTGCAAATTGTTGTGAAATCAATGATGATACTTAGCACAAATGATCTGAAAAAAGTTTTTGTTTATATGATTGTTCTGGTATTTAAAAAAATGGGTTTAGTGCATCTAGAAAGTGGTAATAAAGAGTAATTTGCAAAAAATTACTGAAAAAATTAGTGTTACTGCCAAATATAAATTAGGTATAAATCATCATTTGAATATTATATAATAGATGCTCCTATATACTGCATAATTGGATGAACTGACAGCTATAAGTGTTTGAGTTTATTAACATGTTTAACCCATCTGAAAATATTATATCATAGGTATTACTTTTATCCACATTTTCAGGTGAGAAACAGGGCAGAAAATATTTAAATAGCTTATCCAGAGTCAGAGCTATTAAATGTCATTCTACAGAAATAAGTGCAGTCCAGAGAGCATGCTTCTACACTATATAAGTATCTATAGTTAACTTCCACAAAACTGACAAAAATATTAGATATGTAATAACCAATGAGAAAAAAGTTTTAATAAATCATTGACTTCTATTTTGTATCCAATAATATATAACTCAAATAACAAAGCATAAATATCAACCTTAGAGGACTTTACTTGAATGTTAAGATTATGATCAAACATAATTTTAATTTCTGGAGGTTAAGTTGTTTTCCAAAATTGACCATTAAAAATCAAAATTCTTCTAAAATTATCCTTCCAATTTATGTACATTGCTTCTGGACTCAAATTCCATCAGTTCTATATTTCCATTTCCATAATTCCTGGCATTACTTAGGTAAGGCTTAAATGATGTATATTTACATATGCATATTCTTCTAATAATGCACTTCTTTGATTTGATTTGAATTAAAACCTTTACTTTTGAGAATAATACTTACCATGAGCAAAAAGTGGTGAAAATGTTTCTTCCAACAATATCTGTCTAGAAATTTGTCAACCTCAAATGTTTCACACAGATAAAATACATAAACTATATAAGGAGCTCCAAATTCCTGAGACAAAATACTTGCTCCTTTTGAAATAAATGAATTTTATTCTTTTGTGCATGCATTTTTGTTTTAACCTGAGTTAAAATAAATGAACCTAAAATTTTTGTTCAGGTTCTGGTCAAATAGAAAGTTCTCCTGGAAATTGTGTCTCACAAGTATACCAGAAAGCTTCTGTGAACAAAGCAGAGCAAAGTTTATCTAGTCTTTCACCCTGATAATGCCATGACACCTTTAAGATTGAGGACTGCTGATGCAGCCTTCAGTCATCCCTGGGGACCAATTGCCAAGGGTTATTACTAGGCAAGTTTCAAAGGATAAAAGTTCAAGGACTAATGCATCCATGTTAGATTTGTACCAGAGAGTTCTCTTTCCCTTAGAAGCCTCATAATTTTAAGCATGATGGTTTGGCATTCCTCTGTGGTGCCCTAATTTTTGACTGGGTAAAAGAGAAGGCATTTTTAGAGAAATATTTAATTACTCTGTGACTGAAAGGCAAGACTGGTAACCACCAGGGATGGAAAAGCACATTTTTTAAATAATGAAATATTTTTTATTTAAAAATGTGACACTATTACAGGAGTAAAATTAGTTTATTACACAAAAATTAGAATATAACAAAATTCAAAAATAAAATGAAAATTATTTATAATTGTTAATCTTTACATGTATTTTCTTCCAATTATTTTCCTTTATGTATATGATGTTTATTTTTATGTCTAGTTACATATTTGCATAATTTTATCATTCAGTATTTTCAGTAACTTATCCTGATTTTATCACTAAATAGTTATACTACTTGATCTAAGTGATAGTAGCCTTTTGTAAAACCCACAATTTCATGTATTATGCATGGGATGGCTCTCCATCACTAACTTCCTTCTAGGAATATGCACCAGCTGATGAAAGGATGTTTAGTTCTTCCAGATAACTTTTCATTTCAGATACTTTTCCTTTCCATTGCTGATCATCTTGAAATACCTTACTATTAAATTCTTTATTAATATGGTTAATATATTCTTGCTTTGTATATGGGTCACACTTTCTTGCCTTGTCATATGTTTAGTAATTTTTTATTATACACTGTACTGTATTTTGTGAGTGATATATTGTAGACTGTTTTGAGTAGGCCATCTTCCTTTAAGGGTTCAGTTTTGTTCTCACAGGAAATAAATTACTGAGAGTGCCTTTTAAACCTCTCAGATTCATTTTACTTTTTGATAAGGAAGATCAATTTGGTTTTCTCCTTAATCGTAAGGTATGGCCCTCACTCCAGTGCATGATCCTTCTTCTGAATCCTGGCTTTTTTGTCTCAATGTCATGCCTGAATTAACCATAGATAGTCTTCATAATGGCTGGACCACAACTCCATATTCTCCCGGCCCTTCATGAACTCTGTAGTTATGTTCTGTTTCTAGCCCTACAGCAGCATCTCTTGGCTAGGCCTGTTTAGTCTGCACTGCAAATATGCAGCTCAGTCTTCATCCTAGGACCTACAGGGAATCCCCATGCAAACATTTGGAGCCCTTCCTTTTCTTAAATGCTACACTTCTTGAAATGCCAATCACTGTCAGTTCAGTTCTACAAGACCAGACCTTTATTTTTCGCTTTCACTCTATACTTCCCTGCTCAGCCATTGGGAAAGACTAGGTAAACTTTGAGCTCTTATAAAATTCCAGAATGTCATGAAAAACTGACCTGTGCTACCTGTTGTCCAATGCCAGAAAGCAGTTGTCCTGTACATTTTGCTCAAGTTCATAGTTAGTTATGATGTCATTGAAATTACTGTGCCACTTACTCTGTCATGGCAGAAGCCAAAATCTGATAAGAGATTAATAATCTTTTCTGATTTAACTATTGATATTTTTTCATATCCTGGCTCACTACATCTTTTCTGATGTTTCTGTCTCTTTTTTCTCTCTTCTCTCATAGATTATACTTACTGTTTTTTTTGAGGGGGGGTGGTATTAAAAGACTGTTCTTGGGTTCTGTCTTTTTAGATATACGTATTCAGTTATTGGATTTCTAATTCATTAATGTTGTTTTGATTTCATCATTTTTATTTCCTCTACTTTTTTTAGATTGAACTCATTGCTTTTTCTCTAGCACTTTCATATTATTAAGTATATATTTATTTTTGTTTCCTGTTTAAGAATACAGAGTTTTAATGTTTCCATTATTCATCTGAAAGCCACTTTACTTTGATCTTATATTCAGTAGTATGCATTACTTATATGGTTATCCATTATATAAATAATCTAAAATCTATTTTTTCTCTTTTGACTAGTTAACTGAAGATTGTTTTTAGCTTTATTTTTAATTTTCTAGTTGAACAGTCTTTAAGCTTTTATATTTTGAGTGTTAATTTAAAATTAAATTTCATTGTTATCAGAAAATGTGGCTCCTTTATGTAAAATTTTGGAAATTTATTGGAATACATGGATTAATTGTAATATATTTGTATTAAAAAACTCATACATGCTAAGTTCCAATGCAATTTTAGCCTTCTCAGCTGTATTATTCAGATATTAAAATTCTGAAATGTGATTTACTTATTTAATTAATTACACACTTGATGAATCATGTGCAAACAATCCACTGCATTTTATTCATTTATTCAGAAAACATTTTATTGAATAACTGTATTCTAGCTGAGAAAAATTGGAATGCATTGGAAATTGGCCAGTGTCTTGTGTCTTGGAGTAGAGAAATAAAATATTTCAAGGAATGCAAAGTTACTAAGGAAAATGTACTTAGGCATATGAAGCTGAGAGTTAATTTTGATTAACATGATTAGTCCAAGTTTCCCCAAAACAGTGAATAGGTAAATGAAGAGGAAGAGCAATAAAAGGCTGATGTGTAGTTCAAGGTGATCTGAAAATCCAGAGAGGATGAAAACAGTCACCTCAGTGAAGTTGGACCCAGTCATTTATTTCATTTCAGGCCTTTGACTTACCTGCCGAATGGATAGAACATAAATCAGAGAAGGATTCAAGTCTGAAGACCAACTAATCAGAGCCCACTTAAGCTCAAATAGTGAGAGAATAACAGAGAGCAATTACTTAATGGATTAAAGTTAGTTGATAATTTATATATAAAATTTATATGTGATTTTAATTTTTTGAAGAATTGATGATACAGATAAAATTTCCAAATTCACAATTGTGACAAAATTGTAGAATTTCTAAAAAATTTTGTATCTGAAATGATTTGAAGAGATTCTTGCTCAGACATTCTATTATTTACCCCCATCTATTATTGGGTCTAAAATTATTCACTTCTGATCCTCTTAGAAAACATACAGTTCATTTGGGAAAGGAAGCTCCATAGTTAGTGAGTTTAATGATGCCATTATGTGGCAGTCATATTTTCTTAACACCTAACTGCTACTTTCCAGGTTATTTTAGAAGCTGAATAATACTGAAATGGATATCTCTCTCATCACTGCCTAGAATATCATTATGCCCTTCCAAGAAACAATCATGGTGATATAATCCAGTGGACTCTTTTTATGGGATATTGCCTGGGGTACCTACAAATGCATATTAGAATGTCAGGGTTCCTATCAGATTTGGAGACATATAATATTCTGTGGAAGAATGTGATTCAAATCACCATGTTTATAACGACAGGCTTCACAGATAACGTTGAGCTGAAATTGTCCATGTTTTTATTATTTCTTGTGATCTATCTCTTTACTCTGATATGAAATTTGGGATTGGTTGTATTGGCCACTGGGGATTCCCAGGTCCACAATCTTGTAAACTATTTTTTGAGTTTGTTTTGTGTGAAAGAAGGGAGCTGACTCTGTCTCCCTGTTCCTGCAAGAAGTTCTTTATTAGCTTTTTAGCACAGGATTACATAGCATAAGGATTCTTTGGGCTATGTAATTGTTTTTCCCATTTCCCCAGGCAACCACATTTGTTCTAAAATCACAAGACTAGCATGTTTGCAATCTTTGGGTGCAAGCTTGAGGAAAATAGTAATCTCAGGGAATGATCTCTTCTGAACAAGGTGGGAAAGCAGGGGCATGGAAGGAGCCCAGCATCATTCTCTAACTTAATTGCCTGCCATCAGGTGCACAATGACTCAATGCCTGCCTTCAGACACATAATGCTTTGGCCTTCCCCCAGCCTGGTGCCTGCCTTCAGGCATCCAAAGCTTAGGGAGTGGCCTCCCTGACTAACTTGCCAAGCCAGGGAAACTTCCATGCCTCCACTTCTCCCCTCTTTTGATTATGATTACAATTTTGTCTAATAACATAAAGCTCATTCATAGGGATATCATGGGGGTTCCAGGAAGGGGTGTGATGTGTTCTTAGGCTGGTCCACCCACACCAGAATCCTAAAAGCAAAGCATAAAACATAGCACTAAGTAAGAGCCATTTAGCTGTAGAGGGTAGAGAAAATATGTGACCCAGGAGCTTGCGTCTAGCCATTGCAAATGATTTTGTAGAGTATTGATAGCATTGGTGTGCTCTTCATTGATTCGGGTGGCATGGAGCATTTCTAAACTTTGTGTTTTTAGATTATCCACATTATTAATTAAATTATCATGAAACACTCCCAACAGTTATTTTTTTTTAAATATCATTTCAAGTGTGGCATTTATGATTCCATTGCAAAGGGGTTACACAGATAGACATCATCTGCCAATCACATCTTAAGTAAGGTGCTGGGCAAGGGCATCTTGCTGTTCACCTACAAATTCAACTGCAGCCTCTAGGGTTTGAAGTTAAGTTAGGATTTTCTGATCAATGCTTTGTTGAGTAATAAATTGTTGACTAACATTCTCAATAGCAAAATTTACAAAGTGAGCTGTTTGCACAGTTTGGGTAATAGCTACTATAGATGCAGTAGCAGAGGCTAAAATTACAACAGTGGATATAAGAACTGGAATTAGAGTAAATATGAAATAGGAGACACAAATTTTTTGCAAAGCCTGTCTAAGAACAGCAAGAGAGGTGGAAGATTGCCATCCTCAAGTTAAATTCACTGGTAGAAATATTTCAGCTTGTTTCTTTAAGAAAAATATGCTTGTTATATTCCTGTCAGTTATGTTAGTGTTTGAAATACAAGAAGTAAAATATGAGTTGTTTGAGAAGATAATGTAATGATTAGAATAAGTAATATTAAGGGAGTCACTTATTAGGAATACATAAGGATGCAGAGTGCAGACTAGGCCATCAAGGGTACACTAACAAGTGAAAGTAATATTTGTATGCTTGGAAGAGTTATAATTACCATGCCAGATGGATACTTTCTGGAAGACATGTCCTAACCATCACATGGTACACTGCAGTGGCCAGGAGTTGATTTGATGGGCAGGAAGGCTTAATGAGCCATTGGTCCAAATGATAGGTTTGGAGGAGTTTGCCACAAGGACAGAGTGATTTCCAACCCAATGAACCAATTGTGTGTGGTTGCAAGACATGAGATGTCTGGTGGGGCTCCAATAAATAATAGAGTGGTTATGAATGAAAAGGACATGGGGAGTTTTGCTATTGCATGCTTCCCAGTTGAGGGGTGTGCTCATGGGTTTATATTTGTTGTGTCTAGATGCACAAAGGGGATCTGGAGCCAGCATGGAAACATTATTCTGGGTAGTTTTGCTTCCATAAGTGAGGCTCCCTGTGCATATGAAAGTGAGTGTCTGGGAGGCATTAAGTAGCCAGACACTATTATGGGGTTTGAAGCAATATTCACTGGTTGAAGATACACAAAGGGGAAGATGAGAGGAGGCAAAAGATAAACTATTGTTAGCTAAGGTCCATTGACTGCTATTAATCAGAGGACCACTAGGTGGTACATGCACTCCACCTAGCCAAGTGGTAACATTGTGGGAGACAGGGAAAGGGGAGTCCACCCAAGTTACTGGGCAAAACAGAGGGAGGTCTAAAATGTGTGCCCAATACAGGTGGGCAGAGACACATGGGGATAGAAAGGAGAACAGGAAAAGTAAGATTAAGGTTACCACACTCTAGCAATGGATAGTAGAAACCATTGCCAGAAACTGTTTCTGGAGTTACAGCGGTGCTGTTTTTTTGCAGCACTGCTTCAGCCTTTTGAGTAGTTTTCTTCAGGACTCCTCACATCATCAACAGGGTGAGCTGAGGTGGAAACACAAACATATCCCCATTCCCAGGGGGGTTAAAACAAAACCTTCAGATAAAGCTTTCAATAGCCCTTTAGTAAACAGACTTGCAGCACCATTTTCATGAATGCCTTTTTTTAGTTCTTTGTAAGTCTGACAAGTTAATGGCTCAAACACTCTTTGTTTCTGCTAGTTAAGCATAACAGGGCAAACAAGATCACCAGCCAATGCTGCTTCATGCAAACAGTGTTGTAGAACTGGTGTGGCACCATCAGAGAGAGGAGGTGGCAGCAGTGGTAAAAGAGGAGGAGGAGAGGGCCAGGTCATGGTTGTTTGTCTTCCACCTTTATCAGCTGTTGGAAGGGGAGCTGAGGGCTCAGGATGCAGAAGACACTCATTTTTAGGTACCTCAGTTTCAGAAAGCTCAGTTCCAGCAATATGAAGAGGAGCCAGGGCAGTACGAACAAGAGCCCATATGCAGTAAATGTCTTAGAGGAAATTTTCTGTCTTTGCGCAAAATCACATTTTAAATTCCTTCCAATTCATTCCCAGACATCTAGATCTAATGTGCCCTCATCAGGAAATCAAGGGTTATGCTGAACAACATCATGTAACAAAGAATGCAAAGAGTCCTCAGAGACAGAAGCTCCACTAGCCTGCAGCAGCCATTGTAGGGTTAACACATACTGGTGCTGGGGAACAGTAAGAGACTGACCCATATCATTGAGTGGCTGAAACTACTGAACCACTGCAAAATAAATCACTTGTGCTTACTGTGCAGCTTCCAAATGTTGTGGTCAAGATTGGAATGTCCTCACACGGGGCACCAACTGTGAAAGAAGGGAGCTGACTCTGTCTCTCTGTCCTGCAAGAAGTTCTTTATTAGCTTTTTAGCACAGGATTATATAGCATAAACATTCTTTGAGCTATGTAATTGTTTTTCCTGTTTCCCCAGGTAACCACATTTGTTCTAAAATCACAAGACTAGCATGTTTACAATCTTCAGATGCAAGCTTGAGGAAAATAGTAATCTCAGGGAATGATCTCTTCTGAACCAGGTGGGAAAGCAGGAGCATGGAAGGAGCCCAGCATCATTCTCTAACTTAATTGCCTGCCATCAGGTGCACAATGCCTCGATGCCTGCCTTCAGGCAAACAACGCTTTGGCCTTCTCTTAACCTGGTGCCTGCTTTCAGGCAACTAAAGCTTAGGAAGCAGCCTCCCTGACTAACTTGCCAAGCCAGGGAACCTTCCATGACTCCACAGTTTTAAATCTTGGATGCCTGCTATTCTTCAGTTGTCACTCCCCAAATTTTGTTCAATTTCCTGGCAGTGAATAAAGCCATTTCATTTCTTGGATGTGCAATTCCAATGTTTCTTCTTCTTACTTTTGTGACTACTGAATGTTTTCTATTGGCTGCAATGGCATATGATCACTATGTAGCAATCTACAACCCACTTCTATATTCTGTTGACATACCACCCTGAGTCTATGTGCCACTCATCACTGCTTCCTGTGTTGGATGCTACTATAAACACTGTAGCCATTTTCAGCCTATCTTTCTGTGTATCCAATGAACTTAGACATGTCTTTTGTGACATACTTCCACTCCTTGCTATTTCTTGTTCTCACACTCACGTCAACCAGCTTCTACTCTTCTCCTTTGTGGGCATTTTTGGGATAATTACTATACTCATAGTCCTGATATCCTATGGTTTCTTTATGTTGGCCATTCTGAAGATGTGTTCTGCTGAATGGAAGTGAAAAGTCTTTTACACTTGTGAGTCTCACCTAACTGGAGTGTCAATATACACTGGAACTGTCCTTTTTCATGTATGTGAGACCATGTCCCAGCTATGCCTTCGACCATAATATGATAATGTCTCTCTTTCACACTATTATGATTCACATGCTGAATCCATCATCTACAGTTTGAGGAAAAAATTTATTAAAGAGGCAGTTAAAAATTACTTGAATGAAATTGGCTCATAATTAAGGTTCATTGTCAGCATTGAGTAAAACTGTAAAGAATGTTGAGGGCCAGTCCGTATCTCTGTGGTCAGAAACAATGGAAGAAAATATCTTATTTTTAGTTAATACTGTTTGCATTTCCTGGAATATTTCTAGATAAAGCATTAATAGGCTCTCCAGTAAAGCATTTAACAAATATAGATAAATTATGTCAGCCATATGCCTATGACTATGTTCAAATTGACCCATATTGAATATTCTTTGATAAAATTATATTGATAATGTTAGTTTTTCTGTAATGTGATCTCTATTAACTATAATTAGAAGCTGTGTCCTCAGAATTGAACAGCTTGATACAGCCTCACATTGTTTACAGTAAGTCCTCAGCTTTCATCATCAAGTGAATTGTTCTTGAATCCTGTGAAGGACCTCCCAAATGTTATTTTCTGACTCCATGTGCACTCATATTCTCAGATCCATCCTTGGAGATGACTTTTGTAATGTTTGGAGCAACAGCATATATTTTTATTCCATTTCCTTTCCAGTGCAATCACAGATTGATTAGATCCATTCTGACTCTCCCAAAAATCTATTGACATGATATGGTTGTATTTATTAAATGTATAGTGAAAACTCTGGAAAAAAAACACAGTTAAAAGTATGTTTATTTAAGCCTTTTTAAATTCTGCTTTGTTTGTTTTTGTTCCAAGACTTGCTTCTTGAGGGGATCTTAGTAGAAATTTACTTTTATATCAATGAAAGTCACTGTTTTCCCAGTAGAGACACTTGTCCTATGTCTCCACCAGATCAATCCCATGAGAACAAATTAATCAGAGTTGATCTGAAATAAGAAGCTGAGATACAATCCAATAATTTCCAGGCCCTAAATCTCTAATCAATTCTATGAAGAGAATCCATACAATTCAATTGGAAAAGCCATATGTTTGATAGCAGGGCAAGTTCCAAATAAATACTTAAAATTCCTCTAAAAGCACGAACAACAAACAAACAAATTTCAGAAAGACAACATTGACTTTAATGTGGCTAACATGTTGTCTCATAAAGAAATTAAGCTACTTGAAACCACATCATATTAAAATTTACTTTCCAGGTTATGATCTTTTGAGATGATTTTTCCAGAATAAAAAACAAAACTGCTTAAAAATATCTCTAAATATCCATTTCTTATAATAATTTAAATATTTGCATCATACCAGGATCATTTTTTAAGGCTTCTACCATTCAAATAAGGGTTTCAACTTGTTATGATATAGTTTCAAACAAGTTGATCCCTGGTTTATCAGTTTTTTTCAAATTAACAAAAATAATCTTTCTTGGGAAAGGAAGAGATGAATACTAAGGGCAAATATGCACTCATTTATGCCTAAAAATATCTGGCCAATAATTAATTCAACAAATAATATAAAAATAGATATCAGGTCAGCATGCTTTAAATTCTCCCTTTTCTAAGCTAAAAGTAGAATCCAAGTCATGAGAATTAATGGTCTCCCATGATTTTCTCTCAAAGTTCAATATGCAATAATAGTATATTCAACACTTTTAATGTTGTTTCACTGTTCATATCTCAGCTAATTTTCTTTCCTTAAGTATGAATTCATTGATTTCCCTGCCCACATGGAACCTCTCCTTTATATCATTTGGTGCAGTCATTATTTAATGTTTATTATTGTGACTATTTGATTACTATCCACCTCTACCACTGCACTGACTCTGTAAGTTGCGTAAAGATAAGAATTGAGTTTGATCGTCCATACCATTATATCCCCTGGGCATAATAAAATAACTGGAATATATATTTTACTCAGGAAGCATGTTTTGATTGAATGCCGATTCAAGGATAAGTAATAGTAAATAACAACTGTAAACATTAATATGCAGCTTTGTATTCACTGCATATTATATAAGTGAATTTTATATATATATATATTAAGTCATTTATCCTCATAACAACACTAACAGGTGGTTCTATTGTTACAAAATAATCACAGTTGAGGAAACAGAGGAACACATACTTGAAGGAATGTGCTCAAGTCCATATAGCTCTTAAGAGCAATACCAGGATCCAAACCTAAACTTCCTGGCTTTTAAGCATATTAGTATATAGAATGAAAGAATGGAGTGATTTTTCTACTTTGCTAACTGCATTATCAGACCTCCAGAAGTGAAGTCTATATTTTGTCATGGTAGAATTGAGAAGAAAAAGAAATTATTTTAGAAATAGTGGAAAAATATGTTCCACTGGATTTCAGAAATCATTCCACTGGATGATACATGCAGAATTTTCAGTTTTTGATCCTGGGTGATCAATATCTTGAAGATATACTGGAAGAAGGAAAAGGAGGAGGAGGAGGAGGGGAAGAAAGAATAAGAGAAAAAGAAATGGAGTAGATGAAAGAGGAAGAGAAAAAAGAGGAACATAGGGTAGGAGTAGACAGGAGGAGGAGGGAAGGAAGAATGGGCCATGTGGAGGATGAGGATGAAGCAGCAGTGGAGGAGAGGATATTTTAAAATTAAATTAATTAGATCAGTTACACCAACATTAATTCTGAAATTCCATTACATTTTCAAAGTGCAGAACTAGAAATCCAGATAGATCTTGTACTGGCAAGTGTGGAGTTATCCAGAAAGAAGATATTTGGAAATAGGATAGTGAATAAGATTTAAAAGAAATATAAAACTTCCCCTTCTACTTAGGATGTACAAGTCTGGAAAGAACATTTCCTCAGACTTAACAATTTGTAAAAGCCATTAATCTAAAAAAAATCACTCTTCATGAGCCCATCAGAAAGATGGCATGATGGCACTGGAAAAAGCCAAGAAATCAGAATAACAGGGAGAGAAAACCCCTTAAGGAGGATCTGGAATAATGAATGTTCCATTTTGACAGAGAGTGAGAAGGAGATGTGGCTAGGATATGAGCACATAGGAAGAATACAGATAAACAATAAAGAATTGTTAAAGCCAACTGTGGGCTAAACTGTCATCTGGAAATGCAGCAAGCCCTAGAATCAAGGGGTTTGCATTAATTCTCAGTATGTTCACTGCTGCTCTTCTCTAAGTGCTCATGGAAAAGACAGGGGGCAGTCTGTGAGGCCTTCAGACAAGGTCACTCGGCAACCTACAGAATATCAAATATCCTCCTCCTGTCTTACTAAATGAGGAACTGCTATTATTTTACAAACTAGAGCTTTATTCTTTCTTTCATCTACCCTAACAATAGATAAAATTTATTGAGATATCCAATCGTAGGATTGATCCTGCTTTCTGACAGAATCCAATCAATTAGCAAAACTATGCTTCCTTAGGCTGTCTTTTAGTTACCCAGTGTGCTGTTTTGTATATATCATGTCCCCCAGAAAAAACCATATTCTTTCATGCAATTTTGTGGGGATAGACATGTTACTGTGGAATAGGTTGGAACTATTGGTTCAGTATTTCCATGGAGGTGTGGTCATGCCTATTTAGTGTGGGCCTTGATTAGTTTGCTAGAGCCTTATATAAGCTCAGACTTAAGGAGCTCACAGCTGGAGCTGAGACAGACATTTTGAAGACAGCCATTGGAAGGTGATGCAGACATTCTGGAGAAGGCCATTTTGAAACACAACCTGGGAGCAAGCAGAACCAGCCACATTCCTTCCCAGCTAACAGAGGTTTTCCAGATGCCAATGGCCTTTCTCCAGTGAAGGTACCCTTTGTTGATGGACACTTTATGTCCTTACAACTGTAACTGTGTGTGCCTGTTTGAATGTATTGTGTCCCCCAAATGCCATTATCTTTGATGTAACCTTGTGTGGGCAGACATTATCAGTTTTGATTAGATTTCTTTGAGTGTTTCTTTGGAGATGCACCCCACCCAGCTGTGGGTGATGACTCTGATTGGACTTTTCCATGGAGGCATGGCCCCACCCATTTAGGGTGGGCCTTGATCAGTGGAGCCATACAAATGAGCTGATGGGCAGAGGGAACTCAGTGCAGCTGTGAGTGATATTTTGAAGAGGAGCTACAGCCAAGAGGGACACTTTGAAGAAAGCACAGGAGCTGCAGATGAGAGACAGTTTGAAGATGGCTGTTGGAAACAGACTATTGCTCTGGAGAAGCTAAGAGAGGACAAATACCCCAAGTGCAACTAAGAGTGACATTTTTGAGGAACTGCAGCCTAGAGAGGAACATCCTGGGAGGAAGCCATTTTGAAACCAGAACTTTGGAGCAGATGCCAGCCACATGCCTTCCCAGCTAACAGAGGTTTTCCAGACATCATTGGCCATTCTCCAGTGAAGGTACCCGATTGTTGACACTTTATGGCCTTAAGACTGTGACTGTGTAACCAAATAAACCCCCTTTTATAAAAGCCAATCCATCTCTGGTGTTTTGCATTCCAGCAGCATTAGCAATCTAGAACAAATTTTGGTACCAGAGAAGTGGGATGCTTGTGCTGCTGAGCTTGCAAATATCAGACATGTTGGAAGCCTTATTAAATGGATAAGTGGAAGATGCTGGAAGAATTGTGAGGAGCTTTATAGAAAAGGTCTGGATGGCTTTGAAGAGACTGTTGTAGAAATATGGACTCTAAAGATAGCTCTGATGAGGCCTTGAACAGAAATGTTGAATGTGTCTGCAAACTGGAAGAAAGGTGACCCTTGTTTTAAAGTGGCAGAGAATTTGGCAAAATTGAGTCCTGTTGTCAGATGGAAGGAAGAATTTGAGAATAATGAGCTGGATACTTGGCTGATGAGGTTTCAAAACTAAAAGCGGATATAGCATGGCTTCTCCTTGTAGCTTATAGTAAAATGTGAGCAGAGAAAGATGTGAGCAGACAGAGATAAACTTAGAACTGAACTCTTGAGTTCAAAGAAATGAGAAATTGATGGTTTGGAAAATTCCAGGCTTCCAGGGGCTGGAACCCCAAAGCTATAGCACAACAGGAGGATTTAACCAAACATGGAACCCAGTCACCATTTCAGTACAAGCCAGGATTGGAGATGGAGTTATTCAGAAAGGATTTGTGGAAAGTCCTGCTGTCTGACAGTTTAGACCCCTGTGTGCTTCATAAACAGCCAACGTAATTTTTGTGAGATCTTTATAGATGGAGCTGCTGCCAGTCTGGACTGGAGGTGACAGACAAGGAAGAAATTGAAGGAAAAAATTTTTCAAATCAGAGCCATGGAGACTGAGGTCTGGAGTCAAGAAGTCTCAGGCAGGGAGAATGGATCAGCCCAAACATGTGGAAAGGATAAGTTTACCCTGGAGATCAAGGGTAGGCCTTCTGCATCAATGCTCAGGAAGAGTTCTGCCACCTCAGGCCCCAAAGAGTGTGGAACATATTGCCCTGGGATTGGGAAGAGCCTGGACACCACCTTGCTGTTCAGAGAGGGTAGAGCTTTTGCCCTGGAGAAGCAAAGTATGGGTGACACCCCAATTTCTGAGGAGGTTGGGATCAGAAAGGTGGTCTCCCCAATTGTGGATATCTTGGAGCACTCACCCCAGCATTTAGAGAGAAAAAGGGCTCCCACATAAGACCTTGGAAAGTGTGAAAAAACTGCTCTCTCAAGCCCCAAAGATGAAACATCATTCTATAAATGACTCTCAGCCTTTGAAATCTAATGGAGTTTGCCCTGCAGGTTTTGAATTGGTTTGGTCCCTTAAACCCTGTTTTCCATTTGGTGTCTTCTTATGACAATGGAAATTTTTACCCTATGACTGCCCTCCTTTGTATATTGGAAGCAGATAACTTGTTCTAAATTTCAAGGTACAGAGCCAGAGGGTAATTTAGCTTTTGGACAGACTATGCTTGTAACTGCTTTTGATGGGATCTTGTACTTGCCTATTTTTACTGAAATGATTTAAGTTTTCATGATATTGTGATGGGATGAATGTATTTTGTATTTGGAAAGAATATGTTTTTCTGGTGTCCAGGGTATGGAATGTGCTGGTTTATATATTTTATGTCCCCCAGAAAAAGCCATATTATTTAATGCAGGGGCAGACATATTAGTGTGGATTAGGTTGGAACCTATTGGTTTAGTATTTCCATGGAGGTGTGGTCATGCCCATTCAGCATGGGCCTTGATTAGTTTGCTAGAGCTTTATATAAGCTCAGACATAAGGGGCTCACAGCTGGATCTGAGACAGATATTTTGAAGATGGTATTTGTAAGCTGATGCAGACATTTTGGAGAATGACATTTTGAAATGCAACTTGAGAGAAGTAGATGCCAGCCACTTGCCTTCCCATCTAACAGAGGCTTCCCAGATGCCAATGGACTTTCTCCAGTTAGGGTACCTTTTGTTGGTGGACACTTTATGGCCTTAAGACAATAAATGTGTAACCAAATAAACCTCCTTTATTAAAGCCAATCCATTTCTGGTGTTTTGTATTTCAGCAGCATTAGCAAACTAGAACACCTAGCCAAAGACTAAATCTTATAATACAGTCTTTCTAAAACCCTCTTAGAAACTACGTATTTTCCCATGGCATATATTCTTTCTCACTGCAATGAGAAATTATTTAAACACAGGTGTTCCTCGTAGTCTTTGGTTAATGAGAATTGGCAGATGCTAGGTTCAGGGATCTAGTGGAGAGGATAAAAACATTCATGGAGCCATGTGAAATTTCATCATACAGATGGAATCTATTGTGTAGTGTCCAACTAAATGCTAGAAATAGATTTTTAAAAGCACACACACACAATATATAAGAAATAATGAATTTAATGAACAGGATCATTAGTAGAGTCAGTACAACTGAGAAAAGAATAAGTAAAAAAAAATTACTGAACTTGAAGAAATACCCAAAGGAATTAACCAAACAGAAAAGAACTTAAGAAAAAAAATTAAGTGTAGTGAATAATATCCAAATGCTGTGTGACAATATCAAACATTAATTTTACATATGATTAACATCCTACAGTAAGAATAGAGAGGGAGTGCATATAGAAAAATGTTAGAGGAGATAATGACCAAATTTTTCTCAAACTAAGGAAAGACTTCAAATCACAGGTCCACATATGTTAGAAAACTCCAAGAATGATAATTACAAATAGCAAATCAACTGACAAGCAAAACACATAGACCCATTGGTCTCACTGTTGAAAAAACTAAGACAAGTAGAAAATTATTAAGGCAGAGGAAAATGCATACCACATACATAAGAAAAACCATAAAAAGTATACCAATCTTGTCATCAAAAATGTTACAAGCCAGAAAATAATTGAGAGACAGGCTTAAAGTACTGAAAGATAATAACTGTCATTGCTGATTCCAATACCTACTGAAATCTCTTTTAAATATAAAAACAAGATAAAGATTATTAAGGAAACTTAACCTCCCACACACAAAGATGAGAAGTAATTTATAACCAGCAGACTTGTGCTCCCAAATTTTCTAGGCAGAAGGAATAGGATAACAGAAATAGTTTTCTGTCTACTTAAAGAAACAATAACACTAAAATGTAAAATTCAAAGGAAATATATGAAGTATTGGATTTTTAAACAAAATAATTGCTCTAAAAATAATGAACTAATGGAAATAGGTTGATGCATGGTGGGGCTTGAGCCATATATGGAAGTAAACTTCATGACAAAATTAGCCTTGAGAAAGCATAGTTAATAAAAAATGATCACAAAGACGGAAACAGTATTAGAATTTTAAATGTAAGCCAGTTATTTACTTAAAATTTAGTCTCATAGAGAATCAAAATGTAGGAAGTGTACCCAGTAACATAAAGGCACAAGTTAAGGAATACATTAATCACTATTGTTTGTTTTCTCTCATCCTTTACCCCCAGTCTTGGAGGCACCATGCATCATGTATCCTAAAGAATGTAATCATAAAGGATGTAGTAAATAACTGAGGTAAGAAACTAATGAAGTTCTCCAGACCTCTCCTAAATGTTGCATGTTACCCAAGATGATTAACTTTCTTGCCTCTGACACATAAAATTTTCACCAACAAGAAAAATCACTATGGGGAGGCAGATTTGGGATGGACCATGCCCCTGCCCTCCACTGGGTATATGAAGCCTCCTTTTCCTTCACAGCTGCATACTGAGTGAGGAATCAGATTTGGGTGGTCTCATCTTCAGATCCTGCAAATACAAGTAAAGAATATGCAATTTCAAGATGAGCGATAACTCAAAAAGGCATACAATTAAAAAATAAATGCTTATGAAGGACTTACCTCTAAATGCAAATAAAAACAAAGAGGAACAGCAGTAAATAAAGATTGTATAAACATTTATTTCAAAAAGAAAAATGACAAACTCAAGTGATTTCATTTGGTATAAGCATAATTAAAAAAAATAAATTGAGGAAGTAAAAATATGTCAGACTTAAAAGATTTCAATAAATTAAATTGCTTTTAATTAGCAGAATATTGTTACACAATTTACTTCTGAAGTAGGCTTGAACTTCATTTTAAACATTCAAAAAACTTTTGGGGAAAATAAACAGATATAATTTTACAGCAAAAATCTTAATATAAATATAAAACAAAAACCAAATTATACAATCCTAACACTTAAAGGAAAACAATATATTTAATTACAACTACAAAAGTTTAAATAAGCAAAAAATCAAAACATTGAAAAATGAAAAAGTATTTTCTTTTTAAAATTGCCTTTGAATTGCAGACAAATGAAATTGCATTTTCAGATCATATAATGGATATTTTCTTTAAAACTGAAACTTTAATTTTGAGATCCCAGAAAATATTGATACTGATCAAAAGTGGTGGGTTTTCTGCCTGATGCACTCAAATGAACAATTCCTGAGATACAAAGGTTTCAAAGAGAGAAGGAGTTTATTGCTAAGTGCAAAGCAGGAGATCAGATGGCCTATTGCCTTAAAAATCTGTCTCCCAGATCTGTAGTAACTCTGATAGTTTTATAGAATCAAAAGATAGGAAGGTTTTAGGATAATGAACACAGAGTCTCTAAATGTTGTAATTATAGGTGATCTAATTATTAAGCATGAGAAGATTGATTACATGTTTAGCAAGATAGTTTAGGAATTAGGATGGGTTAGTTCCAGGTTGAGTCAAGTTCTTTGATTAGTATACATTAAGGGCTGTCTTTTGCGATCATAATACTCTAAAGTTGAAAATAGGATTACGGGTTACAAATGAGAGCCAATAACATAGTTTTTATAATCATAAGATAAAGGCTATATAGTTATGTTTTGTTTCCTAGGTTCTTGGCCCTGATGAGAGAAAGAATTCAAGGGCACAGTGCAAAGAGTAAGCAGATAGAAAGTTTACTGAAAACTCATGTGAGAGGAACATGCAGTTAGTCTCCCAAGGAAAGAGGTTGGACAGGCTAGAGGCCTCCAACATTTGGGCCATCTGTTTTGATTTTTTAGTTTTATTTATTTCCCTTCCCCCTTCCTTATGTGGGGCTCTTCATCCTACTGTCCTTTCTCTCCAGGGTGGTGCCTTGTGGTAGATAGGGCATTTGGGTGGGTCAGCTGTCTCTGGGTGTTTTGCCTAAATGGGTAGCCCCAGGCAGGTTGTCTGTCCAGGACAGGCCCTCCTGACTTTGATTAGCCATCCTTGCTCAAGGGCTCCCTAATGGTATCTTCTCTCCCCTCTCTCCCTTTTCTTGCCTGCCTCAGTTATACAATCAGTATCAAAGATCAAGGCATCTGGCCTACAGTTCAGCAAATTCAGGTATTTCTCTCTGGCTATTATAATATAGTAGAAAGTAAAAAAGAAATATCTACAGAATGACTGAGTAATCATGATCAATTATTAAATCCTAACTTCCTCATTGCAATATTAATTGCTTGAAAATTCATAGGTTTTCAACTTTTCTCTATTAAAATTTTTAAAACAAAAGATAACCAGCTACAAGGCAATTAATGCATTCATTCTGGGTCTTAGAATTGCAATTCAGGAAACACAGGCTCAGGTAGCAACACAAATTATGTACCACTTTCATATTTCCAGGCAAGGGTTTTTAAAGGAAAAGATTACACAAGTTGTTTGTGGTTGGTGGATGTTCGCTATTCTCCAATTGTCTTTCAGATTAGATAGTTGTCTTGTGGTTTGTTCTGGTGTCCAGGTGTCCTTAGGGTTTGGGGGAACATTGATGCTTGTAGTTTTGCATACTGTGGCAGTTTATGATACTTGCATAAGAGTCACCTCCAGGACCTCCTGACTCTTTTTGAAATCTTTTAGCCATAGAAACCCTGTTTTTTTTTTTTTTTTTTTAATTTCTTTTAACAGTTCCAAGTGTAAATGAAAAATTAAGAATAAACAAATGATTATAATTTCTGAATCATTATATAGATGCTTTTCTTTCTATATTGTATAACAGGCAGAAGTTAATATCTGAAACTACTGAAGCTCAACTAGTCTCAGCCTTGTTTATACTTACTGTTGTAATGGTTTTTATAGCCTAGTCTCAGCCTTGTGTATAGTTAATATTATAATGGGAGCAATTCATCCCCCTTGTTTAAATCCATAAAACCCCTGAATTCCTCAGATTTGGGGAGACTGATTTTTGGGTCGATAGGCCATCCGCTCTCTTACTTCACGAATAGCATTAAAGGATTTCTCTCATTGAAAACCTGATGTCATGGATTGGCTGTTATGTACATCAGGCAGAGAACACATTTCTTTTGTATGGTATCAATTTGTGACCAAAGATATGACAAAGATTTCTAAAAAGTGTGATTGCCCATTGTTCTGGAGGCCAGGCAGCAGTGGTAAACAAAGTAATTAAGACTTTTGTGGCAACTGGACTCTTGTCAGTCTAGAGGCTCAGTAGCTGTGTTTTTCTCTACTCTGTTGGCACTCCAGCCCCTCAGCACCCTAAATAGCTTCAAAGAGAGAAACAGTTTTCAGTATCAAATTCAGGCTCTGGGTGATTGGATCATCAAGGTAAAAGTGGATTGGAAGTTAGTACAATTGTTCAAGTCCACTGGACATGGGCTTTAAGCCCTGGTTCTGCTTCCAAAACAATCCTCCTTGCTGTAACCTCAACATCTTTCTGTTTTCTAGGTACCATTCTGTGTGGAGTTTTGGGTCCTGACCTGTGTTTGTCCATATGGGGTTCAAGATCCTGCTCCAAGTTTGTCTGTTGAGTATACTCCTGGAAAATAAGTAATCCAACAAATAAATTGAATTCAAGGTGTGTGGGTCACCAAGGTAAAAGTGGACCAGGAAGTTAGTAAGGAGTTTTGAGTCCCCTGGACCTGGGTTTCAAGACCTGGAGACCCACTTCCAGTATGATCCCCCTTTGCTTTGACTTCTACACCTTTCTGTTTACTGAGTATCATTCTGTATGGAGTTCAAGGCCCTGACCTGACTTTGTATGCTGAATATACTCTTGGGAAAGGAGTAATACATTCATTAATTGGCACTTAATGAAATTATGTAAGTGTTTGATGACTGTTTAAGTGATAATTGTTGTGTTACTTAGATATAGTAAGTGTTTAAATCCTGTTTAATTGTTAATTGGTGTGTTGGTTTAGTTATTAATAGGTGTGTTTCTTAAGCATGTATGTAAGTGTTGTCTGAAATATTAGTATTGGTATTGTGTTTGTATTGTTCAAGTTTTCTTGGTTGTCTACTGATTACTGAAATTCTTTAGAATGGAAAATTCTAATTTTGGTAGCATGCCAAAATGTATCCCTTTGGCTATATTTTGAAAAGGTGAAAAACTTTTAATTGTTAGAGTATAGAAAACAAACATAAAAAGGTTTATTTTTGTAACCTACTGGCCTTAATATGATTTAGAATCAGGAGGAAAAAACAGCCTGAGAATGGCTTTATAGAAAAGAACACTGTATTGAATTTAGAGTTGTTCTGCAAGAGAGAACAGAAATTGGATGAGATGATGTATGGCTCAATCCTATATTTGTCTCTCCCAGAAATCAATGTTAATGAGAAAAAGTAAAATTTCACCTGTAAAGATTAGTGAAGAAAAGAAAAATATCCTTCCTGTTTCAAATTTGGAGGATCCAGTAGAAGTTTTATCAACTCCTTCATCTGCACCACCTGCACCCTGTCTCTGAGTGGCCAATAGATCAGGAAAGAAGGAAGCTCTGCTACCTCCTCTTCCTCTTCTGTATCCCTCTTTCTTAAAGGTAAAATGACTGAGATAGAAATGGTCTCCTCCTTCCACACCTGTCAAGGTACTTAATTTGGCCCAGGGCTGCTATTTAAAACCAGCAACAGAGTCACCAGCAAAACTTCTACCACTCTGGCAAGTGCCAATGGGTGTAGGCAAACAGGGAGGCCTGAGAGGATTCAAGCATATCAGATGTGAACTTACAGACACCCTGCTTTATAACTCAAGCCCTCAATCTTGAGGCTTCCTCTTGTGAAATTTATGGCTGTATGAGGAGGCTAATCCCACCTATAATTATGACTAGGAGTCACCTCCAGAGAACATCTTTTGTTGCTTAAGTGTGGATTTTCTCTCTCTAAGTCCAATGCTGCATATAAATTATTCACAGTCTCCCTGACATGGGCCAGGACCTCCCCAGGGGAATGAGTCTCCCAGGTGATGTGGAACATGGATTCTGGAAATAAGCCTAACCCTGGCATTGGTAGTTGAGAATGCCTTTTTGACAAAAAGGGGGAAAAGAAAGACAACACAGTAAGGTTTCAGTGGCTCAGAGATTTCAAATAGAGTTGAGAGGCTGTCCTGGAGGTTATTTGTATGCAAGCTTCAGCTACATATGCCAAATGCCCACAGTATGATAAGCCCAAGTCAACAGTTGTCCCTAAAACCCTAATAAATACCCAAATTCCTATCTCTGACTGTATAAAATTTTCACTCACTAAGTTTATTCTTCAGAAACTTAAATCCTCCAGAGAACTCCTATATCAGCTAAGTCCCAAAACCCAGAGGCAACAACCTCTTCAAGAACATCAACCAGATGCACTGCCTTTTCCCACAATGTTGACACCCTTTGCAATATGAACAAGTTAGAGTGGTCACTGCTAGACAACCCTGAAGATTGGGAAAGTGATTAAAGTAGAAGAAGGGATAGCAATAGACAAGATGGAATTTAATGAAGTATTATGAATGCTGAATCTCTATACAATTTTCTTTTTCTTAGTTGCTAATGTATTACGGTAGCTAGAAGGAAAGAAAAAAATGGTAGAATTGTAACTCGTAGCATTCTTTGAAATTTGCTCTACAGTTAGTTGTTAAATTCCAGTTTCACAATAAGGAAGCAACTGAAACTATAGTACTGTAACTCAGAACATTTTTGGAAATTTCCTCTATAACTACTTGTTAAATCATACTTTGAAAGTTATTACCTTTTTGTATATATTTTACATTTTACAATAATGAAATAACTGAAACTGTGGAACTGTAACCCATAACATTCTATGAAATTTTCTCTAACTACTTGATAAATTGTACTTGGAAAGTACACTTCTGTGTATGTATGTTATATTCCACAATAAAAATATAATTTAAAAATATTTAAGCATATCATTAAAGGATTAAAAAATGGTGTTCAAATAAATGATTTACATATTTCTATGTTACTGGTTTTGTGTGTTTGTGTTTCTAACTTCCTATTTGTGTCTGTTTGTGCAATGTGTATTTTCCTTCCTTTGGATGATAATAACAAATTGGCAAACAAAAATTCTTAAAGGAGTTCTAAAGTGAATTGCTTAAAGATAAACAAGCATATATATATATATATTTATATATATATAAATTAGTACTCCTCAACTCTCACCCACCCACCCCCCAAAAAACCCTCTAGGCACCAGGATACAATGTTCTTAGTTTTGGTAATTACTGTAAACAAAGTTGGGCATTGGAAAGAAACCACTCATCTGGAATTTCTTGAAGGGAGTAGAGGGCTGCCTTGGGGAAAGGCAAAGACTTTTTCAATTATTGGGTCACAGCTTTAGGTGAAATAGATCTATAATTTGAAGGCATAGAAACTCTCATGAACACTAAATCCATCTTAACAGTCTTAAATCCCACCACTTTCCTTTAAAACTTTTAAAACTGGGCCTCATTTTGTCTCACCTATCTCTGCCCCTGGGCCTAACCAGCTAAGACAGCCATGGGAGAGAGTGGGCTTGGTTTGGTACTGGGCCTAGATTAGAAATGGTAGGCACAGAGAAATATTGTGGAATAGACTGTGTTCTGAGAGAATTCCTGCTCTAGTTTGCTAATGTTGCCAGAATGCAAAACACCAGAGATAGATTGCTTTTATAAAAGGGGGTTTATTTTGTCACACAGTTACAGTCTTAAGGCCACAAAGTGTCCAAGGTAACACATCAGCTATTGGGTACCTTCACTGGAGGATGGACAGTGGTGTCCAGAAAACCTCTGTTAGCTGGGGAGTCACATGGCTAGCATCTGCTCCATAGTTCTGGTTTCAAAATGGCTTTCTCCCAGGATATTCCTCTCTAGGCTTCAGTTCCCCAAAAAATATCACTCTTAGTTGCTCTTGGGGCATTTGTCTTCTCTTAGCTTCTCCAGAGCAGAAGTCTACTTTCAAAGGCCACCTCCAAAATGTCTCTGTAAACTGCAGTTCCTCTCTTGGCCCCTGTGCATTCTTCAAAGTGTCCCTCTTGGCCATAGCAAGCCTGCTCCTTCTGTCTGAGCTTATATAGTGCTCTAGTAAACTAATCAAGGTCCATGCTGAATGTGAAGGGCCACACCTCCATGGAAAATATCCAAAGTCACCACCCACAGTTGGGTGGGTCACATCTTCATGGAAACACTCAAAGAATTACAATCTAGTCAACACTAATATGTCTGCCCACAGAAGATTACGTCAAAGATAATGTTGTTATCAGGGACCTAATACATTCAAACTGGCACAATTCCCCAATTTAAAATAATTTCTTTTTCAATAATACCTTTGCAATTGTAATCACATATGCTGGTTTGAAGCAGTATGTGCCCCAGAAAGTTTAATTCATTCTTGTGAGTGAATTTTATTTTGGGTGGGAGCTTTTGATTAGGTTGTTTCAACTGAGATGTGATCAACCCAATTCAAAGTAGGTCTTAATCCTATACTGGAGTACTTTATGAGGATAAAAGACAAACAGCCAAGAGAGTAGAGAGAGAGAAACACACACAGAAGCCAAAAAAGCCATTGGAGCCAGAATCTAAAAACAATGAAAACTGGGAAAGAAGGACAAGCAGATATTAGCCATGTGCCCTCTCATGTGACAAATGTGTCCCAGATGCTACAACTTTCTTCAGGGTCCAAGTTGATGCCTTGAGTTGGACATGTTCATTGCCTAAAAACTATAATTTGCAGGTTAATATATCCACATTGTAAAAGTCAACCCATTTCTGGTGTATTTCATTCTGGCAGCTTTAGCAAACCAAACCAACAATAGTAAACAAATCATTATTAAAATCTAAGTAGCCTTGCAATAGGGGTAATTGAATAAGATTTAATTGCCAAATTTCAGTAACAGAAAATGTCCTTGAAAGCTATAGAAAATTTCCTGGATTTGTGCCTGGGACAAATTAAACAATTGTATATTTTCCAGAGTTTGATGCCTTTGAGGTTGTTCATAATTTTAAGATATTATGAAAACAAAGAGATTTTTTTTAAACTCCAATAGGAAAAAAAGAACATTATATCTATTAGATCTTTAAGATGGTGTAAAATATAAGGATGTGTTTAATGAAATTAAATTATTTAACAAGCTATTCTAAAAATAATTATGTTGTGTTGGATATTTAAAGACATTATCAAAATCTTTTTTGGTAAAGGTATATGGATGTATAAAGTATACAGGATGTGTTTTCTTAAAGAAAGAGGTGTAGTTTTGCCTAAAGAATGTGTAGAAAAAAGCCTGGGTGAACATGGAAAGTTGTGGAAGTTTGTGAAAGTGAACTCTGTTTGATGTTATAAATGTTCAATAAAAATTAGGCTTGTTTATAATATATTAAGAGCTTTTTGTGTCAAACTGTATTTATACAAAATTGAAGTTTAGTTTTCTCTCTGTTAAAATAATGTAGATTATCTGGTCTTAATGAAAGACGATGAAAATTTTTTTTCTTAATCATCTGAGTATTCTGTCTAGAAGACAGAAATTCTATGCCATATTAGAAAAATATCCTTGATGTTTATGTTTACCTTATCATTCTTTATTTTAGAAGACTTTTTGTTGTCACTTGGTTAAATAAGGAACCAAATATTGTTTCACAGTAACCCATTTTCCTATTTAGCATAGTGTTCAAACCTGACAACTTTTGACATTTTGCCCTCTCAAAATCAAACTCTAAAGGATATCCTTTATTTCAAACTGTCACAAAGAATTTGATCTTTTTCCTTGTAAACATGAGGGGATATTACTTGGGAAGTATTTGGGAGGTATTACAATTAGTAAAAGGGATTTTGTATCTTTCTGTTAGCTAAATTTGTATGGTTGAATTGTTATTCATATATTTATAGATTGAATAAATTTCCTAAAGACTTCACAATGTTCTCACTGTCCACATTATAGCCTGATAGTGCTCAAGATCATGGAAACAACCAAATATACTTGTTGGTTACATTACCTTGCTCTAATGCATCTCTAAAAGTGCATGTGGTTAACAAAAAGGGACTTTAAAATGGAAGGAAGGCAAGTATGTAAATTATGTTACACCTGTTAATTAACATAACCCTTGTAAATGTGTAAAGGTGATATAGGACAAAACTTCTGCCCTGGTTAGTGGTTGATGACCCCAATATAAGGCAACTGTTAAATGTTTTATTTTTGGAAATAGCTTCATTTAGAAAATGCTTATAACAAAATTAGGGCCTAGACTGTAAGCTCTTACAGCAGTCACATTTTTTTCCTGGGCTTGAACAGTTATTTCTAAATTCTCAGATGATTTGGTCTAAAATATATGAGCCCTGCCTGATATCATATAATGTCTAAGAGTCACTCCCTGAAAATCTCTGTATTACTCAAATGTGGTCTCTTGCTCCAAGCCAAACTCTGCAAATAAACTCATTACCTCCCCCACAAGACATGGGACATAACTTTCAGGGGTAAACTTCCCTGACACCATGAGGTATGACATCCAGGGGTAAATTTCCCTACCAATGTGGGGTAAGCAATGGGTGTTTTATCTAAAAGGAGAAAAGAAAAAAATAAATGGCTAACAGATTTTAAATATGGTCGGGAGATCATTCTGGAAGTTACTCTTACGCAGGTCTCAGACACTATTCCTGAAAACCCTAAGGAAAACCCCAGGTTCTATCTAAAATCTGTAAAAAGTTATTTATCCCATGTAACATTATTAGAAATCACCACCTATAATTTTCAATTTACTTATTAAGTTTATTCTTCAGAGACTTAAAACCTCCAGATTGTTCCTATGCCAGTTAAGGTCTGAAACCCAGAGTTACCAGTCTCCCCAAGAACAAAAACCAGTTTCTTTTCTCTACCTGATAATGCCCCTTTCCAACACAAATATGTTAGTATAGGGGTCACCCAGATATCCTGCAAGACTGTAGAGTGAACAAAAATAAATGGGAAGAATCTTAACCAAGAAATTAAGAATTAACAAATGATTGTGATTACTGAATCATTATATAGATTTTTTTTCTATATTGTATAATAGAAGTTAATACCTGACATTACGGAAACTCACCTAGTCTTACCTTTGTTTATACTTACTAATGTAATGGTTGTTGTGGCATAGTCTCAGCCTTGTGTATGCTTACTATTGTAATGGCTATTCTAGCCTAGTCTCAGCCTTGTGTATACTCAATATTGTTATGTTAATAATTCCATCCCCCTTGTTTGAGTCCATCAAAACCCTGAACTTCTTAGACTAGAGGAGACAAATTTTGGCCCAATAGGCCATCTGATCTCCTTTGCACACATCATTTAAGTGATTTCTCCCTTTGAAATCCTAGTGTCGTTGAATCACTGTTACATGCTTCTAACAGAGAACTCAACACTTTTGTATCATGAATTTATTTTTAAAGAACTTTATAAAACTATAGAAATCAGGATAAAGGAATCAATTTTATGGAATACCCATAATTTCAGCTTCAACAAAGTAGTTTATGCAACTTATTCACACATCATAGAAAAGTAGTTTTTTGTTTGTTTGTTTGTTTTAATATTTAGCAAGTGGACACCAAATATCTATTACTGCATCTATATTTTAACCTGGCAAATTTACCAAATTTTAGGTCCTAAAGTTTTGCAAGAGTATTTATTTTGTTAATTTTGACAAGACCATATACATCTCACAGGTTTAAATTACAAAGGAATACTCAAAGATTGTACTGGTAAGTGGTAACAGAAAGCTGCAAACAATTACAAAGAAAATGCCAAATTTTATTTAGATATGTAATATATACATAAACATATGTAATGGTAAGTCTGGAAGAAGATACATAAAACTGTTGGTAATTGTTAGGGCATTTTAATTTTTTTAAATATTTTTCAATATTTCAAGAATTTCTTCACTGTTAGCATAAACCATATTTCCTATAACTTAATTATCCCACAATATTTTTCTTAACATAAGACCAAATGTTTGAAAAACTCAGTTTTTAGTTTTTGTGTTATTAATTAATTTAACCAAAACTAACTTATAAAACACCAATGAATATTCTTCATAACAAACACCATTATGTATTCAAAATATTGCAAAAATGTTTCTAATGCTAACAGACACCATTTGTTTGTAAATGCATCAAGTACTTTACATTCCTCAGCTGACTGAATCTTTAGGATAACTTTATGGAACTGGAATTAGTGTTTATCTTGTGCACTTGAGGAATCTGAGGCTTAGATTATCAATGACTTATTAAGGGTTAAATACCAAAAAAGGGAGCATATTTAGAATCTAAATCCTGAAAGGTCTGATTCTGGAATATGCACTCTGAACCACTGGGCTATAATCTTCTCTCTATGTTAAATTAATTGTGTTTTGGAACTACCATTCTGCCAAAATGTAGCTATTTTCCATAATAAAATTCCCTGAAATTGGAACATGCATGGAGATTTATGTGATATAATTTAAAAGACAACATTACATTTTCTTATTTTGCACATTAATTGCTCTTTAAAAGCATATATGTATTAGACGACAGGTTAAACACATACATCATGGTCCAATTTCAAAATGGATTTCTAAGAACATATTCCTGGAAATATTCAAGGCTGCATTTGATCAAGTAAAAAAAAGGCACAACAGAAAGGATTCATGTATTTTAGAGAGAATGAAAGTAAATACCCAAAGGTACAAAAGAAGATATGCTTGAATGTTCAGTGTCACTGTCATTTCAACTGCCTAGAGCCCTCTCTCTTCTGCATGACTCTAATGAGAGCATTTTTCACTTCTTTGTTTCTAAAACTATAAATGAGTGGATTCACCATTGGGATCACCATAGTATAAAACACAGAGGCCACTTGATCCCTTCCCAAGGAGTAAGACTGCTTTGGTTTTAAATAAGTAAAAATCGTAGTACTGTAAAAAATGGTGACTCCTAGGAAGTGGGAGGCACAAGTAGAGAAGGCTTTGTGCTTCCCTGAAGTGGAATTAATTTTCAGAATAGTAGACAGAATGGACCCATAGGACACAGAGATTGTGATAAGAGACACAATTAAGGTGGAGCCAGCCACAATGAAGATCATCATTTCTGTGTCATGAATGTCAGTGCAGGACAAGGCTAAAATTGGGGTTAAGTCACAGAAGAAGTGATAGATTACATTGGATTTGCAGAAATGCAAGTTGTTCATGAAAAGAACATTGACCAAGGAGTCAGTAAAGCCAATCATGTAGGACCCAGTAATGAGGGTGCAGCAGCATCTCATGGACATAACAACAGGGTAGTGAAGAGGGCTGCAGATAGCTACATAGCGGTCATAGGCCATTGAGGAGAGAAGGAAACACTCAGTGGCACCCAAGAAGACAAAAAAATACATCTGGGTGAAGCAGCCTGTGAATGAAATATACCTGGTGGAAGTCAGTAAGTTCTCTAAGGTTTTTGGTGAGATGACTGTTGAATAACTGAGGTCAAGGAATGAGAGCTGACTGAGGAAAAAGTACATGGGGGTGTGGAGCTGGAGATCCTAGTGAATTATCAGTATCATCCCTGCATTTCCCAGCACAGTAATCAGATATATGAGGAGAAACAGCATAAAGAGGACCCACCAGATCTTTTCAGAGTCTGTCAATCCCATAAGGATGAAGTTGGGCACATTTGTGATATTCCTACTTCCCATAGCATTCATCTGTTGTAAAATATTGGAAAATCAAAGGTGATACTTAGCATAAATGTCTTCAAAAAGGTTTATGCTTTATGAATTATCTGATATCTAAAAAATTTATTCAGGGTTTCTAGAAATTGATAGAAAAGAGGAATTTTCAAAGTATTACTTATTTTACTGCCAAATATAAATTAGGTTTAAATCATCATTTGGATATTATATAATAGTAGTTCACATATATTGCATAAAACATGACTGTTATAAATTTATTAACACATTTAACCCACCAGAAAATTTTATACAGTAGGTTTTACTATTATAAACATTTCTAAATGAGGAAAAGGACAGAAAAATTTTAAATAACTTTTCCAGAATTAGATCTATTAAATGTTGACTCTGATTCTACCAAGACAGGTGGAGTTTAGAGCATGCTTACAGCTCTCTACACTTGGTTATAATTAATTTCAGCAAAACAAAGAAAAATGTTAGATACATAAGAAACAATGATAGAAAACCCTTTTAATGAGTCATTTACTTTTATTTTGTATCCAATATTATTTAATACAAATGACTAATGGTAAATTTCAACCTTAGAGAATTTTACTTGAATGCATTGAAATTATAGATCACACAAAATTTTAATTTCTGGAACATAGGTTGTTTTCCTAAACTGACCATTACATATCAAATTTCTTCCAAAATTATATTTCCAATATATGCATGCTGCTTGTGGACCCAGATTCCATTACTTATATATTTCCATATCTACAAATCCAGGCATTATTTAGGCAGGGCCAATATGATCTGTATATGTAAATGCATATTCTTCCAATAATGTCCCCATTTTATTTGCTCTGAGAGAAACACTTCAAATTTAAGAATGATACTTACCATGAGCAAAAGGTGGTGAAAAAGTTTCTTCCAACAGCACCTGTCTAGGAATTTGTAACTTCAGTTTTTTCTTACAAATAAAATATGTCAACTATATCAGGAGCCCAAAATTCCTGAGACAAAATATTTGCTCCTTTTGTGATAAATTAGTTTTAATTTTTCATTCATGCATTTTTGTTGTATTCAAAGGTAAAATAAATCAACCTAAAAATTTTTCTCAGGTCCTGGTCAAATGGAAAATTATCCTGGAAGTTATGTCCTAGTGATATTCCAAGGATCTCCTGTGAACACAAGCAGGGCAGAATCTCCCTTGCTTTTCACCGTGATAATGCCACAGCATCTCTTATATTGAGGATTTCTGATAATGAGGCAGTTGGTCATCTGGAGGCCAATTTCTAAGAAAGACTGCTTGGCATGATTCCAAGGATAAAAGTTCAAGGACCAATGCATCTATGTTACATTTGTAACAAAGTTGCCTTCCCCTTAGAAGCCACATCATTTGGAGCATGATTTTTTGGTATACCTTTGTGATGCCTAATTTTTTCACTGTGTAACACAGAAGGTATTTCTAGAAACATACCTAGTTACTCTGTGGCAGAAAGTCCAGATCTTTAACCACCAGAGTAGAATAGCACATTTTTCAGAATGATTTTTTTTGCTTAAAAGTATGACACTATTATAGGAGTAAATATTTTTCATTAAACAAAAAATAGGGTACAACACAATTCAAAGATGGAAATAAAAATCATTCATAATTATTGTTAATATTTACATGTATTTTCTTCCAATTTTTTTCCTACATGTATATAATGTTTATTTATATGTATACTTATGTATTTGCATAATTTCATCATACTGTATTTTCAGTAACTAATTCTGATCTTATCTCTAAATAATTAAACTGCAACCTTGACCTAAGTTAAATTAGCCTTTTGCAAAACCCACAATCTCATGTATTTTGCATTGGATGATGTCCTATCAGTGACTTCCCTCTAGGAGGGTGCACCTGCTGATGAATGGATGTTTTTGAGGCATTTCATGGAAAACATGGTGCAGTGTCTTTATTCTGGTTTAGCAAAGTCACCTAATTCTTGGACACAGCTGATACAGTTTTGTATTCATCAATAACAATATTTTTGCAACTTTTTAATAAGAATTATAGTTACTTGACTTTTCCTTTATTAAAAGAAAAATAAGAGAAGAAAGTAAAAATATTTGTTGACCAGCAATTTTTAATTTATTAAATGGCCAAATCTCACTTTCTTAAACATAATCAGTTCAAATTTTGTCTTACGAGTTTTTCATTAATTAATGTAATGAAATCAACTTTCTTATAGATTTAGAATAACTCACAAAAAAACTTCATACTCTCAAATTTCAAAAGAGAATTTGTTGTTGTAGATAAAGAAGTTAGAAAATAATATCTTTGATGAAATTTTTAAATGTAATTTTTATTTTCTCAAAAGGTTAGTGATGCTGAGAAACACTTGGAGATTAAAATGCCAGCATTGGTTTATTTGACAGTAAGATTCTTTGGGTTTAAGCCAAAAGAGAGTCTAAAGGTGATTTTCTAAGTAATTTGAAATTAATTTTTGTAGACATTAAGTGTAATATTAAATATTGTAAATAAAAATCAAAGAAAGAATAATTTACAAAATGATTTTATGACTTTTAAAATTTTACTAGTCAATCTTTACTTCCTGGATTCCAACAGAACATCTCTAGTAGTAAAATAATCTTGGGGGAAGATCAGGAGTGAGCAACAGAAAGGGGACTTCCTCATCCAAGATGACAATAAAAAATCAGCACTTTATCTCTGACAGTTATTCAATTGGATTATTATTTTTAAAGTCTCTATTGCTCCATTTTATTTACCAATTTTTGATTGATGTGTTTTGAAGCTCTATTAAGGATCTTTATATCTTTCTGATAAATTGGCTATACTGTTAATTTATATTATCCATCATTTCTCTGGAATCTAGAGGTTCTCTTTGATAATGTAGTTACAGTAGATTTTATGTACTTATATTCACAAGATATATATTTCTTCATCCTTGTATTTTTCACCTATGTCTTATAAATGTTACATGATTGGTTCTTACTTTTTAGTTAACTCTCAATAACTCTGCCTTTTTTTGGAGTGTTTAGTCCATTTACATTTAACATAATTATTGATGTGCTATTCTCAATTTATGTCATCTGTTCTTGGTCCCTTGATCCTTCTCTCCTGGATTCTTCTGGGTGAATAAAAAGATATAATATCCAATTTTATTCTCTATTGGATTTTTTAAAACATACTTTTTTATTATATTGCTAATGATTACTTCAAGGAAAAAATTTGCATTATTAAATGCTCTTAGAAACCTAGAATTAATATTGTACTGCTTCCCATAAAGCATAAGAATCATAAAACATTCTAATTCCTTTTACTACTTGTCCTTTCTGCCATTGAGCCTTTCACTTTACTCTCATATAAATTGCAAACCTGAAACTACAATATTATTATTTTTGTTTTATACAATCAAGTGTCTTTTGCAGAAATTCTGTAGCTCATCATTTCTTTTGTTAGATTTTTTTCTGATGATTCCCAGAAATTTTTCTCTGAGTATCATTTGTATCATATCATAAGTTTTTCTTTTGATATCATTTTTTTTCAGCCTGAAGAACTTCTGTTGAATTTTTTTGTACTGCAGGATTTTGGCAGTGAATTTTTCTGAGCTTTTCTTTATCTTAAGTGTCTCTATGTCACTAGTCTTATGGCTTCTGATGAGAAGTCTGCCATAATTGACATCTTTTTCTTTTGTGTTCTTTCTGCCCCACACGGCTGCTTTTTAAGAGTTTCTTTGTCTTTCATTTTCTGTAGCTTGAGAGGATATACCTTGGTGCACACCTGTGTGTGTCTGTTGGAGTTGGATTTAACCTGCCTCAGGTGTTCAGAACTTCCTGGATACGTAAATTGATATTTTACTCCAAATTTTTATAAAATTTCATCCCCATTTTTCTTCATTGTTTTATTGAATCATTTAAGCTATATTCTTGTTTACTTAGATTTTTCAGTTTAGAAACATTTTATTGATTTCTCTTCAAGTTTATTGACATATTCCTCTATGCCTCCAATCTGCAGTTTAGCCATTCCAGATAACTTTTCATTTCAGACATTTTAGCTTTCCATTCTGGATCTTCTTGAAAGCTGTTTCTATTAACTTCTGTATCTATTAATACGGTTCACATTTTCTTGCTTTATGGTATGTTTAGATTTAATTATATACTGTATTTTGTGAATGGTAGTTTAGAGGGTCTGGATTATGTTATCTTCCTTTAAACATTCTTCAGTTTTTTCTGTCAGGTAATACTTTACTGAGAGTGCTTTTTAAGCCTCTCATATTTCTATTATTTTCTTTTTTAAAATACTGTTTTGCTGATATATATTCATATACTCTACAATCATCCAGTGTACAGTTGTTTACAGTACAATCATATAGTTGTGCATTCATTACCAAAGTCAGTTTTTGAACATTTTCATTACTCCAAAAACAAAAATAAATAAATAAAAATAAATAAAAACAAGAATAAAAATACAAGAAGAAAACTCAAAACATCCCATCCCCCATGCCCCATATTATTCATTTACTTTTTGTTCCCATTTTTCTACTCATCTGTCCTTAAACTGGATAAAGGGACCATGAGCCACAAGGTTTTCACAATCACACAGTCTATGTCATAGATATTCTTCATAATGGCTGGGCCATAACTCCAACTTCTCCCAGCTCTTCAAGAACTCTGTAGTTATGTCATGCTCTTAGTCCTGCAGAACATCTAATGGCTAAATCTTTTCATCCCTACTTCACATATGCATTGCATTCTTCAGCCTAAGACCTACAGGGAATCACCATGCAGACATTTAACTCACCTCCTTTTGGTTCCCTGTTTTGAATGTTTTAATTCTTTGGTTGCTGGAAATGTCAGTTTCTGCTTGTTCAGTTCTGCAAGACCAAAACTTTATACTCACTTACAGTCTTTACTTCACTGCTTTTACTAGAAAGGCAAGGTAAACAGAGTGTTCACTCTTAAGATTCCAGAATCTCATGAGTAACTGACCTGTGCTGCCTATTGTCCAATACCTGAAAGCAATTTCCATGTACATTTTGTCCATTTAGAGTTAGTTATTATGTCAGGGAAATTCTTGTGCCACTTACTCCATCATGACAGAAGCCAAAGTCGGATCAGAGATTTTATATCTTTTCTAATATAAATGTTGATACAGTTTCATATCCTAGCTCACTACATCTTTTTCTGATGTTTTTATCTCTCTCTTTTTTAATAGATTATTCTTTCCTTTTTTGTGTCTTATTAAGTAATAGTTCTTTGATTCTCTTTCTCTTTTTGATAAAGTAATTCAACTTCTTGGCTCTCTAATTCATCAATGCTATTTTAGTTTCATCATTTTTATTTCCTCTACATTTTTAGATTGATCTCATTGTTTTTGTAGCAACTTTATATAATTAATTATATTATTTAATTTTATACCTGTTTAAGAATACAAGAATTTAATTTTTCTATTATTTGTCTGAGTGCCACTTTACTTTTGTCTGACATCCAGGAATATGCATGATTTATATTGTTATCCAGTATATAAACAGTCAGAATCAAATTTTTTTTTCATATTTGACCAAGGATAACTTAAGATTGTGATTTTAGCTTTTTTTTAGTTTTTAAGTTTAACGGATTTTCAGTTTTTATATTTTGAATATTTTAAATTAAAATGCATTTTGTCAGAATATATGACTCCTTTATATTATAGCATGGAAATTTGTTGAAATACATGGATAATTATAATGAATTTGTTTAAAGGATTCATAGCTGCTGAAAAGGTAAGGTTCAAGTGTTGATATGCAATTTTAACCTTCTCAATTACATTATTCAGATATTATAATCCTGAAATGTTTACTTGTTGGATTAAATACACACTAGGTGAGTTATATTCAAACATGCCACTGTGTTTTATTCATTTATTCAATAAACATTCCATTGAAAACCTGCAATGTACCAGGCACTCAATACAATATAACAAAAGAATAAAAAGTCTGTGTTCTCCTGGTTCTAGCTGAAAGAAATAGAAACATATGCAGAAATAAGTGATATGCCATGTTAGAAAGTGAAAAGTACTATTAAAAAATAAAATGTAAGACAGGAAAGTGGATGAGATGTTCTGGCAAAAGGGCATGAGGCACCAACTTGAAATAGAGTGGTTAGGGATGTCCTCAATAAATAAAAAGTTGGCATTTGATCAAAGACTTGAAGGAGGGGAGAGTTAGTCATTGAGGTACATGGGAGGAAAGTGTTCCAGACATGGGGGTCACCAGTGCAAAAGCAGGGGGCAGGCTGTGCCGGTGAGGAACAGTGAGGAGGGCTAACAAGAGTGACAAAGAAGGATATTCCATTGTGTTTGTTGTGTGTGTGTGTGGGGGGGGTAAATGATGAAGTGTATGTATGTTGATAGTGATAAGTGATATGGAACTGGCAGGTGTTCATGGAGACTGTTGGGCTTGCTCTCTTAAAAATAATTTTCAGAGAATCTTCAGCGACAAAATCACATTTGTGCTACTTGGAAGAAGTGAAGTAGAGAGCCATAAAACCACCCTTAGGAAGTGAGGCTCAGGTAAATGAAATAGTAAAACCAATGTCCAGTAAAATTCACTTCTTTGTATCCCTTTATCCTTTATCCTAATATTTACATCACTGTGTCTTGGTAAAATTGTGTAAGTAGTATCTCATATTTGATTTAGTACTTTGATTCACTTGTCTTTTTAGAGTAATATATTCCACCTAATAAATAAAAACAAAATAAACAGATTTTTCTAATACATGTATATTTTATTTCATCAATGTTTCTACTTTATTCATTAATATACATTTATTTTCTTGTACCCCCTTCATATTTGCTGTCTTTAGTTATTTTTAAATAGCTGCTCTATCCACACTCCTCACCCCTTCCATATCTTGAAAGACAGATATCTTATGTAAAATTCTAACATTCTATATTACTTTCTCTAATTGTCAGCTAATATACTTGAGTTCATTTTTAAATGGGCCTTTAATTGTTGTGTATGGATTTAGGAGTGAATCTGAATCTACATGTAATGAACAGATTAATTTAATTCCATTTATTTTGTTTTCATTTAATATTATGTTTTGGAGGAATTCCTTAAAATATTCTGTTGAAATAAAACAAGTTGAGAAAAATTTTATTTTTTTAAGTTGGTATAAAGGTATCCTAAATTGAACAAAAACAATTATTTTCATTTTGAAACCTGATACATCAAACATGCTTTAAAGTGAGTTCCTTTTCTTGGCATATTAAAAAATAAAATGTATCTTGCACATTTCAGACATGATGTTTATTGTTGGGGTCACAGTCCCAAACATTATGGGGTTGAAAATCTCTATGGAAGGAAGAGCGAGCCTTGAGGGAGTCAGGTAAGAAAAAGACAAGGAGTGGCCAGGAAATTCATCATTAACTCTGGAAAGATGGGTATTACTGGGATGGTGGAGAGAAAGAAGCTAGAAAAGAGAACGGGAGATATACCAGAGACAGGCATGAGTTGTATACTGAGAGGCATCAATATGGGCATTTTTACAATTTGGACAAATAAAATATATTGCTACATCTTATGATGGGCAAATAAAGTGTGGCATGTTTTATCTCCTAGATTCAGAACAGCAAGAAAACAATTTTAAAAGAACTACTAAATGCATCATTGTATTAATATTAAATATAGACATGTGCAAGCTACTTGAACTTATCTGTAGAAGAATATGTTTTCAATGCAATTGCTGAAAAACAAAACTCATAAAAATTAGAATGAAGATGAATAGAAATATGGTGTGGAAGCCATGATGTTTTATTTAATTATTTTTAAATGAGCATTATATTTAGAAGGAAAAAATGAAAATCCCTGGAAGAAAAAAGAAATTCAGAAAATATAGTCAGTTTACTAATTCTCAGTAATGATGATGAAAAATCTTCACAGTAACCAATCTTAATCAGACACTATTATTGGAAGGGAAATAATATATAGCCTTAATAAAGAGCAGTGAGTGAATAAATAGACAGTACCCTCAATATAGCCCTACAATAATGCCATAACATTTCATAAGATGCCTACTACACAGTTTAATATATAAAATAGTATATTGTAAAATGAAGCTTGCAGCAGTTAGACCACTATAATATAAATAAAAGAAAATATACACACATGTATACAACATACACATACACATACACAAAGATATCATATAAGCTAGCATAGATACCTTATTCTTCTAGAAGAATTCTAGAAATAAAAATTTCATCTAAACTAGTATTCTCTAAATCCCAATATGTGCATGACTGTCCAAATACCAATGAAAAATTCAAACATGAATACAAGAGTCCTTGGCCTTCATGAATTATCACTGTGCTCCCACAAGCTAGGAAAAAACAAAGAAAACTATCATTAATTAGCATGTGGGTTTAAATTAATGCATTTATAAATACATCCCCCCACATACCAAAATGCAAACAATATTTACTCACATACTTTATATATGATACTTTGCTAGATGCTGTGAAGAACAAAGAAGAATAAACAAACCCTTCTCTCAAGGAGCTTACAGTTTTCATCTTATTGGAGACAGAGAAATATTATATACACACTCATTTAATTTTAAAAGAATGTCAACAAATTAGTCTTTGATTCCTTTCATCATATATCATAAATATGATGCCCAACTCATTCCTTTGATCACTACAAATGACTTGTACAAAATGAACAAAAACAATTATTTTCATTTTGAAACCTGATACATCAAACATGCTTTAAAGCAGTTAAGGCTGTGCTGAAGGATTTTCTGACAGTATCTGGGAGAGTTTGTTGATCTGGGTTTACATAAAAGAATAACTTTTTCAGCCCTGTATTTCCCTCTTCAAGGGACAAGAAAACTTTACTTTTTTCCCTTTTAACACTGTAGATTCATTATTACCAGAAGTTTTCTGCCAGATTAACCTGTGTTAGAAAAGCACAGTATATTTACTTGCAAATTAAGCTCTGCTGCTTAATGGAGAACATACTCTACTTCTTAAACAGATTGATTTTCTATGCAATCAAAAATCAAAATCATGTCTAAACACAAATTAATAAAAAATTTAATTATCTTAGCAAAATGACCCCACATTATCCAGAGATTTCTCTATATTACATGATGGCCCCATTAATGCTTACACTTCACTGAACTGATCCAATCTTCACTGGGGCTTATATTTACTTTTATTAGTTCTGTACTTTTTCCTGCTTTGCTCTTAGGCTATCAGCTGCCATTTCTTTGTAAAATTTAGCACTCCTCAAGTCTTAATATCTCAATGTTCTACTCTTAATTTGCTAACAGCTGAGGAAAAAGAACCTCTAGAAATACTAAAGAACAATTTCATATTTTTCAGAGGTTTACACTGCTGCATGTGCTTACACATCAGTGGTAAGGCATAAATTTCAGGCACTGCACAGATGCCCCTTTACTTACTTGCATATGTCCATACTCTGAATAATTGATGTGCCTAAATGATCTCCTATTATAGTGATTTGGTGTTCAACACAAACATATAAGATTATAATTCATATGACAAATTTCATGGTTCTAAGTCATTTAATTTATATTATGCCATGTAAGGTTACTGTAATACTTTCCCAATTGCTGGAAAATTGAATGAATAAAGCCCTCCAGGTTTGTTTTAATTGTAACATACATAGATTTGTCATGGAAACAGTTTTCTATGTATGACTCTCAGGAAAGCATTTTTCCTGTCTTTTTTCCTCAGATTATATAGATCGGTGATTTCCTCATTGGAATGATGATGGTATACAGCACAGATGCCACCTGTGCCAGAGTCAGGGAGGATGTGTCATCAGGCTGTAAATATGTGAAAATCAGGGACCCATGGAAGATGTTTACAACCAGGAGGTGGGACACAAAGGTGGAAAAGGCTTTCTGCCTGTCTGCTGCAGACTGGATCCTCAGGATGGCCAAGATGATGGCAGTGTAAGTGACTGTGATGATGAGAACAGAGCTCATCAGTGTGAATCCAGCAAAGACAAAGATGACCATCTCTGTGTTGGATGCATCTATGCAGTGTGACATAGACCTGGGGTGAGACAGAAAAAATGATTAATACTGGACTTGCAGAACACTAAACTACTTAGAACACACATGGATAGGAGAATTTGTGAAGCCTGTCACATATGGCATTCCTTCCAGACAACTGCACACTTTCTGAGAAATGACTACTGAATAGAGTAAGTGATTGCAGGCCATTGATCCCGGAAGAAAACACTCAGTACACACCAAAAAAAAAATACATTTAGACAAAGCAGGCAACAAAAGAGATGGTTTTCTGTTTGGATTGGAAACTGACCAGTGTCTAGGATCTTGCAGTAGAAGAATAAAATAAGTCAGTGAATGCTAAATTGCATATGAAATATTACATAGGTGCATGAAGCTGAGAGTCAATCCTGATTAACATTAGTCCAAGGTTCCCCCAAACAGTGAACAAGTAACTGAAGAGAAACAGCAAGAGAAGGATGACTTGTAGTTCAGGGTGATCTGTAAATCCAGAGAGGACTAAAAGAATCACCTCAATGAAGTTGGATCCAGCCATTTATTTGATTTCAAGCATTTGATTTACCTGTTGAGTAGAGATAACAAAAATCAGAGAAAGGTTCAAATCTAAAGACCTATTAATCATAGCCCACTTAAACTCAAACAATGAGAGAGTAACAAGGAAATTATTTAATGGCCTAATTCTGTAAATATTTTTACAGAATTGACGGACACTAATAACAATTTTCAAGTTCACAATTGTGTGAAATTGGTAGTACTACTAAAAAAGTATGTATCTGAAATGATTTGAAGACATTTCTATTCAGACATACTATCCTTTATCCCCCATCTATTATTGGGTCTAAAATAATTCACTTCCAATATCTTCAAAAATAAAGCTCATTTGGGAATGGATGTTCCATAGTTTGTGTGTTTAATGATAACTTTGTGTGACAGTTTTATTTACTTAAAATTTAAACTGTATTACTTAAACTGTATTTACTTAACAGCTAACTGCCATTTTCAGGATTATTTTAGAAGCTGAATAATACTTAAATAGACACAAGTAATAGTTCCTTTTACTAAATAGAGCTTTATTAGATTTTGTTAAAAATAATAACAGTATAAATATCCTGCTGGTTTTACATATTTATGCTAAAATCCTTAATATAGTTTTCTATCACATGTCTTTTCTCTCTGTTGGTGAGCCACAACCAAATAAGGAACTTAATCTATGATATATTTTGCCGTTTGTATGTGTATGTGTGTGGTTAAAATAATAAAGACATGTTTACCTTCAATATCTGGAAATAACAAATTCATTGCCAAACAGTGGTTTTCAAGGCAAAAATAAAAAGCCTAAAAACAGTAGGATAAATATAATGTTATATTGAAATCATAGAATTAAAAATATAACATTGTCTCATTAGAAATTAGAGAACTTATTTTCTTAATAAAATTGACATAAATATTTGATAAATAAAAACAATTGAAACCAGTATGTACAGTTAGTTTGTTTCAGATATAAAACACTCTACTTCAATAATCCAAAGGGACTTGATGCTATATTAAATATACCTAATCAATTGGTGTCCCCATGTTCATTCCTTTAGTGAGCATTTAGCAAATGAAGGCATTTTATTTTGCCTGTCATAAAAGGAACTTTTCCTAAGGCCTTCTGGAGGATGAAGACAAATAAAAATAATAAATTTCTCCATGCAGAAAACACATTTACAAATACAAACACACAGTTCTGGAAAGAATAGTATGATGAAAGTAGATTTATCTGTGACTCAGTCAACCAAAGAAATTTTCCTTAGTTTTCAGCTGTCTTCTTCCTATTTTCAGGTTCATGATCAAACAACAAAAAAAGAAAATATTGTGCAACTCTCCTAAATTCACAATTAAGTTCTGGTTTCATCTACAATTCTGAATCCTGTGAAATTGTCAATATAATGACCATGATCTGTTATTGTTAGAGATCCTGCTGTTGTTGTTGTTTAGCTGTTTCTTATTTCTTGTATAATGGGCCCATATAAACACTATGATGTTATTGAAGAAAATATCAGTGTTTTGATCCTTGCCATTTAATTGAGATAGAGTCACATACCGTACAGTCATCCAAAGTGTGCAATTGTTCACACTATATTATATAGTTGTTCATTCTTCACCTCAGTCCACTTGTGAACAGTTTCACTACTCAAAAAATAATAAACATTAAAATTAAAATAAGAATAAAAATAAAATTTAAAGTAAAAAAGAATACCCAAAACAAACTGTCTCCCCCATCACCGTCTATTATTCATTCACTTTTTTGCCCCCAGTTTTCTACTCATCTGGGAATGTGAGCCATAAGGTTTTCACAATCACACAGTCATGCCATATAAGCTATGTAGTTACACACTCATCTTCAAGAAACAAGGCTACTGGGTTGCAGTTCAACAGTTTCAGGTATTTCCTTCCAGCTATTCTTATACACTAAAAACTAAAAAGTGATATCTATATAATGTATAAGAATAACTTCCAGAATGGCCTCTTGACTCCATTTGAAATCTCAGCCCCAGAAATTTCTCTGTTTCATTTCTCTTCACCCTTTTTGTCAAGAAGGTTTTCTCAATTCCATGATGCTGGATCCAGACTCATTTCCTGGAGTCATGTCCCACATTGCCATGGAGAATTATACGCCTGGGAGTCATGTCCCACATAGGGGGGAGGGCAGTGATTCCAGCTGCTAAGTTGGCCTAGAGAGAGAGGCCACATCTGAGCAACAAAAGAGGTTCCCTGTGGGTGACTCTTAGGCACAATTAAAAGTAGGCTTAGCCTCTCCTTTGCAGTAACAGGCTTCAAGTAATACTGGGTATTGTGTATATTCCCATCCATTGTAGGGCAGAAATAAAAACTAAAATCAATCATGATGATAATTGTTTATCTACACATGTCTTCCTGAGAATTAGATGCCTTGTTTTCTTTTCTTCTATTTTTTTTTTTTTTTAGCCCAAACCTAGATTCATATTCAGGATTAGTTCTATTCTTAGTGTATTTCTACAGTGGCTCCATAACAAAGAATTTTCTTCTGAAATTTGGTGCATTAAACAGTCTTATACTAGCATACCATCCTCAAATCCCAACCTCATCTCATAAAGGAATTGGTCAATTAACACCTTTCATCTCTTGAAATTTGTACTTTAATTGTATCACAAGTTATTTTCTTAATGTGCCTAGGATATACTTCCAATGGAAATGATCAGATATGCATAATCCTTGCTTTTGTGCATTTCAGTGTTAATTGGCTGCTCACAATTAAAAGTTAAATGATGTAACTTAAAAACCATGTGTATGTAGGATGTATAAATATTAGTATAGGAGAATATATTAAAATAGTATGTGATTTTTAACTACTTTGCATTTAAATGTTTGGAAATATATAAAGGTGATGGTAGCACATTATGGTGACTATGATTAACAGCACTGAATTATGTGTGATTGTGGTTGAAAGGGGAAGTTTAGAGTCATGTATGTCACTAGAAGGAAGGCTAGAGAATAAAACATGGCACTGTATACACAGTAAACTTTGTGGTAGATGTGAATAATTGTACAAATATACAAATGTTCTTTCATGAACTAGAAAAAAGTACATCACTGTTAAAAGGAGTTAATAGTAGAATGGTATATGGGTGAAAAATGAACTTAATGTAGACTGTGGACTATTGTTAACAGTAACATTTTTATATTCTTTCATCAACAGTAACAAATATACAGCAGCAATAATAAGGGACAATAATAGGAGGCGGTTAAGGGGTAATGGATTTTTTTTTTTGAGTAATGAAAATGTTCTAGAATGGATGGTGGTGATGAATGCACAACTGTGATGATACTGTGAACCACTGATTGTATACTTTGGATGGACTATATGATGTGTGAATATATCTCAATAAACTTGCTTAGAAGAGAAAAACAATCAAGCTTTAAAAAAAATCTAAAATGTGGAAGAAAGCTGTGCCCAAAAATATTTAATAAGAAATATTAATTAGGTTGAAATACAGTTGCAAATAAATGTCTGACATGAAGAACTAATTAGTAAAATTATTGTACATGTGTTCAATGGAAATAAGACTGAAGGAGCACATACAACCCACATGCACAGATTTTTAAAAAGGCATCCTTTCTTGGAAGTGGAATTGCCAAAAGAAGATGGCCAACAAATTAGAAAAAGGCACCTCTTCCTCTTGTCTTAATGGATCATGAGTGGAATTCTAACCCTTCTCCATCCAGGCCACTTTGCTTAAGCAAAGCCTGAAATAAATATTATGTGGCCTCATAAAAAATGTGATTTTTTTTTTTAATCATCATTTTATTGAGATATATTCACATACCACGCAGTCATACAAAACAAATTGTACTTTCGATTGTTTACAGTACCATTACATAGTTGTACATTCATCACCTAAATCAATCCCTGACACCTTCATTAGCACACACACAAAAATAACAAGAATAATAATTAGAGTGAAAAAGAGCAATTGAAGTAAAAAAGAACACTGGGTACCTTTATCTGTTTGTTTGCTTCCCCTACTTTTCTACACATCCATCCATAAACTAGACAAAGTGGAGTTTGGTCCTTATGGCATTCCCAATCCCACTGTCACCCCTCATAAGCTACATTTTTATACAACTGTCTTCGAGATTCATGGGTTCTGGGTTGTAGTTTAAAAGTTTCAGGTATCCACCACCAGCTACCCCAATTCTTTAGAACCTAAAAAAGGTTGTCTAAAGTGTGCGTAAGAGTGCCCACCAGAGTGATCTCTCGGCTCGTTTTGGAATCTCTCTGCCACTGAAGCTTATTTCATTTCCTTTCACATCCCCCTTTTGGTCAAGAAGATGTTCTCCATCCCACGATGCCGGGTCTACATTCCTCCCCGGGAGTCATATTCCACGTTGCCAGGGAGATTCACTTCCCTGGGTGTCTGATCCCATGTAGAGGGGAGGGCAGTGATTTCACCTTTCAAGCTGGCTTAGCCAGAGAGACAGGGCCACATCTGAGCAACAAAGAGGCATTCAGGAGGAGACTCTTAGGCACAAATACAGGGAGGCCTAGCCTCTCCTTTGCAGCAACCGTCTTCCCAAGGGTAAAAGTTATGGTAGAGGGCTCAACCCATCAAACCACCAGTCCCCTATGTCTGTGGTCATGTTAGCAACCATGGAGGTGGGGTAGGCGAATACCCCTGCATTCTCCACAGGCTCCTCAAGGGGGCACTACATCTTTTTTTTTTTTTTTCCTTGTTTGTCTTTTTTCTTTTTTTTTTTTTTTTTTAACTTTCCCTTCTTTTTTAAATCAACTGTATGAAAAAAAAAGTTAAAAAGAAAACAAACATACAATAAAAGAACATTTCAAAGAGACCATAACAAGGGAGTAAGAAAAAGACAACTAACCTAAGATAACTGCTTAACTTCCAACATGTTCCTACTTTACCCCAAGAAAGTTACATAATATAGCAACATTTCAGTGAACTTGTTCCTACTACATCCATCAGAAATTAACAGACCATAGTCATTTCTGGGCATCCCCAGAACGTTAAATAGCTTATCTGTTCTTCTTGGATTATTGTTCCCCCTTCCTTAATTGCTCTCTACTGCTAGTTCCCCTACATTCTACATTATAAACCATTTGTTTTACATTTTTCAAAGTTCACATTAGTGGTAGCATATAATATTTCTCTTTTTGTGCCTGGCTTATTTCGCTCAGCATTATGTCTTCAAGGTTCATCCATGTTGTCATATGTTTCACCAGATCGTTCCTTCTTACTGCCGTGTAGTATTCCATCGTGTGTATATACCACATTTTATTTATCCACTCATCTGTTGAAGGACATTTGGGTTGTTTCCATCTCTTGGCAATTGTGAATAATGCTGATATGAACATTGGCGTGCAGATATCTGTTCGTGTCACTGCTTTCCGATCTTCCGGGTATATACCGAGAAGTGCAATCGCCGGATCGAATGGTAGCTCTATATCTAGTTTTCTAAGGAACTGCCAGACTGACTTCCAGAGTGGCTGAACCATTATACAGTCCCACCAACAATGAATAAGAGTTCCAATTTCTCCACATCCCCTCCAGCATTTGTAGTTTCCTGTTTGTTTAATGGCAGCCATTCTAATCGATGTTAGATGGTATCTCATTGTGGTCTTAATTTGCATCTCTCTAATAGCTAGTGAAGCTGAACATTTTTTCATGTGTTTCTTGGCCATTTGTATTTCCTCTTCAGAGAACTGTCTTTTCATATCTTTTGCTCAGTTTATAATTGGGCTGTCTGTACTATTGTCATTGAGTTGTAGGATTTCTTTGTATATGCAAGATATCAGTCTTTTGTCAGATACATGGTTTCCAAAAATTTTTTCCCATTGAGTTGGCTGCCTCTTTACCTTTTTGAGAAATTCCTTTGAGGTGCAGAAACTTCTAAGCTTGAGGAGTTCCCATTTATCTATTTTCTCTTTTGTTGCTTGTGCTTTGGGTGTAAAGTCTAGGAAGTGGCCTCCTAATACAAGGTCTTGAAGATGTTTTCCTACATTATCTTCTAGGAGTTTTATGGTACTTTCTTTTATATTGAGATCTTTGGTCCATTTTGAGTTAATTTTTGTGTAGGGGGTGAGGTAGGGGTCCTCTTTCATTCTTTTGGATATGGATATCCAACTCTCCCAGCCCCATTTGTTGAAAAGACCATTATGACTCAGTTCGGTGACTTTGGGGGCCTTATCAAAGATCAGTCGGCCATAGACCTGAGGGTCTATCTGTGAATTCTCAATTCGATTCCATTGATCTATATGTCTATCTTTGTGCCAGTACCATGCTGTTTTGGCAACTGTGGCTTTATAATAAGCTTCAAAGTCAGGGAGTGTAAGTCCTCCCACTTCGTTTTTCTTTTTTAGAGTGTCTTTAGCAATTCGAGGCATCTTCCCTTTCCAAATAAATTTGATAACTAGCTTTTCCAAGTCTGCAAAGTAGGTTGTTGGAATTTTGATTGGGATTGCATTGAATCTGTAGATGAGTTTGGGTAGAATTGACATCTTAATGACATTTAGCCTTCCTATCCATGAACATGGAATATTTTTCCATCTTTTAAGGTCCCCTTCTATTTCTTTTAGTAGAGTTATGTAGTTTTCTTTGTATAGGTCTTTTACATCTTTGGTTAAGTTGATTCCTAGGTACTTGATTTTTTTAGTTGCTATTGAAAATGGTATCTTTTTCTTGAGTGTCTCTTCAGTTTGTTCATTTCTAGCATATAGAAACATTACTGACTTATGTGCATTAATCTTGTATCCCGCTACTTTGCTAAATTTGTTTATTAGCTCTAGTAGGTGTATCGTTGATTTCTTAGGGTTTTCTAGATATAAGATCATATCATCTGCAAACAATGACAGTTTTACTTCTTCTTTTCCAATTTGGATGCCTTTTATTTCTTTGTCTTGCCGGATTGCCCTGGCTAGCACTTCCAGCACAATGTTGAATAACAGTGGTGACAGCGGGCATCCTTGTCTTGTTCCTGATCTTAGAGGGAAGGCTTTCAGTCTCTCACCATTGAGTACTATGCTGGCTGTGGGTTTTTCATATATGCTCTTTATCATGTTGAGGAAGTTTCCTTCAATTCCTAACTTTTGAAGTGTTTTTATCAAAAAGGGATGTTGGATTTTGTCAAATGCTTTTTCAGCATCTATTGAGATGATCAATTGATTTTTCCCTTTTGAGTTTTTAATGTGTTGTAATACATTGACTGTTTTTCTTATGTTGAACCATCCTTGCATGCCTGGAATGAACCCCACTTGGTCATGGTGTATGATTTTTTTAATGTGTCTTTGGATTCGATTTGCAAGTATTTTGTTGAGGATTTTTGCATCTATATTCATTAGGGAGATTGGCCGGTAGTTTTCCTTTTTTGTAGCATCTTTGCCTGGTTTTGGTATTAGATTGATGTTAGCTTCATAAAATGAGTTAGGTAGTGTTCCATTTTTTTCAATGTTTTGAAAGAGTTTGAGTAAGATTGGTGTCAGTTCTTTCTGGAAAGTTTGGTAGAATTCCCCTGTGAAGCCATCTGGCCCTGGGCATTTATTTGTGGGAAGATTTTTGATGACTGATTGGATCTCTTTGCTTGTGATGGGTTGGTTGAGGTCTTCTATTTCTTCTCTGGTCAGTCTAGGTTGTTCATATGTTTCCAGGAAATTGTCCATTTCTTCTACATTATCCAGTTTGTTGCCATACAGTTGTTCATAATATCCTCTTATAATTTTTTTAATTTCTTCAGGATCTGCAGTTATGTCACCTTTTTCATTCATTATTTTGTTTATATGGGTCTTCTCTCTTTTTGATTTTGTCAGTCTAGCTAGGGGCTTGTCAATCTTGTTGATCTTCTCAAAGAACCAACTTTTGGTGATATTTATCCTTTCTATTGTTTTTTTGTTCTCTATGTCATTTATTTCTGCTTTAATCCTTGTTATTTCTTTTCTTCTACTTGGTTTAGGATTGGTTTGCTGTTCATTTTCTAGCTTCTTCAGTTGATCCATTAGTTCTTTGATTTTGGCTCTTTCTTCCTTTTTAATATATGCGTTTAGTGGTATAAATTTCCCCCTTAGCACTGCTTTTGCTGCATCCCATAGGTTTTGGTATGTTGTGTTCTCATTTTCATTCGTCTCTATATATTTAGCAATTTCTCTTGCTATTTCTTCTTTAACCCACTGATTGTTTAGGAGTGTGTTGTTTAACCTCCAGGTATTTGTGAATTTTCTAAGTCTCTGATGGTTATTGACTTCTAATTGTATTCCATTGTGGTCAGAGAATGTGCTTTGAATAATTTCAATCTTTTTAAATTTATTGAGGCTTGTTTTATGTCCCAGCATATGATCTATTGTGGAGAAAGTTCCGTGAGCACTAGAAAAGTATGTGTATCCTGGTGATTTGGGATGTAATGTCCTGTACATGTCTGTTAAATCTAATTCATTTATCAGATTGTTTAGGTTTTCAATTTCCTTATTGGTCTTCTGTCTGGTTGATCTATCTATAGGAGAGAGTGATGTGTTGAAGTCTCCCACAATTATTGTGGAAACATCAATTGCTTCCTTTAGTTTTGCCAGTGTTTCTTTCATGTATTTTGTGGCACCTTGATTGGGTGCATAGACATTTACGATTGTTATTTCTTCTTGCTGAATTGCCCCTTTTATTAGTATGTAGTGGCCTTCTTTGTCTCTCAAAACATCCCTGCATTTGAAGTCTATTTTATCTGAGATTAATATTGCTACACCTGCTTTCTTTTGGCTGTAGCTTGCATGAAATATTTTTTTCCATCCTTTCACTTTCAGTTTCTTTGTGTCCCTGTGTCTAAGATGAGTCTCTTGTATGCAACATATTGATGGTTCATTCTTTTTGATCCATTCTGCGAATCTATATCTTTTAATTGGGGAGTTTAATCCATTTACATTCAAAGTTAAAACCGTGAAGGCATTTCTTGAATCGGCCATCTTATCCTTTGGATTATGTTTGCCATATTTTTCCCTCTCTCTATTAATATCCTTTATTGTACCCATACCGAATCTCTTTAGTACTGAACCTTTCTCCAAGTCTCTCTGTCCTGTCTTTGTTTCTCTGTCTGTAGGGCTCCCTTTAGTATCTCCAGTAGGGCAGGTCTCTTGTTAGCAAATTCTCTCAGCATTTCTTTGTCTGTGAAAAATTTAAGCTCTCCCTCAAATTTGAAGGAGAGCTTTGCTGGATAAAGTATTCTTGGCTGGAAATTTTTCTCACTCAGAATTTTAAATATATCGTGCCACTGCCTTCTTGCCTCCATGGTGTCTGCTGAGTAGTCACTACTTAGTCTGATGCTGTTTCCTTTGTATGCGGTGAATTGCTTTTCTCTTGCTGCTTTCAGAACTTGCTCCTTCTCTTCTATGTTTGACAGTGTGATCAGTATATGTCTCGGAGTGGGTTTTTTTGGATTTATTCTATTTGGAGTTCGCTGAGCATTTATGATTTGTGTATTTATGTTGTTTAGAAGATTTGGGAAGTTTTCCCCAACAATTTCTTTGAATACTCTTCCTAGACCTTTACCCTTTTCTTCCCCTTCTGGGACACCAATGAGTCTTATATTCGGACGTTTCATATTATCTATCATATCCCTGAGGTCCATTTCGAGTTTTTCAATTTTTTTCCCCATTCTTTCTTTTATGTTTTCATTTTCCATTCTGTCATCTTCCAGGTCACTGATTCGTTGTTCAACTTCCTCTAGTCTTGTACTATGAGTGTCCAGAATCTTTTTAATTTGGTCAACAGTTTCTTTAATTTCCATAAGATCATCCATTTTTTTTATTTAGTCTTGCAATGTCTTCTTTATGCTCTTCTAGGGTCTTCTTGATTTCCTTCATATCCCGTACTATGGTCTCATTGTTCATCTTTAGTTCTTTGAGTAGGTGCTCTATGTGCTGTGTCTCTTCTGGTCTTTTGATTTGGGTGCTTGGGCTTGGGTTATCCATATCGTCTGGTTTTTTCATATGCTTTATAATTTTCTGTTGTTTTTGGCCTCGTGACATTTGCTGAACTTGATAGGGTTCTTTTAGGGTTTGTAGACCAGTTGAAGTCCTTATCTCTAATTTATCAGATCTAGAGCTTCGTGGAGTACACTTTCTCTAACTAACCAGCAGGTGGCGTCCACGAGCCACCTGTTCTCCACAAGCCAGATCTCCCCTGCTTAGCCTTTTTGGTGAGTGGGGGAGTGAGTCTTGTGGGGCCCAATTGGTGTACCAAGCTTGCGTGTGTAGTTGGTGTTGCCTGCCCTGTATGTGGGGCGTGTTTCTGGGCAGTCGGGGAGGGGGGGTGGCCCTAACAATCAAATCTCCCTGATGATCCTAGAGTTTTAAAGCTGCTGCAATAGTCTAATCCTTCAGTTCAGTCCTGCCACAGTTTGTCTCTGCCACTGACCCACAAGTCTTTGGTATTGGCGTATGGCTCCTGAGACTTGCAAGTGGGCCCGTCTTCCAGGCCGTGCACCCCGGGTCCTCTGTTGAGGGATGACTGTGCTATGTCACAGGTGAGTGCCGTACCCCCAGGGCAGTTCTGGGCTGCTGGGCTGTGTAGGGAGGCTCCCAGTCTGCTCAAATGATGGCTGAATGGGGCTTTGTTAATTCACACTGCTCCACCTTCCCAGCTCTGGGACATTCAGCTGAGGTTGCAGGGAAGGCTAATGTCCACGCCCAGTTTTGTGGTGTGTGCCTGTTATTTGAAGCACTTCCGTCACACTGGGTTGTCTGGGGCAGCTCTGGGCTATGGGGCTGGCGATGGGTAGGAGTGTTTCCTGTCCACCAGGATGGTGGCTGTGAGCGGACACCCCCCTTTTCTTGGGAAGTTGTGTTGTTTAGTGAATTTTCTCAGCCACTGGATTATTGCCTTTTGTCTCAGAGCTCTCTTAGTTCTGCTCTTGACTTGCTGTGCCCAAATTGCAATTCTTTGAAGCTTTCTGTATTGAGCTTCTTAGAGTAATTGTTTTAGAAAAAGCAAAAAGGATTTAAAAAAAAAAACAAAAAAAAAACAAAAACGGCCCTCCTCAGAGATCTAATGGGTTATTGAAATGCTAATACACAAAGCAACCAGGGCCATTAAGGAAAGGTGCACAGGGCAGAGAGATCAGCTTTGCTTCGGGATTTGCATATGCGCCTCAAGGCCTGAGCTCCGCCCTTCCCCCCTCTGCGTTCACCAGAACTCCAAAAATCCTCCGCTTTTATTTTGGAGTTTTTCGTGTTGTTTTTTTTCTATGCCTGTCTCCTCTCTGCTGGGCTGGCTGCTCTCAGAGTCTCTGGTGTCTGGTCTCAGTCTATCTATGGTTGGAGTTTGAATCAGTAGAATGAGTTTCCGATAAGAGCAGCCACTGCAATTCTCCCTTCTCCTTCCCGGAGCTGACAGCCCCTCCTCCCCCGGGACTGAGCCTGGCAGGGAGGGGCGCGGGTCCCCTGGCCGCAAAAACTTACAGATTTCGCTGATCTCAGCAGTTCCACGTTTTCATGAGTGTTGTATGAAGTATGCCCAAAGTCAGATTGCTCTGTGGTGTCCAGTCCACGCAGTTCCTGTTTTTTTACCTACTTTCCTGGAGGAGTAGCTAAAACTTACAGCTCACCAGTCTGCCATCTTGCCCCACCTCCCAAAAATGTGATTTTGAAGGCATGGAGAAATGATTATGAGATGCTAATTGATAAAAGGCTATATGAAAAGTTTAACACTGCTATAATCATTATTGAAAGAGACATGAAATGTTTCTATAATGTTCAGTAATAACATAAAATGATGAAGGATTTATTAGATTATTTTGCATATTTGTCTCCAATTACACGTTACCCACACATATATACTATCATTATCATCATAATGAAAATCTGTAAACCTTTGAAACTCTTATATGACAAGCATGATTTTCAGGACTGTAAATTTGTAATCATTTAATCCTATTGCACTCCAGGAAGAAGGCCCCAATATTATACCATTTTATTGATGAGGAAACTGAGTAAAGCATTTTTATGTACCTTTCCAAAACATCTGTTAAATGTTTAATTTGGATTTAAACCTAGGTTTCTTTTCTTCAGATGCTGATTCCTTAATCATCCTGCTATACTATTCTTGATTATTTTTAAACTTAAATTATCACTAACATCACCATCATCAATACTTTCATCATTTTATTATAGGGGTAGGTGTGTGGCCTTGGATTCTGGAATATTTATCACAAAGACAAAGGGAATTATATTATTAGTAGGTATGTACACAAACCTTTTTTAAAACCCTAAAACATTTGTGAAAATATGCTAGAAAAATGATGTTAGAGAATGTTAGTTAACCACTGACCCCAAGTGGGCTTCCAGATATCCCTTTTATAAGGAGAAGAGAGCTTTCCTACTCATTGATTTCATAGTGTTAATATATGTTGAAATTGCACTATCACCATGTCAAATATGAATGAAGAATATCTCCTCATATCTTTGTTTAATATTTGTATATCCATGATTTTAAATAGCTAGTGAACACTTTATTCCAATAAATCACTGATTTTTTATGATAGATGGTAAATTTTTTAAATATCTGTTGATTATTTTTACATATTTAATTGTATTTCAATGGAAAATATGCTAGTATATAATAGGTAAGAAAATCATCTTGCTAAATAATTAACTCACTAATATGTTAAACAAAGAAGAATTGAACATCTGCTAAATACTATTATATGACAGTAATTTTCCAGTAATCCTGGGACTATGAAGTTGCAAAAGTTAAAATCTCCTTTCAGGATTAACAGTTCTAGAAGAGGAGTTAGATGTGAAAACAAAAATTTGCATCCATTTGTACAGTGCAAGGTGCAGAATTAGAGCAATGGAGGAAGTAACCTAATTTACTCAAGGAAACTATAAATAAAATCTCGAGAGAGGAGGGAATTCTTAATATTAATGATATTCTAGGAAAAATGTTTAAACAAAGTGTGGCATTAAAGAAAGTATTAAGATTATCAACTTTCTTCTGAGGTAAAATTGTGTTTACATTAAAAAGTAACTAGGTAGACTACAATGAAAGAAATTAGAGGGATATTTCACTATTTAAGATTAATAGGATATGAGTGCCTGGAATGAAGCAGCAGTAATGATGATTAATAGAAAGAGGAGATTCATTTGAAGGGTATTTGGGAAATAGAATTGACATGACCTAATCCAATAAATATTTTTAGAAAGTAAAAGATTTCAATCCAAGTTGACTTGCTAGGACTCTGGATTATGTGACTGAGTGTATGGAAACACTTATCCAGGAAAAATCATAGAAATTAGGAGCAAGGGCAATGGTGATATGAGTTTTATAATGTCAAGTATGGGTAATAATATTCTATCTTACTTCTAACAAGAAATTTCTCCTGAGAAATTCATCAGAACTTTCATCAAAGTTCCCAGCTTGTGCCTGCCCTAAGGAATGAGGATTTCACAATCCCAGTCACATGATCCAATTCCTATAATAAACATTTTATCCTCTCTTTTTCATTCTCTCTCTCTCCCTCCCTCCCTCCCTCTCTCTCTCTCTCACTCTCTCTCTCCACACACACACACACACACACACACACACACACAAATCCTATACCTGTCAAGTGTGTTAACTGTTTCAACCACCTGTAGGCATAAGGTTTTTCATGGGACTATGTTTTGAAATGTAGGTTCCAAATGTTTCAGCATATTTTGTATTAATATGTTTATAACAAAAAAAGCTTTATGGGTGGTACAATTATAATCTAGATACCTAAGACTGAAATGTTTTCATATATTTTCCATCTTTGCTTCACCTCTTTTCAGTTAAACAAACAATGAGAAAGTTTGTGAACAGGAGAGCCTATCTACAAAAAATACTAAAGGGAGCACTTCAGGCAGATAGGAAAAGACAGGAGAGAGTGGTTTGGAGAGTATAGAAATGAAAACTGTCACTAAGAAGAAAGAGAGGGAGACAGAGAGAGAGAGAGAGAGAGAGAGAGAGAGAGAGAGAGAGAGGAGAGACAGAGAAAATAAGATGAAACATATAAAATCCAAATGACAAAATGGGAGATGGTAGCAAAATATTGCAAATACACTGAACAAAGCAGCAGTATGCATGCTTTGCAATAGTTGGAGGTGATCTAAGGATACATTGACTGATGAACAGAAGGGTAAAATGTGGTGTGTGCATACAGTGGAACATTGAGCAGCTGCAAGAGGAATGAAGTTGAGAGGGATGCAACTAGATGAATGAACTTGGAGGACTGTATTTTGAGTGAAAGAAGCCAGAAATGAAATGACTAATATTATAATGCCCCACTAATATGGACTCAATATAGTCCATATTAGTGAGGCATAACCTATGCTTTTAAATTCAAATTCTGAGAATTGAATTTGAAACATAGGTTATCAGGGGAAAGCTTATTGTAAAGATTCCTAGATCATAAGCTCTTACAATAGTCACATCTATTCCTGAGTTACGGTTATTTCTAAATTCTGAGATGCTGAGCTCTTTGCATATAACCTGGTTGGTCCTGGAACTTCAAGTATCTGTATGACACCTGAGACTCAGAGCTAGAGTTCTGCAGCTATGAAAGACAGTATTACCCCACACAACAACTGTTAAAAAAGCTGAAAAAGAGATCAGACTTCAGTTAGAGATATAAATGAAGCTGATCTGGTTAGGACTAAGGCAAATCAGACTAAATGGTTAAGGATAATATTGATAGTATTTTAAAACTTTAAATTATGTGTGAGACCAAAGGAAGAGATGGTTGGTGCAAAATTTATATTTTCTGTAGCACACTATCTAATATAACTTGTATGGTCAGTTTATTTGAACATCGTAATTACATGGAACATTGAATAGGGAGTGATAACTTCTTGGTTTGTACAACTTAGTGTGATGTGCTGATACATCCCAGAGTAATTCAGGCAGAGAATTAAAATGTATTTGCACATCCCTCTTAAGATACTGGGGAAAATGTGGAAATCTTAAGCTTCCCCACATGGGGAATTCCTGGTATTTGCACAAGCATTGGGGGCTACCAATTTAGTAGGTTAATCCCTTGATCTTGGGTCTTGCCCTTATGAAATCTACTCCTGCAAAGGAGAAGCTAAGTCTACTTTCATTTATGCCTAAGAGTCACCCCCAGAGAACCTCTTTTGTTGCTTAGATGTGGCCTCTCTCTTTCTAAGACAACTTGATAGGCTAACTCACTGCATTCTTCCATATGTTTGACATGACTCCCAGGCTTGTAGGTCTCCCTGTCAACATGGGACATAAAACTCCCAGGAAAGAGTCTGGCCCTGGCATTATTGGACTGAGAAAGTCTTCTTGGATGAAAAGAGGGAAGAGAAATGTTACAACATAGAATTTCAGTGGCTGAGAGATTTCAAATAGAGTTAAGATGTCACTTTGGAGGTTATTTTTATACATTATAGAGATATCCCTTTATAGTCTTTAGTGTGTCAGAATAGCTAGGATGAAATACCTGAAACTGTTGAACTGTAATCCAGTAGCATTGATTCTTGAAGATGATTGTATAACTATATAGCTCTTAAGGTGTGACTATTACATTGAAAAATGCTTGCAACCGACACTCCCTTCATTCAGTGTATTGACAGATGAGAAAAAAAACAGAGACAAAATATAAATAGATAATGGGGAGGATAAGGTGTATGGGATGTTTGGGTATTATTTTTTTATTTTTATTCTTATTTTTATTTTTTTGGAGTAAGAAAAATGTTCAAAATGATGAGTGCACAACTATATGATGATACAATGAACCACTGATTTTACACTTTGGGTGATTACCTGGTGAATATATCCAATAAAATTGTATTAAAAGAAAAGCAAATGTCCATCTTTCAACAGATGTATATGTAACCACACATGGGATGACTGTTTATTTCCTCAGATGCTGAGAATCAATTCCACAGAAATAAAGACTGTGAGTCCATTTGTCTTTTTTACCAAAAAAAAAGAGATAAGACACAAGATTAAATACTGAAAAGATCAGTATTATAAACTCAATGTCATGGGTGCTTGAGCACAGCAAGGATAACAAGGAAAGACTGTCACAGCAGAGACAGAAAGGCACTGTAGAGATAGGGGATTACCATCAGCACCCAGCATACTTTTTTGGGATGTCACAACTGTGTAGAGCAGAGGTTTACAGAGGGCCACATAGCAGTTATAGGCCTTTGTTGCATGAATAGAAAGTTTACTAATGATGAACATGATGAAGAAAACTAGCTGTGTATCATAAAAATATAGGAGATCATATTTTGATTCACTATAAAATTTACCAATATTTTGGGTCCCACAGCTGTTGAGTAACCAAGATCAATAAAAGACAAGTGTCTGAGGAAAAAGTACATGGGTGTTTGTAGCCTGGAGTCCATCTTGGTGAGAATGATCATGCCCAAGTTGATCATGTAGATGATGAGGAACAGTCCAAAGACTGGAGCCCAGCCTGCAGCTCAGGGCAGTCTGTGATCCCTATCATAATTAATTCATTCAGCACTGTTCAATTGTGCATGTCCATCTAGGTCATTAGGGAAATTTAACTGTGGGTAGAACCATCAGAAGGGTCATTGGATTTCAGGAAGTGTCACCTGGTAAAATTTTAGTATACAAAACCATTATGTGTCAGATAAATCCATTAAAATTTTTTGATGACATAATTTAAAGTAAGACCCATCTCTGTCATTGAAAATTGAACCACATTAAAAAGCTATCACAATGTAAGGTATATAGTTGAAATTCTATTTGTGTGTCAAATGCTGGTCACCATCCTCAATATATACTATCCCTTCATGGTTCTGTTAGCAATAGCACATTTGATAAATTTGGCCTACTGTGGAAATCTTGATATTGTTTTGAAATTTTTTATTTAAAAAATGGGTATAATTTCCTAAAACATACCACATTTTAGAAGAAATTGTAATAAAAAGATAATCACCCTTTGGTCCTTTTCCTTACACTTCAGTTCACAAATCCATAGAAAACCATTATTAACTAATTTAGCAGACTGATTTATTTCCTTTTGTTCTTAACTTCACATTTAAAAACATTCACATTCTACTCTGCATTTAATATTATAAATTGTATTATCATTATGTTATCTTTATGAGTTTTAAACAACGTGTATTGCTTTTCCATAATGATAGGTAAGAATTTATCTCATTTGCAGGAGACCCCAACATGCTGACTCCAGTGCACTTAATTCACTTGAAAATTATGCATCCAAACTTCAGTACTGTGTAATACATTCCTGATTTTTGCTCTATTGAATACCAAATAAGTCCTGCATCTACATTTTGCTCTACTTTAGAAAAAAAATATTATCAGGCATTCTCTCATAGCTTTGACTAAGTAATCTCTGAAAGAAGAGTTTACTTTTCTAGTTATAATTTTGTAACATAATTTAAGACATAAAAAACAATTAAAATGTATTTCTTAATGCATTCTTAATGTATCATTTAACATTATCTAGTAAACCACTAAAATACACTTAACCAATTAAATTAAGTGAACCTCTAAAGCAGGGGATCTATCTCAAATGCCTCAAGAGCCAGAACATGGTATCAACATATGAAGTATCATGGTTTACATTAAAGAAAGTAATAGGCAATATGGGGAAGGGGATATTGCATACCTTATATAAATTACATAAATTTTACTTGTTGAAGTGTAAATAGGAAAGGCATTGAAAGGAATACAGTATTTTTGCAACATTTTAATTTTGAATGCTATTCTTAGAACTTTATTTCATCTTCCAAGTGTACATCCATTTTCAATTAACAAATTTTAATTTGAGACTTGCACTTTCTCTAAGTTTACTTTCCCAACTCTTTTCCCCTTTATTTTGTTTCTAAGATGAGTGCTTCTAAATTCCCAAAGAAGAGATCATCCATCTTTTCACAAATTCTTGATTATACAAAATGAAGACTACTCTGCAACTCACATAAGAAGGTCAGCATAACCTTGTTTTAAAAAAAAAGGTATAAACAATATTTATGGTCCTCCATTTCATACACATAGATGCAAAAATTCTGAACAAAATCAATATATGTTTAACATCAACTTTAAAAGTTCACCTTTGATTTACATTCTGTCTCTATGAATTTCCTATTCTAGATATTTCATATAGTCTTAACTGAGATTAGTAGGTTGGTCAGATTATGATCATCATGTTTCCATTTAAAGGAGAGAGGAAACAAAAGAGGGAGAAAAGTAGACAGGAAGGAAGAAAATTGAATGACTCTAAAAATATATTAAGACTTGGAGTCTAGGTAAGTTTGCATCAGTTGAGCTTGGTACACATATTATTTTAAAATTATCAAACAAAAGAACAAATACCCATAGTCCTCTCATCCAACACAGACAACAAGCCATGGGCCCTTCTAAATGTTCCACTCCTTATTGGGAAAAGTACAATGCATTGTCTCAATAATGAAACACTAAGTCCACCATACAGGGATATCAATGAATGACATAAAATTCATAGATGAATGCCAGGTCACTGTTATGTAGCTTATGATGATTTTGGAGATATTTTTAGCTGTGGTTCTTCAATATAATTATATCCCTTATATCACATTCAGAAATACATGGACAAAATCTTTATGGGCTAAGAGATACCATTTACATTTCATCTATGCCATATACCAATGCCTGTGGAGAGATATGATATGATTTCATCATTTTCCCATCCTCAAACATAGTTTTCCCTCTTTACTTGTGATATGCAAAATTGGTACATGGATTGCAGATCAGGAACATATTTCCCTTAATGAGGTTAGGTATTTTATGTAAAGGGGAAGGTAATACCCAAGCCTAAAGCTATGGGATGTTTAAGGCATGGCAAGTTCACCAATAATGAAAGCAGAATGCACACACATGACATAATTCATCTAAGGACTGACCCCCTGACCGTTTAGTTGTGCTAGTTTTAAACTCAGTTTAGGCCTCATTAGAAATATATTCAAAGATAGTTTCAAGCCTTGAACCTCACTATCCACATGGAAACACTTGCAAGTTTAATACAAAATAGCAGGGTTCAAATATTTTATTATTGTGCTATGATGAATATATTAACTTCAGTCAAAATGTTTAATATTTTGTTTTAACTTTGCCATCAATTTATCATTGCAAATATCACTGTTGCAGAAACATCTGTCTCCCTACTCCCTATCACTTTGGGCCACCTCTGATGTGTCCTGCAGCTGTGTCCAAGCTGTGGCTTCTCTGTCCTACCACGAGGCAAACCCTAGAAGATACCTGCAGGGCATATCAAAGCATTTCAAAAGATTGATCCTCCCATGCTTACATGAGTAATTTACTGTCTATTGCACACTTTGTTAGCTTTTCTTCCTTCCATGTCTCACATTGCTCTAACCTTCATTTATGCTTCCTGATATCACCCACAAATTAAACACCAGGTCCTTCTTAAAGGATCTTCTCAAGAGAGAATTTAAACTCTGACAATACCTGTCTCTTGTATGGAGTTGGTGAAATGAGACACAGCTATCCATGGCACAGATGAAACTGTATAAGTAATTAATAGGAGACAATGATAAGGCTAATATCACATTGCTGAATACCGGGAAGCTGTCATTTGAAATTGTTAGTATCTGAAACAAGCCCTCACTCAGTCTCAATAACCCTGACCTGACCATCATCATCTTTCTTAAGACCACAGTCTAGATGAAGCTTTAGAAGTTTAGAGAGAAAAGACAAGAGAAGCTAAGAGAAGATCCACAGAAGCCCAGAGAGGAGGCCACTGGAACCAGAAGCTGAAAGCAATGGAACCTGGGAGTGAAGGACCAGCAGATGTTAGCCATGTACCCTTCCATATGACAGAGGAGTCCCAGATGCCAATGGCCTTTCTTCAGAGAAGTTATCATCCTGTTGATGCCTTAATTTGGATATTCCCTCTTAATTTCTTCTCTTCTAAAGGACCTTCGTATGAGGATTAGACCCACCCTGAATAAAGTGAGTCATATCTCAATTAAAATAACCTAATCAATAGATCCCACCTACAAGTCTACACCTACAAAAATGGATTAAAAGAACATAGCCTTTTCTGGGGTACATAACAGCTTCAAACCACCACATACACATTAAATAATGGCTAAGCAGTAATACCCAGTTTCTTTAAGTCTTGGATGCAATTTAGACCAAAATCTACCCAATCTGCCTCGGGTAGTGTTCTGTGGTATCCTACTCAGGATAAAACTGACCCCCAGATATATCATTGTTAAGTCAAACTCCATCAGAAAAGGCAGAAACATGGACTTCCCTACCATCCATTGAGGAAACTGTATCATTATTATTTGAAAAAGTCCATTTTCATCCCATTCCTTTCATATCCAGAGAAAATAATAAAAATTCACAAAAGACCACAAATGTTAATTAGGAAATCTTAATTACTAACTTCAGTCCCAACAGTTTTCTCTCCCTTTCACTTTTCCAACTCAATGTCAGTGTTCAGTGCCTGGATTGTCAACATTTATCATCATACAGGTTTTACCCAGTAACTCTCTCCAGGATGCTTGAATTCCCAGCTATTATCCAAGGACATTTGTTTGATTTAGTGTTTTGTTCCACATCACACTGAAACATAAAAGATGGGACCAGAAACTAGAATGACTCCCTAAAACACAGGAACCTGCCTTTTAAAGAGTTATTTCATTCAGTACTGTAATTTGCTCAAAGATCTAACTCCAAAGAACTGCCCTTTCAGAACCATGAGGAAATCAGAATTCCTAGTGACAGCTCTGTCCCATTAACTGTGATCCCACTATTTTCCAAACAACTTAAAATGGTGTTCTTAAACTGAGTAATGAATCATAATCATCAGGGAAGTTATTTAAACACATACATGCCCAGATCTGACTCTCAGAGTCAGAGAAACCTAAGTGGACCCAGGCATATGTAGGTTTCAAAAATTCTTTAGGGGATTCTAATGACTGTTCCTACATGAGAACCACAACAAATCATGTTCTATTACCAAACTAAACCCAAACAAAACAAAAAATACCCTGGAGAATAACTAACTTATTCTTACTGGCTACATCTAAAGAGCTATTTTCCAGGATGAGAAGAGCTCTTAACTTTATAGTTGGGAATCACCTATTTCTTAAAATCTCATGTGAACTCTAGCCTTTCTTTCCAGAAAAATGTACATTTTACATACAAAAATGGGGTGGAGAGGGCAGGCTGAGTCATTATAGACCACTCAGGGGTTAAGAATCCCTGCTTTCAACATTTCCTAATTAATACCACAAAGAAGTCAAATGCAAAAGGAATAAATAAGGGCTAAAAGAGAAGGAAATAAATGCAGTCAAAAGCCAAACTTTCAAGGTCACAAGGACAAGGTCATTGACTGACTTTGGGTGTTTTTCCTTATAAACAAAGAATACCCCAAGAGGGATCAAATTCATCACCAGGCTTTTATATATTTTGAAGAAAAAAAAGTGCCTGCAAATGTATTTTATATTTTTACTTAAGAAGGACAGTATGCTGAAAATTACCAGCAAATAAAAAGAAAATTTAATGAACTCTTTTTTGCCTTTTGCCTGGAGCAATTCAAACATCAGAGGTGACACAGAGGGCACTGGTTTTGGCAGCAAATGGCTGTGGTTGACAAAAAGTCTGGGAGCCACTGTAGAAAAGAGCTCACTGCCCTACAATTTAGGGACCTCCCTACCCTCCTAAAACAAGTTCCGCTGTAGCTGAAAGATCTTATGCCAGGTTCTTCCAGTTAAAAAAAAAAATAGAAAAACAACCTAAGCTATTTTCCATATACTTGGAGTCAGCTTCCCCCAGGATGAAGAAGACTTAGGATTGTTTCTCATGAATGAGGCAAGAAGTCTCATGGTTAGGTCCACTTGAATACCCCAGAGCATTTTGTGGATGGTCCATAGCCTGGGCTGACTGTAGGACCTAGCTTGAGGGGAATTGTGAGAAAAAGGGAAGGTTCCCCTAAAGTCCAGACCCATTTAGGCCCACTGCAGAGAGCAATAATGGAGCTTAGACTTCTTTCTCACCAATCTTCCCTTCCTTCCCATACAGACAACACAGTGCCATGAATTTCAATGGAGAATCTAAAATGTAGACAAAAGATGGGGAAGAGAGCAAGCAAGTAAGGAGTATTGGTAAAATACACATTAAAAAGACAAAGTTGAAGGAACAAGGGACTTGTGTATGTCCCCTCTTCCCCAACTCCCATTTCACTCACACAAAGACAGTAGTGATTAGACACCAGGGAATAGAAAGAAGAACCAAGTGTAAGTATATGGGGCATGCTTAGCTTCAGCCCCAGCTACACCAATCACCCCAGGGGAATATGTCACTTTTCCTCTGAAATCACTCTCCCCAATCTGAGAACCTGTCCAAAAAGACACAACTTGCCCCTGGGTGGAAAGATATTTCAAATGGAGAATAACAAAAGTTGGGTTAGAAACACATGACCTCATGTTCTGTGTTAAGATTAATGGTGGGAATTGGTGGGGGAGGGGGGTGTAGGTTGGAAGTTAAATGAATTTTTGGTGATTAGTGAGAAGAGCAGGAGGCCAAGGCTGGAAGGAAACCCACAGTTACACCACCATTATGCTGACTTGGGTCTTCTGCTGGTCAGCGCTGTCTTGCATATCCAGGGTATGAAGAGGGCTCAGGGGCTTGTGGGACTGGCTCCCAAGACTGTAATTTCTTGGACACCTTATTGTATCCAAACTGGACTGAGGCATAAAGCTGTTCCCTCTCATTCTTAGGGGTTTGGTTCTTGGGGAAGTTGTTAATTGGCTTGTCATGATCAGTGTTCACAGCCTCCACATTGAGTTTAATTGTTCCACTTTGTACCCATAGGCCAGAACTGTAAATTTAAAGATGGCAAGGAGAGTGTACTTCAAGTATGGTAGCTCATCTAATGCTGCCAGGAGTGTCAGCTCAATGCTGGTCCCATAGCCAAGCAGGACCAAGGAGCTCCAGCGGCAGCTACTGTCCACTGAGGCTTTTGTACCAGAAGAACAAATTTGGCAAGTACTTGACTCAGTGGCTACTGGGAGTCCAACAATTCTACCTGCACTCTTATCCAAGAAGCAGGCCAGAAGCAGCACATGACAGCCTGGTGGGCAATGAGGAGGACATCACCTTGATGCTCCAGCTCCATGATGACAAGCTCCAGCCACTGAACCAAGTGCTGGTATGACTCCCGATCAGGATACCAATACAGATATTTCACTTGATGTTGAAGGGTAAACTCTTCTGGGTACTGCTTCTTGATCTCTGCACGGTATCTCCTTGCACACAACAACATCAATCTCATTCGGAGTCTTCCATTGCTTATAAGTCACCCCAGTGATTCAATGGTCTGGATAATCCTCTCCAATTGGCTCATCCACACTTTGAGGTCCACTATCTCTTGTTCGTCCAGAAACTTCCTTAGACTTGAGCAAACTGTTTTCCCTGCAATGAGAGTCCAGAGTCACCCCAACCTTCCCCAACACTCTGTGCTGACAAAGGTAAATGATGTCAGGCTGGACATGGATATTTATGAGGGAGTAGACTATCTTACTCTGGATATAATCTTGGACTCTATTCACTAAAAATTGCTGGCCCACATTTATCACCTTGATGAAAGAAATATCCTTTTGTCATAATTGTCTGGTTTGAGAGGCTAAAAGGTGACTTTGTAGCACTTGTTTCTCTTCAGGAAGTCTCCCATCACATTCTCCTTGTCCCTTACAGGGTAGTCTGGGCAAGATCTCTTTAAATCCTGGATGTTAGAAGCAATGATATCAGCATAATCATAGACAGATTCCACAAATAATTATTTAAAGAAATTCTCTGTGGCAGTTCAAAATCATGTCCCTCCTCTCCTGGATGGTATTGGTGGATCAAATACTGCAATCTGCACACTCTTCTCTGTGAGATATGCCTTAACATCTTCCAGCATCATGAGAGCACACAGTTTGCCCATCTTCATGGCCTTCTCATTGTTACATTGGAAGAACTCATAGGACATATAGGGCTTGACTGCTTTATACTAACACATTCCAAGATTGAACACTTTGGTGGGTACCTCAATCCAGCTGAGTTAGTGTGTGAGTTTCTTGGACAGACAAGTCTTGCCCTGGGCTGGCAAACCAATCATAAGGATGAGAGTTGGGGAATTGGTCATGTATGAGGCCTACAAATGTTTCTCTGAGGTTCAAAGATTTGGGATTTTGATTTCATGACTATTGTTCTGTTCTGAGGAAGAAGACATAGCAGCTCTTCAGGAGACCTACTGTGATCCCTCCTATGATTCCTCTTGGTAGCGGCTCCAGAGCTTCTCCAGTAACAAGGACTGGAGCAGACGGCTGTGGCCAGAGCCAGACACAAACACAGATATACACCTTTTTAAGGACCTATATTACCCTTCTTACAAGAAGCGCCTAATATAGGAAGGGGAAGTGAAATGGAATTGGAAATGAAGACTGATAATGATTATGGGATAAGGAATTAAGGTAGGATGAACTCTATTTAGCTGCAAGATTAAAAGAAAGATATAAAATGAGTAGCACATATTGATAATTTGTATTCTTCCTGAATCTTTAAAAAATATTTTAGGGCTTGTTAAGGAAATCTACCTTCATACTCAGACATGAAACTTGGAGGAAGCCTTTTAGAAAATGCTGAATTTTGAAATATTTTTTGGCAAATTAAATGGTGCATCTAACAAATAATGCATATATCAAAATGGTTGAGAAGGGGTTGTAGAAAATAACACACAAAAGCAGGGAAATTGTGTATAAATTAATGTTTCTCAGTAGAGAAATCAAAATTACCCTGGATAATTAACAAAGACTCAGTGGCATCATTTCCTGGTCTCAGATGTTTTGGGAATAGCAGTACATTTCATTCAAGCTCCCAGGTTTGTATCTCAAAGGGAAGAGACACTCATAAATTCCTCTGATTTCAGTGAGGTTAGCAAACACATGGGGGAGAAATATGACATTTGTCATTTAAGGTGAGTAGAGGACTTTCATCATGATTATCAGATTAGCTCCAGTGACAATTTTTGACTCACGGTTCCAATTTAAATTATGGAAATGACAATAATACCAATGCCAGACTCAGCAAAGCATGCCATACATATTAATATTCTGATTTTTAATGATATTTTCTGGAGTGACTTGGTATTCTTAGTATCATTATTATCCTCTTTGAGGAAAGCAAAGAATGTGTTTCTATTTTTTATAATTTCTTTATTCAAATACTAATAGTTTCCAATGAGACATTCCAGTTATTCAGTGATGTGATTTTAGCATTATCATTGTCTCCTACTAGTTGCATCTACACAGTATCATTTGTGGCATGAACATCTGTGCTCTCATTTTACCCATATCATATAAGAGAAAGCAAATATCAGAGTTTAAATTTTCTCCTGAGCAGATCCATTGAGAAAGACTTGGGTATATGATGCTTAATTTGTAGGTGATTCCAGGAAGCATAAATGCAGGAATGAAGAAGGTGAGACAGGGAAGGGAGAAGAACTAACAAAGTGTGCAATAGAGTGAGTTAGTAATGTAAGCAAGGAAGACTCAGTTACTTGAAATGCTTTGATGTGCCCTACAGAAATCTTGGAATTGCTCTAAGGAAGGTTGGAGAAGCTACATTTTTGGAAAGAGCTGCAGGACACATCAGAGGTGGCCCACAGTAATAGGGAATGGGGAGAGAAATGTTTCTGCAACAGTGATATTTGCAATGGTAAATTGATGGCAAAGTCAAAATAAAATATTTTGAATGAGGCCCACTATTAGAATGCCTTAGGCCCTACTATTTTGGTATTAAATTTGCAGGTGTTTCCACATGGATACTGAGATTCAAGGCTTGGAAGTATCTCTGAATATATTTCTAATGAGATTAAAATCAGCACAATTAAAGGGTCAGGAAGAACCAGTCCTTAGATGAATTATATCAGGTGTGAATCTTCTTCTATCAGTACTGGTGAACTTTGCATGCATTAAACATTGGTATCTGTATAAACAGAGGAAATTTGCTTATACAGAGAGAGACAGAAGCGGCTATATAATGGAGACAGAGATAGAATTATAAAACAGGTGAAGGAACATCATGGATTGCCAGCCACTGCCAGAATTCTACACATTTCAGAGGAAGTGTGGTCCAGCCAACACCTTGATTCAGACATCAAGCCCCCAGAACTGTGAGAAGATGCATTTGTTTTATTTACACAAAGTAGTCTACAGTACTTTGTTACAGTATCTCTGGCCAACTATTTCATACAATGAATTTTATACCACAATTGAAGAAGGAAAAAAAAAGGAGAAGGGTGGATTTCACAGGCATAATATTAAAGGAAAGAAATGATAAACTCCCCCAAAATTTATACTGGGATATACTATTCTGAAACATATTGAACTATACTCTTATATATGGAGAATTTGTAAGAGTTACACATAATTTAAGTGTGTGATACAGCTAAAGGAGTACTGCAAATATGCAATAATTCAAGGTTGATTTCATCTATGAAAATCAATCTATGTAATTAAAATCATTATAATTTAAAATTAAAATGGATGTATGATAAAATTCAATATCAATTTATAATAAAATTTCTAGCAGAATAGAATAAAACAATTTATCATTCTAATAAATGAAATCTATAACATTTTCACATTAAATATTTAAGGTAATAGTGAAATGTTAAAAGTTTCCCCACTGAAATTCACCCAGGAGAAGCTTGTATAGGCTCTAAAGGAAAAACAGCTAGAACTAATCTGCAAAACCTGAGAAAGATGTATTTTGTTGTTGTTCTTTTAGTGCCTTAAATTCAAGGAAACTCTTGTCATAACACTAGCTAAATAAAAGCTAAAGAAACAGAGACTTCAGTGATTACATATATTTAAGATTATAGTCTGCAAAAACAGTTTGGAAAACCACTGAACTAATATATTAATACCACCTTCAACAATTAAAAAAATAAAACAAGCTTTTATAAGCCAGAGAATCTGAATTCTACAGTTAACACATTAAAATGCTCATGTCCAGATTTTTGAAAATAACCATAAAACATTCAAAGAAACAAGGTTGCAATTTCAAAGGAAGAAATAAAGTGACAGAAACATCCCTGGTGAATTTCAGATATTTTACTTACTAGACAAAGACTTAAAACAAGCATCTTAAAAATGCTCTGAGTTAAAAGAAAACATGGACAAAGAAACAGGAATCAGGAGAATACAATCAAATAATGGAAAATATTAAATGATGACAAGAGTATTGAGTACCCATAACTACTATGCACTGTAGGTGTTAGTGTGCATTGGTATAATCACTTTACAAAACTATTTGGTAGTATTTACTAAGGCAGAATATGCACACCTATGACTGAGAAATTCCAGGTAAACAAATATAATATGTAATAGAAATGCATTTATATGTTAATAAGAACATGCAATAGAATATAAATAGCAGTACTATTCATTAAACTATGTGGGATTCCTCAGGGATCTGATAATGTTGTTTGTTACTGCTTAATCTGGATTTGGGTTATATATATATGTGTGTGTCAAATTTGTAATAATTTATTTATGATATTTTCATTTGTATATATACATTATATTTTAGTAAGTTAAAAAATAGAACATATAAAGGAAAAATGGCTACACATACATACATTATTTTTCCCTTGTGAATTTTTAAAACAGTATATTAGGCAGTGTTTCTTTAATCACTTCTCCATTTTATCCTAAGCTGTAAAACCATGCGTAAGCCATTCTAATAAAAGAGGACTATTAAGGGTTACAAGACAGATTAAAATACCTCTCCTATGGGTACAATATTTTGATTCCAAATCTCCAGGTGGCAGCAGGAGAGACTTAACCAAAAGAAACTGTGGTAAGTTATCAAAAATAACTTTCATCTTATGTTGATGCAAATTTGTCTTTTGTAATTAATAGATATCCATTTGGCTTGCTTTGAAGACTTCAAATGCTTTAAAGAAAATTAATAAATTGTATGCCTTCTCCTAAGGAAGAGTCTCAAAGGAGAGAAACCCAAAAATTCTTATTGGATTGTGTTAGGAGCACATGGGGAACAAAGACATATTTCTCATTAAAGGTAAGTAATCTCCCCTCCTGTTCATGGGACTGTGGTAGTTTGAAACTGCATGTACCTCAGTAAAACATGTTCTTAAATCTAATCCATTCCTTGGGCATGAACCCTTTGTAAGTAGGACCTTTTGATGAAGTTACTTCAGTTAAGAAGGTGTAGCCCACCTCAATCATGATGGATCAAAAACCTACCCTGGAGTCCTTTGTAAATGGAGTGAAATTCAGACACAGACAGAGAAATCCACAGGAGTAAGAAGTTGAACCCTTAAGTGAAGGGAAAGACCATATGGCAGAAGAGCCAAGAATTGCCACCAGCCAGCCCCAGAACATCAGTCTTTGGGAAGAAAGCATTGCTTTGATGATACCTTGATTTGACCTTTGTCCTGGCCTCAAAATGTGAGCAAATAAATGCCCATTGTTTATCCTGACCCACTTCATGGTGTTTGTTTTAGCAGCCTAGCAAACAAAAACAGGGACCATCCCTCAGATTCCCAGTCCCCTTTCCTGACCCCCATTTTTCATTAGACAATATTCTCTAGTACCTATAATCTAGGTGACTTAGAAAAATGCATGAACAATCTGCCTTGGTAACTTGATTTTCTAGGCTAGTGTGGTATGTCTACAATGTCCACAACCTTTACTATGGTCTTTGAGGAAAGCTAGAGTAGACTTCTACATCCCAGTCTTAGTCTAGTTAATTATTCTTTGGATAGTACAAACATACAGCATCTGAGAGGGGAAACCCCACACCCACATTCCTAAGATTTTTCATGATTATTTTCTTTCATTTTGGCCCACAACCTAGATGCCAAGTATGATGTTGTCATTTGTAGTTAATCAAGTTTGTTCCAGAATTAACCTCAAAACTTTCATAGAACTTTCAATTTACATTTAAATTGAAAGAATATTATCAACATTTCTATGATCCTTGCATTTACTTGGTTTTGAATATGCCCTGCAGATTTCACATATTTTTCAAATTTACCAATATAATTCAAATAATCAGTGTCATTTGTAAGACACCACTTTTAGTTGGAGTGAGGCCAAATGAAAATGGTAGTGTCTGTTTCAGTACAGTGTGACTCAACCACTCCATAATGCCTAATCAGTAAGAGGACTGTACTGGATCTTACCTGCAAAGCATTGAGGAGTCTTTGAAAAGTCATCCAAATTATCATTTGAATGACTGATACACATCTAAAGGGCATGAGAACCAAGATTAACATCAAAATCCTTAAAACTATAGGCTTAAGCAGAGGACTTTCCTTGCAAAATTATGGAGCAGGAATATTGTATTCACTTTAAATTGTAGTGTTGTCCAGTACTTCTTTATTAAGTGGTTCCTTGATGTTCTTTCTGTTATCTCTTACTCAAAAATTACTTTGATGTTTAAATAAATGTTTTGAAATGAATACTTTTCATGATCTCTTATAGTAGAAATACATTTATTGTTATTTATTTTATTGTTGAAAGCTGTATTGGAATTGGGGTCTGACTCTGAGGAATGATTTGACCTCTTTAATTTCCTCTTATGACCTAGTGACATGACAGTGTGAAGCAATGCTCTGTTATTTATTTAATTGTGAAACCCAAAATGTGTGTTTTGATGTCTCCCACTGTTACTGCAGAACTGTCTATTTCTTTCTTTAAATTTCTCAATTTTGCTTCATGTATTTGGGCTCTGTTGTTAGGTGTATATGTGCTCATAATTCTTGTATCTTATGGGTGCCTTGACTGTTCTATCAATACGTAGTATCATTCTCTGTCTCTGTTAACAATTTTTAACTTAAAGTATTTTGTCTCTTATCTGTATAGCCACCACAGCCTTTTTTACTGAATGATTTTTTTTTCCTTCTGGTCACTATATCCATCCTTTCTCTTTCTACCTATTTCTGACTGTGGAATTAAAATTCATGTCATGTAGACAGCATATAGTTATATCCATTTTTTATATCTATGCAAGCTTCTGGGCTGATCCTTCTGGTAGCTATCATATGGATCAAGACATTACCAAAGTTATTAGAGAATAGGATCAATATTTCCCCTGGAACCATCAAGAAGCCCCAGGCAGGGGGGTCAACATCACTTTTGCTGGCTTGGAGAGGTAGAGAATAGTGGATGGTAAATTGAAATGTCACAGCATTCTCTAATCAAAATTTAACAAGTTTCTTACTTTATTAAGCATTTACATGGACACAAGATGCTTTTTTATTAGATTCTTGAATTTCCAAAATCATGATTCTTTCTGACAGTTTTTGACATTTTAATCCGTTCTTTAATGGAAGGATAGGATTTTGGAGTTCCTTGCTCTGCCACTTTCGTTAACATCTATCTGTGAAAGGCATTTCTTAATAGTATCTATGTCTCACAACATTTTCAGTTCCCTTGTAATTCAGTTATCAATTCAATTGTATTACAAAGGATAGTGTCTTTATTTGATGGGATATAAAACAAAGATAGAAAGATAGCATTTGAGTCTATTAACACATAGATTCTATAAAATAGTCTAAGCATATGTTGTTGACCACATCCATGTAGCCAATACCTCTTGTCTGAGCCATGCAGATTAAAATACAACAAACCTGGAAGTTTAATGTTTCAAATGGGGCAGGTGCTTTGGTTTCTTTTAGCCAGCATTACTTCTGTACACTGGGTTATTTGATATAGTTCATGTTGTCTATTTAGCTCCTGAAGGAATCTAAGGTTTAAAATTGCTCTTTTATAGCACTGTAACCTTTAATATTAGAGATTCACATGAGGATTTTAGGTAAATGGCCAATCATCATGCATTTTTAATAATTATATTTCTACTTTAATACAAAATAAAATAAATATAATCATGCTTTAAACCCCTGTTTTATGGATAAGTAAGAAAAATTAAGTATTGTTTGTCAATTCAGCTTTCTCAGACTACATCAATGATGTTTGCAATATGTAAGTGTCACTCAGCTGTGGAAAAATCATCAAAGTGTTTTGGTGATTAGTAATGATTAAATGATTTAAAGGAAATTGAGTTAGTTGTATGGCTCTAGGATTGATTGGAGAGGAAGATGTATGTTTACTAAATTCTTATCTGTCACAGTAAATATTCAAAATGTAACATCTGAAATGATTAATAATTGAAGAAATCATTTAGAAACAATGATGTAATCATGAGGAAAAGTAAAAGCAGAAACAGTTAATATGACCTCCTTTTTCCATCCACATTTGCTTCATGAACACAATCTGGGCAATGGGAATGGGGGTGCTGAGATGTAGTGATGTGAGCAGTTTCTTCTCATTGTAATATAGTCTTTAACTTAATTGTTTACACTCAGTTGATTACATTTAACATAGTCTTTACACATAATTGTAATATAGTCTCACTTGTATGTTTTCCCCATTAAGAAAGTTTTAAAAAGGCCATCACAATTTCCTCTGTTGTTCTATTTTATCTCCCAGTGTTCAGCCTTTTCCATGTCTAACTGGGAGTTACAATTAGACAATTTTGTCATTTGAAATTACCTTAAAAGAAGAAAAATATATAAGGTAATCTGTCACCATTTTCTTGTTTGTGTTGTCTCCCAAATACTTCTAAGGACATGTTTTAATGTATTTTATCTGGATGTATAATGGATTTCATATGGCTACTTTATGAAAAAGAGCTTTCTAAATTTTTCTACATGTTTTTATCAACTTTTATTATGAATATTTTTAAGCAGGAGAGAAAATAGAAGTGAAAACATAACTGTAATCCATCTACCACCACCATTAATTCAACAATTTTTAGAATCCACTGTGTATGTGTATGTGTCTGTGTATAGAGACAGAAAGAGAGATGTTAGACCGATATTAACATGCTGGAGTATTTGACAGTAACTTGCAAACATCATTCAATTCCATTCCCTTAATATTTCAGCCTTGATCTCGTAAATCAAAGCATTCTCTTCATAAAACTTCATATCATTTTCATAGAAGAGACAAATGCAAAAGATACTGCCCCAAATAGAAATGTCTACTTTATTGCCTTGATTAAAATGACCCCATTAGCCACAAAGATCTATTTTGTACATATTATCATTCACCTTTCTTCTCTTTCACCCCTTCCTTCCTTCCTTCCTACCAGAATCCAATCAAGAAATCCATTAGGACTTTCATTAGTAGATTTCAATACTATAACGATATTTTTTTTTAATGATACCAACTTTTGGAAGAGATCAGAAACATTTTCTCCTCAAATGTCTTCACATTATTTCTACTGAAATTAACATGGTTCCTTCACCCACTGTGTTGCCTATAAACTGGAAGTAAGGTCCAAATTATGATTGTATTTAGGATAAGAGTTTTTTTCACTAATATTTCATTGTCATGATGCAGTTATATTATTATTAGTGATAAATTAATTCATTGGCTAAGGTTTTAACGGTAAGATCTCTTCAGTGGTATGTTTTTCATTTTCAACTAGAAATATGTGGGATAAAATATGGCACAGCATGAAAGTCATCTTCAAAACAATTTTCCCCCAAGAGACAGTAAATTTAGTGAGTGAAGCTTACTGTATCTTTATCTTACTCATGATGGACACCACTCTGCTATTTTTTTTGGAGAGTAACTGTTTACTCTGTGTAATGATGTCAGTTTACAAAAGCAGAGTTATTTTTGGCCATCAAACTTAAAAGAAGGACTTATGTGGACATTGAAGTTATGGATTATTTTATGCAAATTCTATAAATACATATATTTAATTCATATTTCCATAAAGATATTGATTCTTCTTTTAATTATTTTCAGTATAGGTTTCCTGTTGAGTGGCCTGAATGGACAAAGCTAATCTAACAATTCTGAATGACTTCATTCTAATGGGGATCACAGATCGTCCTGAGCTGCAGACTCCACTATTCATGTTCTTCCTCATTATTTACATAGCCTCAGTGGTGGGTAACCTGGGCTTGATCATCCTCACCATGGTAGACTCTAGGCTACAAACACCCATGTACTTTTTTCTCAGACATCTGGCCTCCACTGATCTTGGATATTCAACAGCTGCGGGCCCCAAAATGTTATTTAATTTTCTTGCAGGTCAAAATACAATCCCATTTAATTGGTGTGCTACCCAATTCACTTTTTTCTCTGTTTTTCTCACTAAAGAAATTTTACTTTTATCAGCAATGACCTATGACCGCTATGTGGCCATCTGTAACCCACTGCTCTACACAGTTGTCATGTCACAAAGAGCATGTCACCTGCTGATGGTGATAATTTATCTCTACAGTGTTTTTGAGTCTTTGCTGATCATCAAAAAATTTTATTATCTTCATTTTGTGGCTCTAATGTCATCAGGCATTTCTACTGTGATACTCTGCCCTTGATATCTTTGCTCTGCTCAGACACACATGAAATTAAATTGATAGTACTGATCTTTTCAGCTGTTAATTTGGTGTCATCTCTTCTAATAGTTCTTGTGTCCAATATGCTGATCCTCATGGCCATCCTCAGATGAAATCTGCAGAGGGCAGGCACAAGGCCTTCTCCACTTGTGGCTCTTGCCTGACAGTGGTGGCTGTCTTCTGCAGAACTTTACTCTTTATGTATGTGCAGCCCAAATCCAGTCAATCCTTTGATACTGATAAAACAGCCTCTGTGTTTTATACCTTGGTGATACCCATGCTGAATCCCATGGTCTACAGTTTGAGGAACAAAGAGGTGAAAATGGCCCTAAAAAAAACCTGAAAAATATGTGCAAATTTTCTTTTTAAGATTCACTGTAGGTTAAGGTAACAGTAAATTATGTTACAGCCATTTTATACTATATCTGATGTTTCTTTAGCCTTGTACTACTCATTGAATGCATATGGATGGGCAAGAACCCATCAGTAAGAGGTATAGAAATATAAAATTATTTCCTTGCTTTCAAACCAAAGTCCAACACTAAGAGATGCCAAACTTCTGCTCATACTCCAGATATGAGTTTATATTTAGTTTCAAGTCCCGATTAGGTTCTATTCTTACATTTTCCCATATAAAAACTGTTTTCATGTCTCTTCCACTAAACAATGAACTTAATGGGACTCTGTATAGTTCAGTCACTATTTAATTTGAAGTTCCTGCCACAGAAAAAGTTTTAAAATAATTCCTGATAAAGATTATGGAAATTAATCCATTCTTGGAAATACATATACATTGTTAAATGAAACAATAAAAATTCTTGTCTTTATGAGGCTTATATTACCTTAGAATGATGCATAAAATAGGCAAATTAGAAATGGATTATACAATATGATTAAACATAATGATTTATATGAAAATGAAATAGAATGAGTAATCAGGATGAGGGATAATTTTTTCATTAAAGTAGCCAGGAGAGCTCTCTGAGAAGATAACATTTAAGCAAATACATGAAGAATTGAATGAGTGGGTGATTGGGATATACATTGAGAGAAATATATCCCTGCAGGAGCTCTTAAATGATAGTATGACAATTATGTTGTGGAGAAACAGAATCAAAGGTTTGTGGAGATGAGGAATTGATGGGTAAATATAGGTGATAATGATATATTTTAATGCAGGACCTCACCATTACCCTTACCTTACTATAAAGTCCATTGAAAAATTTCCTATTTATTCTGATTGAAAAATGTAAACTTTAGAGAATTTTGTACTGAAGAGATGTGAAGTATGTATCCTCGGTTACAGGACTGCTGTGGCTGTTGTGTAAATAATAGTTTTCAGGATAGTAAGAGTGGAAAATGGAAAAATCTAAGGGGTATTTATTGTATTTTCAGGAAACTTTGGAGATTAAGGCTATAATGGAAGCAGTCATGTTCTGAGAAGTGATTGTATTGTTGACATGTTTTAAAGAAAATATGGTATATCTTCATATTAATGCAGAATATAAGAGGTTATTAAAAGTAGATCAGTGAATAGAAAATAATTGAAATGCCAAGTCTAGAACTCACCTCCCATTTCCAACTAGTTGGAAATACTAGAAAGCCTATTTAATCTCTCACCTGAAACAAGAATAGGAAAACTAAGACTAAATATTTGAAAAATTGATATTCATGCCATGATACTGACATCAGGAACTGAAGGAAAGTTTCCATGGTTTATGGAAAAAGAAATGAGATGAGCCTTATAACTGAACAAGCTTAGAGCCTTTGGATATTTTCCAGACCACTGCAAAAGGGGGATCACAATCAAAGCCAACCAGAATCTCTGAGTTGCATTGTATATTGCAGAAGATTAATGAACTTGTAGACATAGCAACAGAAACTATTCAAAATGAAACAGAGAGCAAAAAGAATCAAAATCATGAAAAGAGCAATAATGAGCTTTGGGGCAATTTCAAGAAAGCACATAGATATGTAAATGAAGTTCCTAAATGAAGAGCCTATACATTATTTTTTTTTTTTTTTTTTTTGACATTTGTAAACCGATGTTCATTGCAGCACTATTCACAACCGCCAAGAGATGGAAACAGCCCAAACGTCCACCAAAGGACGAGTGGACAAACAAAGTGTGGCATATACACACGACGGAACACCACGCAGCTGCAAGACAGAACAAAGACACGGATCATGTAATAATGTGGATGAACCTTGAGGACACCATGCCGAGCGAAGCCAGCCAGAAACAAAAGGACAGATTCTGTATGGTCTCACTAATATGAACAGACATTAATGAACAAACTTTGGGAGTTAAAAGCTGACAACACAGGCGACCAGGAGATAGAAAGAGGGCAGAGATCAGCCATTTGATGCTGAAGGACTACAGAATGTTTAGGACTGATTGCAAAGATCCAGAAATAGATAGCATAATACTGTGTGATGGTAGCACGGTATTGTAAGTACACTGAACAAAGATGTCTGTGAGTAAAGCTGAAAGAGGTGGGATAGGAGAATGTATGACACCAGAGGTAAAGATAGATGATAAACACTGGGACTGCATAATGTGGCAAAAACTGGAGTGGCCAATGACTGTTACTAAATATACAAATATAAAAATGTTTTTGCATGTGGGAAAGCAAATGAATGTCAACCATGTAGAAATTTGAAAAAGGGATGGTATTCAGGAAAAAACATAATCAAAGCAAACTGGAGTCTATGGTCAACAATAACATTGTAATATACCTCCATTAAATGTAACAAAGGCAATACGCCAATGCTAAATGTATATGAGAAGGGGATATAGGGGACTAATATGGGATTCTTGGTAGTGGTGTTATTTGCTGTCCTTAGTAGTATATTGTATTGTATGACATGTTATTTTTCTTTTTATCATTTTTTCTTATTGCTAAAAAAAAAAACAATTTTTCTTCTAGTAATCAGTATGTTCAAATGCTGATTGTTGTGATAAATGTACAACTTTATGATGATACCATGAACAACTGATTGTACACTGTGGATAAATGTATGGTATGTGAATATAACTCTGTAAAATTGTAGGAAAGAGTAAAAGTGTTGGAGAAAACATGGTGAGAGGGATGATGCCTCACCAATATGGACTAACTACAATGTGTAAACTCAGAATTGAATCTTAGAACATAGCCTAACGTGGACACAATAATTGTAATAGTCCCTAGATTGTAAGCTCTTACAGCAGTTAACTCTATCCCTGAATTGTAAGGCCTGTCTCTAAACTTTGAGATGCTGATCCCCTAGCATATGTTGTCACAAACACTGGGACAGGCGGTTTGATGTGCCGAACCCTCGAGCATGGGACCCGCCCCTACGAAGCTCATCACCACAAAGGAGACTCTAAAGTTGTATGTAATGGTGCCTAAGAGTCTCCCCCCGAGTACCTCCCCGCCGCCCAGACGCGGCCCCCCCTCCCTAACTGAGCCACCTCGACAGGTGAACTCGCTGCCCTCCCCCCCACGTGGGACCCGACCCCCAGGGGTGTAAATCTCCCCGGCAACGCAGAGCACGACTCCCAGGGATGAACGCGGACCCGGCACCACGGGACCGAGAGCATCCTCCCGACCAAAAGGGGGATGCAAAATGAGACGAAATAGTTTCAGTGGCTGAGAGACTCCAAATGGAGTCGAGAGGTCACTCTAGTGGACACTCCCACGCACTATACAGATAACACCTCTTAGGCTTTAATGTATTGGAATAGCTAGAAGTAAACACCCGAAACCACCAAACTCCAACCCAGCAGTCTGGACTCCTGAAGAAAATTATATAATAATGTAGATTACAAGGGGCGACAGTGTGACCGTGAAGACCCCATGGATCACACCCCCCCTATCCAGTGTATGGATGAGTGGAGGAATGGTGATAACACTGGGTAACTTTATCTGTTTGTTTGCTTCCCCTACTTTTCTACACATCCATCCATAAACTAGACAAAGTGGAGCCGGGTCCCTATGGCATTCCCAATCCCACTGTCACCCCTCATAAGCCACACTCCTATACAACTGTCCTCGAGATTCATGGGTTCTGGGTTGTAGTTTAAAAGTTTCAGGCATCCACCACCAGCTACCCCAATTCTTCAGAACCTAAAAAAGGTTGTCTAAAGTGTGCGTAAGAGTGCCCACCAGAGCGATCCCTCGGCTCGTTCCGGAATCTCCCCGCCACCGAAGCTTATTTCATTTCCTTTCACATCCCCCTTTTGGTCAAGAAGACGCCCCCCATCCCACGACGCCGGGCCCACACCCCTCCCCGGGAGCCATACTCCACGCCGCCAGGGAGATTCACCTCCCCGGGCGTCCGATCCCACGCAGGGGGGAGGGCAGCGATCCCACCCCTCAAGCTGGCCCAGCCAGAGAGACAGGGCCACACCCGAGCAACAAAGAGGCACCCAGGAGGAGACTCCCAGGCACAAACACAGGGAGGCCTAGCCTCTCCCTTGCAGCAACCATCTTCCCAAGGGCAAAACCCATGGTAGAGGGCTCAACCCATCAAACCACCAGTCCCCTATGTCTGTGGTCATGTTAGCAACCATGGAGGTGGGGTAGGCGAATACCCCTGCATTCTCCACAGGCTCCTCAAGGGGGCACTACATCTTTTTTTTTTTTTTCCTTGTTTGTCTTTTTTCTTTCTTTTTTTTTTTAACTTTCCCTTCTTTTTTAAATCAACTGTATGAAAAAAAAGTTAAAAAGAAAACAAACATACAATAAAAGAACATTTCAAAGAGACCATAACAAGGGAGTAAGAAAAAGACAACTAACCTAAGATAACTGCTTAACTTCCAACCTGTTCCTACTTTACCCCAAGAAAGTTACATAATATAGCAACATTTCAGTGAACTTGTTCCTACTATATCCATCAGAAATTAACAGACCATAGTCATTTCTGGGCATCCCCAGAACGTTAAATAGCTTATCTGTTCTTCTTGGATTATTGTTCCCCCTTCCTTAATTGCTCTCTACTGCTAGTTCCCCTACATTCTACATTATAAACCATTTGTTTTACATTTTTCAAAGTTCACAATAGTGGTAGCATATAATATTTCTCTTTTTGTGCCTGGCTCACCCTGCCCAGCACCATGCCCTCAAGGTCCATCCATGTTGTCATATGTTTCACCAGATCGTTCCTTCTTACTGCCGCGCAGCACTCCACCGTGTGTATACACCACACCCTATCCATCCACTCATCCGTCGAAGGACACCCGGGCCGCCTCCATCTCCCGGCAACCGCGAACAATGCTGCCACGAACATCGGTGTGCAGATATCTGTTCGTGTCACTGCTTTCCGATCTTCCGGGTATATACCGAGAAGTGCAATCGCTGGATCGAATGGTAGCTCTATATCTAGTTTTCTAAGGAACTGCCAGACTGACTTCCAGAGTGGCTGAACCATTATACAGTCCCACCAACAATGAATAAGAGTTCCAATTTCTCCACATCCCCTCCAGCATTTGTAGTTTCCTGTTTGTTTAATGGCAGCCATTCTAACCGGTGTTAGATGGTATCTCATTGTGGTCTTAATTTGCATCTCTCTAATAGCTAGTGAAGCTGAACATTTTTTCATGTGTTTCTTGGCCATTTGTATTTCCTCTTCAGAGAACTGTCTTTTCATATCTTTTGCCCATTTTATAATTGGGCTGTCTGTACTATTGTCATTGAGTTGTAGGATTTCTTTGTATATGCAAGATATCAGTCTTTTGTCAGATACATGGTTTCCAAAAATTTTTTCCCATTGAGTTGGCTGCCTCTTTACCTTTTTGAGAAATTCCTTTGAGGTGCAGAAACTTCTAAGCTTGAGGAGTTCCCATTTATCTATTTTCTCTTTTGTTGCTTGTGCTTTGGGTGTAAAGTCTAGGAAGTGGCCTCCTAATACAAGGTCTTAAAGATGTTTTCCTACATTATCTTCTAGGAGTTTTATGGTACTTTCTTTTATATTGAGATCTTTGGTCCATTTTGAGTTAATTTTTGTGTAGGGGATGAGGTAGGGGTCCTCTTTCATTCTTTTGGATATGGATATCCAACTCTCCCAGCCCCATTTGTTGAAAAGACCATTATGACTCAGTTCGGTGACTTTGGGGGCCTTATCAAAGATCAGTCGGCCATAGATCTGAGGGTCTATCTGTGAATTCTCAATTCGATTCCATTGATCTATATGTCTATCTTTGTGCCAGTACCATGCTGTTTTGGCAACTGTGGCTTTATAATAAGCTTCAAAGTCAGGGAGTGTAAGTCCTCCCACTTCGTTTTTCTTTTTTAGAGTGTCTTTAGCAATTCGAGGCATCTTCCCTTTCCAAATAAATTTGATAACTAGCTTTTCCAAGTCTGCAAAGTAGGTTGTTGGAATTTTGATTGGGATTGCATTGAATCTGTAGATGAGTTTGGGTAGAATTGACATCTTAATGACATTTAGCCTTCCTATCCATGAACATGGAATATTTTTCCATCTTTTAAGGTCCCCTTCTATTTCTTTTAGTAGAGTTATGTAATTTTCTTTGTATAGGTCTTTTACATCTTTGGTTAAGTTTATTCCTAGGTACTTGATTTTTTCAGTTGCTATTGAAAATGGTATCTTTTTCTTGAGTGTCTCTTCAGTTTGTTCATTTCTAGCATATAGAAACTTTACTGACTTATGTGCATTAATCTTGTATCCCGCTACTTTGCTAAATTTGTTTATTAGCTCTAGTAGGTGTATCGTTGATTTCTCAGGGTTTTCTAGATATAAGATCATATCATCTGCAAACAATGACAGTTTTACTTCTTCTTTTCCAATTTGGATGCCTTTTATTTCTTTGTCTTGCCGGATTGCCCTGGCTAGCACTTCCAGCACAATGTTGAATAACAGTGGTGACAGCGGGCATCCTTGTCTTGTTCCTGATCTTAGAGGGAAGGCTTTCAGTCTCTCACCATTGAGTACTATGCTGGCTGTGGGTTTTTCATATATGCTCTTTATCATGTTGAGGAAGTTTCCTTCAATTCCTACCTTGTGAAGTGTTTTTATCAAAAAGGGATGTTGGATTTTGTCAAATGCTTTTTCAGCATCTATTGAGATGATCAATTGATTTTTCCCTTTCGAGTTTTTAATGTGTTGTAATACATTGATTGTTTTTCTTATGTTGAACCATCCTTGCATGCCTGGAATGAACCCCACTTGGTCATGGTGTATGATTTTTTTAATGTGTCTTTGGATTCGATTTGCAAGTATTTTGTTGAGGATTTTTGCATCTATATTCATTAGGGAGATTGGCCGGTAGTTTTCCTTTTTTGTAGCATCTTTGCCTGGTTTTGGTATTAGATTGATGTTAGCTTCATAAAATGAGTTAGGTAGTGTTCCATTTTTTTCAATGTTTTGAAAGAGTTTGAGTAAGATTGGTGTCAGTTCTTTCTGGAAAGTTTGGTAGAATTCCCCTGTGAAGCCATCTGGCCCTGGGCATTTATTTGTGGGAAGATTTTTGATGACTGATTGGATCTCTTTGCTTGTGATGGGTTGGTTGAGGTCTTCTATTTCTTCTCTGGTCAGTCTAGGTTGTTCATATGTTTCCAGGAAATTGTCCATTTCTTCTACATTATCCAGTTTGTTGCCATACAGTTGTTCATAATATCCTCTTATAATTTTTTTAATTTCTTCAGGATCTGCAGTTATGTCACCTTTTTCATTCATTATTTTGTTTATATGGGTCTTCTCTCTTTTTGATTTTGTCAGTCTAGCTAGGGGCTTGTCAATCTTGTTGATCTTCTCAAAGAACCAACTTTTGGTGATATTTATCCTTTCTATTGTTTTTTTGTTCTCTATGTCATTTATTTCTGCTTTAATCCTTGTTATTTCTTTTCTTCTACTTGGTTTAGGATTGGTTTGCTGTTCATTTTCTAGCTTCTTCAGTTGATCCATTAGTTCTTTGATTTTGGCTCTTTCTTCCTTTTTAATATATGCGTTTAGTGCTATAAATTTCCCCCTTAGCACTGCTTTTGCTGCATCCCATAGGTTTTGGTATGTTGTGTTCTCATTTTCATTCGTCTCTATATATTTAGCAATTTCTCTTGCTATTTCTTCTTTAACCCACTGATTGTTTAGGAGTGTGTTGTTTAACCTCCAGGTATTTGTGAATTTTCTAAGTCTCTGATGGTTATTGACTTCTAATTGTATTCCATTGTGGTCAGAGAATGTGCTTTGAATAATTTCAATCTTTTTAAATTTATTGAGGCTTGTTTTATGTCCCAGCATATGATCTATTTTGGAGAAAGTTCCGTGAGCACTAGAAAAGTATGTGTATCCTGGTGATTTGGGATGTAATGTCCTGTAGATGTCTGTTAAATCTAATTCATTTATCAGATTGTTTAGGTTTTCAATTTCCTTATTGGTCTTCTGTCTGGTTGATCTATCTATAGGAGAGAGTGATGTGTTGAAGTCTCCCACAATTATTGTGGAAACATCAATTGCTTCCTTTAGTTTTGCCAGTGTTTCTTTCATGTATTTTGTGGCACCTTGATTGGGTGCATAGACATTTACGATTGTTATTTCTTCTTGCTGAATTGCCCCTTTTATTAGTATGTAGTGGCCTTCTTTGTCTCTCAAAACATCCCTGCATTTGAAGTCTATTTTATCTGAGATTAATATTGCTACACCTGCTTTCTTTTGGCTGTAGCTTGCATGAAATATTTTTTTCCATCCTTTCACTTTCAGTTTCTTTGTGTCCCTGTGTCTAAGATGAGTCTCTTGTATGCAACATATTGATGGTTCATTCTTTTTGATCCATTCTGCGAATCTATATCTTTTAATTGGGGAGTTTAATCCATTTACATTCAACGTTAAAACCGTGAAGGCATTTCTTGAATCGGCCATCTTATCCTTTGGATTATGTTTGCCATATTTTTCCCTCTCTCTATTAATATCCTTTATTGTACCCATACCGAATCTCTTTAGTACTGAACCTTTCTCCAAGTCTCTCTGTCCTGTCTTTGTTTCTCTGTCTGTAGGGCTCCCTTTAGTATCTCCAGTAGGGCAGGTCTCTTGTTAGCAAATTCTCTCAGCATTTCTTTGTCTGTGAAAAATTTAAGCTCTCCCTCAAATTTGAAGGAGAGCTTTGCTGGATAAAGTATTCTTGGCTGGAAATTTTTCTCACTCAGAATTTTAAATATATCGTGCCACTGGCTTCTTGCCTCCATGGTGGCTGCTGAGTAGTCACTACTTAGTCTTATGCTGTTTCCTTTGTATGTGGTGAATTGCTTTTCTCTTGCTGCTTTCAGAACTTGCTCCTTCTCTTCTATGTTTGACAGTGTGATCAGTATATGTCTCGGAGTGGGTTTTTTTGGATTTATTCTATTTGGAGTTCGCTGAGCATTTATGATTTGTGTATTTATGTTGTTTAGAAGATTTGGGAAGTTTTCCCCAACAATTTCTTTGAATACTCTTCCTAGACCTTTACCCTTTTCTTCCCCTTCTGGGACACCAATGAGTCTTATATTCGGACGTTTCATATTATCTATCATATCCCTGAGGTCCATTTCGAGTTTTTCAATTTTTTTCCCCATTCTTTCTTTTATGCTTTCATTTTCCATTCTGTCATCTTCCAGGTCACTGATTCGTTGTTCAACTTCCTCTAGTCTTGTACTATGAGTGTCCAGAATCTTTTTAATTTGGTCAACAGTTTCTTTAATTTCCATAAGATCATCCATTTTTTTATTTAGTCTTGCAATGTCTTCTTTATGCTCTTCTAGAGTCTTCTTGATTTCCTTCATATCCCGTACTATGGTCTCATTGTTCATCTTTAGTTCTTTGAGTAGCTGCTCTAGGTGCTGTGTCTCTTCTGGTCTTTTGATTTGGGTGCTTGGGCTTGGGTTATCCATATCGTCTGGATTTTTCATATGCTTTATAATTTTCTGTTGTTTTTGGCCTTGTGGCATTTGCTGAACTTGATAGGGTTCTTTTAGGGTTTGTAGACCAGTTGAAGTCCTTATCTCTAATTTATCAGATCTAGAGCTTCGTGGAGTACACTTTCTCTAACTAACCAGCAGGTGGCGTCCACGAGCCACCTGTTCTCCACAAGCCAGATCTCCCCTGCTTAGCCTTTTTGGTGAGTGGGGGAGTGAGTCTTGTGGGGCCCAATTGGTGTACCAAGCTTGCGTGTGTAGTTGGTGTTGCCTGCCCTGTATGTGGGGCGTGTTTCTGGGCAGTCGGGGAGGGGGGGTGGCCCTGACAATCAAATCTCCCTGATGATCCTAGAGTTTTAAAGCTGCTGCAATAGTCTAATCCTTCAGTTCAGTCCTGCCACAGTTTGTCTCTGCCACTGACCCACAAGTCTTTGGTATTGGCGTATGGCTCCTGAGACTTGCAAGTGGGCCCCTCTTCCAGGCCGTGCACCCCGGGTCCTCTGTTGAGGGATGACTGTGCTATGTCACAGGTGAGTGCCGTCCCCCCAGGGCAGTTCTGGGCTGCTGGGCTGTGTAGGGAGGCTCCCAGTCTGCTCAAATGATGGCTGAATGGGGCTTTGTTAATTCACACTGCTCCACCTTCCCAGCTCTGGGACATTCAGCTGAGGTTGCAGGGAAAGCTAATGTCCACGCCCAGTTTTGTGGTGTGTGCCTGTTATTTGAAGCACTTCCGTCACACTGGGTTGTCTGGGGCAGCTCTGGGCTATGGGGCTGGCGATGGGTAGGAGTGTTTCCTGTCCACCAGGATGGTGGCTGTGAGCGGACACCCCCCTTTTCTTGGGAAGTTGTGTTGTTTAGTGAATTTTCTCAGCCACTGGATTATTGCCTTTTGTCTCAGAGCTCTCTTAGTTCTGCTCTTGACTTGCTGTGCCCAAATTGCAATTCTTTGAAGCTTTCTGTATTGAGCTTCTTAGAGTAATTGTTTTAGAAAAAGCAAAAAGGATTTAAAACAAACAAACAAACAAACAAACAAACAAACAAACAAAAAAAACGGCCCTCCTCAGAGATCTAATGGGTTATTGAAATGCTAATAGACAAAGCAACCAGGGCCATTAAGGAAAGGTGCACAGGGCAGAGAGATCAGCTTTGCTTCGGGATTTGCATATGCGCCTCAAGGCCTGAGCTCCGCCCTTCCCCCCTCTGCGTTCACCAGAACTCCAAAAATCCTCCGCTTTTATTTTGGAGTTTTTCGTGTTGTTTTTTTTCTATGCCTGTCTCCTCTCTGCTGGGCTGGCTGCTCTCAGAGTCTCTGGTGTCTGGTCTCAGTCTATCTATGGTTGGAGTTTGAATCAGTAGAATGAGTTTCCGATAAGAGCAGCCACTGCAATTCTCCCTTCTCCTTCCTGGAGCTGACAGCCCCTCCTCCCCCGGGACTGAGCCTGGCAGGGAGGGGCGCGGGTCCCCTGGCCGCAAAAACTTACAGATTTCGCTGATCTCAGCAGTTCCACGTTTTCATGAGTGTTGTATGAAGTATGCCCAAAGTCAGATTGCTCTGTGGTGTCCAGTCCACGCAGTTCCTGGTTTTTTACCTACTTTCCTGGAGGAGTAGCTAAAACTTACAGCTCACCAGTCTGCCATCTTGCCCCGCCTCTACATTATTTAAAGAATTAATAGTTGAAAGTTTTCCAAATGTGATAAAAAATGTAAGATTAACAAACTCCAGAAACATGAAATGTATAGAATACCTACTAAAGTCATGCCAAATTGCCCAAAATCATTGGGAAAAAAATAAAAATAAATAAAAACTCAGGTAGCAAGAAAGAAAAAGGCACTTTGCATGATTAGGGAGAAAGATAAGCATGGCATAAAATTTCTCATCAGAGGCAAAGCAATTGAGAAGAACATGGAGCAGCAACATTGAAGTACTGATAAAAATAGCTGTGAATATAGAATTTGATACCCAGGAAAGATATATTTCACAAAGGAAGGTAAAAGAATTACTTTTCAGAAAACCAATTGCCAAGAGAATCCATCACTTGCAGACCTGCAGTGTAAGATAAATTGAAAACTGCCCTTCAGGTTTAAGTAAATGTATACCAGATAGAAATATGGATCTAGACAAAATAAAGAATAACACCAAAAAATGATAACTAAATATATGATCTTTTAATAAGTTATATCTTTTTAAAAGATAATTAGCTGCTTAATTAATAATAAAAATATAACAAAAATGCATGTGAAGTGATAAATTACCATTGAATGTGGACTGTGACAAGTAAAGGATCTATACTATGTATACCATGAACCCAAAGCAAGCACTAAAATATACAAAAAAATATAGTTTTTAAGGCCACAATAAAATATATCATGGAAGATATCATGGTGTCATAAAACAAATGAACAGTTTATCAATTAAAAAAACAGAAAGAGGAAAAGGGAGTAAAACTCCTTGGGACAAATGGAAAGCAAATATCAAGAAAATGGAATTAAATCTAATTTTATCAATAACAATAAATATAAATGAGCCACGTAGCCAGAAAAAGTCAGAGATTGTCAAATCAGATTTGAAAAATTTAACATCTGACTATAAGTGGTCTACAAGACACAATTTAAATAAATGACCAAAAATAGGCTTTTAAAAGAGTGGAGAATATTTCCCATGCTAATATTAGTCAACAGAAAGCTGGAATGGCTATATTAAAGTCAAACTAAGTTGATTCCAGAGAAAGAATATTATAAGGGACAAAAAGGACATTTCCTAAAAATAAAGTGGTATATTAATGAAGAAGATATAGTAATAATAAATTTCCATAATTCTAATAACAGAGCTTTAAAAAACATGAATAAAAAAACAGAACTGCAAAGATAGGTAGATATCCAAAATTACAAACAGAAATTCCAATGCCCATCACTTGATATTAGAAAGCTCAGTCACAGAACATTTTTAGCATTGCTGCTCAGTGTTACTTAGCAAGTTGACCTAACTGACATTTATACAATATTCTAGACAACAATAACAGAATGCATATTCTGTTTGTAGGCACTCATGGAAAATATACTAAGGTAGCCCAAATTCTGGTATTTAATCCTGAATGTGTATACACCTATCAAAAGAGGGTCAGAATATATGAGGCAAAAACAGAACTGCAAGGAGAAAATGGTAAATCCATTTGGACATTTAGCAATGCTTTATAAATTTTTGATAGATCCAACAGGGAGAAAATCCATAGGATGTAGTTGACCTTAAAAGGATGATAAATCAGCCAGCTGTAAATGATATTTATGAAATACTTTATCCAAATCATGCAGATTACACACACTTCTGACTTTCTGTTGATAGGTGAATATGCATTCAATACTACAAAATCTTTGTGGAGAACTAATCCTGTTTCATTATATAATGCCCCACTTTGTCCTTCATAATTTTCTTTGTTCAGAAAACTGCTTTGTCTGAAATTAATATAGCAAATCCAGCTCTTTTGATTAGTGTTAGCATGGCACATCATTTGACATCCCTTTACCTTAATTTTTTTTCATTAGAGAAATTGTTGGTTTACAGAAAAATCATGGGTGAAAAACAGGATTCCCATATATCACCCTACCACCAACAACTTGCACTGATGTTGGTGCTGTTACTTTCCTGCTTTTGTCAGGAGTGGGTTGCAACAATAGTTGCCCTTAGAGCCAGACCCAGTGATCCAAATAAAAGGCTGTGACACATGAACAACTCTACCCACTCCTGTTCTTGGGGAAGAAGATTTTTATGATCCTGTATGTCAGCAGCAGCTAGCCAGGGACTGGACCCTGGGATGGCCTGCCACAAGAGTAGGGGATGGACGCCAGTAACCACCATGCAAAGAGAGAAATTTGCATTTCTTTACCTTTATTTATCAGCCTCTTTCTCCTGCTCTTCCTTAGATACTGTACAGTGTTCTCCTGTCCCATGCAGTTTCAAAATAGTTGTTTCAGATAGTTCCTTACTATTTCATAGATGTTTTGGTGGAAGGACTGAGTCCTGGAGCTCCCTACTCCACCATCTTCCCCAGGAGTTCCCTCTAATTTAATTTTTATGCAATTTTATTGAGATATATTCACATACCATACAATCCAAAGTATACAATCAATTGTTCACAATATTGTCATACAGTTTGCATTCATCACATCAATTTTTGAACATTTTCATTACTGCAGAGAAAAATAAAAATAAGAATAAAAATAAAAATTAAAAACACTCAAAATATCCCATACTCTCAACCCCCCTGCATTATTCTTTTACTTTTCATTTCCCTTTTTCTACTCATATGTCCATTGTCTTAGTTTGCTAATGCTGCAGAATGCAAAACACCAGAAATGGATAGGCTTTTATAAAACAGGGGTTTATTTTGCTACACAGTTACAGTCTTAAGGCCACAAAACATCCAAGGTAACACCTCAACAATCGGGTACCTTCACCGGAGGATGGCCAATGGCGCCCGGAAAACCTCTGTTAGCTGGGAAGGCAGCTGGCGTCTGCTCCAAAGCTCCGGCCTCAAAACGGCTTTCTCCCAGGACGTTCCTCTCTAGCAAGCTTGCTCCTCTTCAAAACATCACTCCCAGCTGCACTCCGTTTCCTCTCTTTGAGTCAGCTCATTTATATAGCTCCACCGATCAAGGCCCACCCCGAATGGGTGGGGCCACGCCTCCATGGGAACATCTCATCAAAATTATCTCCCACAGCTGGGTGGGGCACACTCCAAGCAAATCTAACCAACACCAAAACTTCTGCCCCACACAAGACTACAAAGATAATGGCATTTGGGGGACACAACACATTCAAACTGGCACATCCATACACTGGATAAAGGAAGTGTGAGCCACAAGGTTTTCACAATCTCACAGTCACACCATATGAACTGTATAGCTGTACAATCATCTTCAAGAATCCAGGCTATTGGGTTGCAGTTCAATATTTTCAGGTATTTCCTTCTACTGATTCTAATACACTAAAAACTAAAAAGGGATATCTATATGATACATAACATTAACATCCAGAATGACCTCTCAACTCCATTTGAAATCTCCCAGCCACTGAGACTTCATTTTGTTCCATTTCTCTTCCTCCTTTTGGTCAAGAAGGCTTTCTCAATCCCATGATGCTGGGTCCAGGCTCTTCTCCAGGAATTATGTCCATGTTGCCAGGGAGATTTACATCCTTGGGAGTCATACCCCACATAGAGGGAGGGCAGCAAGTCCACCTGCTGAGTTGGCTTAGAAAGACAGACCACATCTGAGTCACAAAAGAGGTTCTCTGTGGGTAACTCTTTGGCACAATTATAATTAGGCTTAGCCTTTCCTTTGCAGTAAGAAGCTTCATAAGGGCATTATGAATTTTTTTTGTTTACATTCTATTCCAACCACAAATATGCAAACAATTTCCAGATATAAAAATGTATCATTTGTAAAATTAAAACAAACGTATGTAGTAAATGATTTGAAAGTAAGTAAATACATCAAACTTAATAAAATGTGTGATTTACAAAAAAGGAAAACAAGACCATCCTTTTTGCCATTCCATTTTTGTTCAATTATTAAAGATTTATTATTATTTTTCCTTTTTTATTACACCATTTTATCCATCAATTTATACAAAATGTTTTTGGCCCATCATCTTGCACTTTAAAGTCAATTTATATTACAGAAAAGTAAGACTAAAGGAGCAAATAATAAGTTAGCATGAGTGCATACAATACATGGAAATAGGACATGGCACAAAATTCTGAGAAAACACATAAAAGGGTCTTACCTTTCATTGCACTTGTTTGGTCCATGTACAAAAACAAAATGTTCATGCTCATAAAAATATGGCATACAATTAAATTTTCCTATGTGATGTTCTTATGCTAGAAACTGTTTAATGAAATTGCCTTTGTTATAAAACCACAATACACTTTTTATTTTTATTCAGTGTGCTCAGCACTGAGAATGTTAGAAAAAAAGCTAATTGTCTAAAAAGTGGCACTATTTCTCAAGGGCTTGAGAGTCATGTCAAACACCTATGTACATATAAAAATGCTTCCAAGATGGGATGAATAAAAGGAGAGTAGGCAAGATATAAAAAGTGAAGACTGAGTCTAGTAATAAAATATACTTATGGCATTTCCAGGCAGGTAAAAAATAAGCTAAAATCAAGAGTGGTGAGTCTTGGATCAGTGAGTTTATTTCTAACTTCGGTCATGAATAAATAGAATACTGAAAGCAGAAAAGTCAAAATATGTAATGCACATTTCTAGGCTCAATATACAAAATGGGCAATAAATTCATTATAAGTGGCTATAGACTTTTTATGTTATTGATTTATATGATTAATTTATTTTAATTTAATAAAAGCATGTTTGGCTTCAACAGCCAATATACTTGCAATTAAAGTAGTATGTTCCCAGCAAGAAATTGATCATCTTTGTATCTGTCTAGGTGAACAGATTTGGAACAATAGCACTAAACTCACCTTGCAGTATTACCAATTGGTTCTGTTTGCTAATGCTGCCATTGTGCAAAATACCAGAAATGGATTGGCTTTTATAAAGGGGGTTTATTTGGTTACAGTCTGAAGGCCATGAAAACGTCCACATGAAGACATCAACACAAGCATACCTTCACTGAAGGAAGGCCAGTGTCTTTGGGAAAACCTCTGTTAGCTGGGAAGGCATGTGGCTGGCATTTGCTGATCCCAGGTTGTGTTCCAGCTCCACTCTCAGCTCCTGTGCATTCTTCAGAGTGTCTCTCTTGGCTGCAGTACTTTTTTCTGTCTGTGAACACTTTTGTAGGACTCCAGTGATTCAATAAAGACCACTTTGGATGGGTGGGGTAACACCTCCATGGAAATTATCCAATCAAAGTTCTCATTCACAGTTGATTGAATCACATCTCCATGGAAATGCTCAATCAAAGGATTCCAACCTAATGAACACTAATACATCTGCCCCCACAACATTGCATCAAAGAACATGGCATTTTGGGGGACATAATACATCCAAACTGGCACACCAATCTTGTATATTTTAAATGAAGCAAAGTCAAGAATGAAAAGTGCAACATTTTCTTCCTCCTATTTGGTTTACATGTGTGTGTTTTCTAAACACATCTAATTTTCTGAACACATCTAATTATTCAGTTTCAGGTATTAATTTCTTATTCAACCTGAAACAAATTACCACAAATTCAGTGACAAACTGACACAAAAATTATCAAACAAATCTAGAGAATGGAAATTTAAAATGGTTGCTTCACTAACATCAAGGTGTTAGCAGGCTGTATTCCTTCTGCAGGCTCTGTAAGAGAACTTGTTTCATTGCCTTTTCCAACTTCTACAGTCTGTCCTTATTCCTAGGCTTCTGGCCCCTTTAAGCCAGCAATCACAGCACACCAACCTCTGCTTCTGTTATCATATTTTTTCCTAACTTTGATTCACCTGCCTTCTTCTTTCCTCTGTATAATCTTTTGTGATTACTTTGGGCACACCAAGATAATCCAGGATGATCACCCTGCCTAAAGATCATTAATTAATTCAATCAGCAATGTCCATTTGTCCATAAAAGGTAACATATTCCCTGTGAATTAAGACTTGGGCATCTTTGGGATGGTGGGAATTATTTTGCCTACCTCTTCTATTTTAGCATATATTTAGAACTTATCTGTCTAAAATGTTGTACTTCTCTCATTTACTAATTTCAATAAAATAATACCACAGGTGTTCACATATTATATGCCCATTTTTATGTTACTAGGCTACCCTATTTTTTCTACTCAATCTGCACATGGAACCCTCTTTAAATAAAAGAAGAAAAAAGGATTTGGCTCAAAGATTCACTATACACACTTACATATCATTTGCTACACTTTCATTCATAAGTGATGAAACAACTCAGTATACAAACCAGTCACATCAGCATAGCAATAGTTGCCAATGAAATAAGATGGGAAAAAAAGAATTTATCTCCCAGCCATGATCTCTTAGTGGGCAATGTAAACCCCATAGGGCATAACTTCCACTGCCACTCAATATTGTGCATCTCTGCCATCCAGGGAATTGTGGCATCTCATGTCTAAACAATGAAAGCAAAACCTTGGCAGTAGTTAGGGAAAAAGGAAAGGCAAGGCACAGTTATGGAAAAAAGGCCTTCCTGGGTGTACCTATGAATGGTAAGTGTGCAAATTTGGATATCATATGTCTCCCCAAATGCTATACACCTTGATGCAATCTTGTGGGGGCAGACTTATTAATGTTTTGATTAGGGCATGACCTCTTGATTGAATGTTTCCATGGAGATTTGACCCCACCCATTCAGGGTAGGTCTTGATTAGTTTACTGGAGTCTTTTAAAAAGAGCCACACAGGCCAAGATATTTGCTGACACTGATAGTTAGATGTGCTTAGAGGTGTTTGATGTTGTGGAGAGAAGGACATTTGAAGATGCTAAGCTAAGGATGCACAGGAGCTAAGAGCAGCTGAGGGAGACATTTTGGAGAAAACCATTTTGAAATGCAACCTGGGAGCAAGTATAAATGAACCACATGCCTTCCCAGCAGACAAAGTGGTTCCAGGCATCATCATCCATTCTTCAGTGAAAGTACCTTCTTGTTGGTGCCTTAGTGTTCCAGTTTGCTAATGCTGCCATTATGCAAAATTCCAGAATTCAAGAAATGAATTGGCTTTTATAAAGGAGGTTTATTTGGTTACAAATTTACAGTCCTAAGGCCATGAAAATGTCCAAATTAAGGCATCAACATGAGTATGTCTTCACTGAAGAAAGGCCACTGGTGCACAGAAAACCTCTGTTAGCTGGGAAGGCATGTGGCTGATGTCTGTTGATCCCAGGTTGTGTTCCAGCTCCTCTCTCAGCTCCTGTGCATTTTTGGTTCTTTGTCCCAGGACATTTCTCTGTAAGCAACTGTAGGCTCTGTCTTAGCATATCCTGGGGCAAACCTTGGCTACATCTCTTAGCTAAATATCCTGTCTGCATCTCCAAGCATGTCTAAGCATCAACATCAGCAAGCATCTGAGACTGTGTGTCTCTTTATAAAGGAGTGCAGTAAACTAATCATACCTATGCTGAATAGGCAGGGTCACATCATGGAAAGAGTCTAATCAAAATTATCACCTATAGTTGGGTGAATCACATCTCCATGGAAACCACATAATCCAAATATCCTACAAGATTGGATTAAAACATGTATTTTGGAAGGACATAATATTTCCAAACTGACGCACTTAGTTTGGACACTTTTATGGCCTTCAAACTTTGTAAATTTGTAACTTAATAAATCCCTTTTATAAAAGCCAATCTGTTTCTGGTATTTTGCATAATGGTAGTATTAGCAAACGGGAACAATAAGAAAAACTGAAACAGCAATCACAGGGGCCCCTCATTCTGTAGCTGCACCAGAAGCTGTAACCTGACCCATGTCCATAAATTTGAGACACCATGGACAGAAATCATTGCTTGTTTGTAAGTCTTGGGAAGGGCACACATTGACTTCCTTCAGGAACAAGAGATTAAGAAAAGGAAGCACTTTCCTAAATTCAGAAGTATAATAAATGCCATTTGCAAATTTAGACTCCAATCCAAGTGACTGAAAGCCCATGCTGTTTCACTAAAGATTCATTTTGTTTTGAAAGACTGTGACTTTATACTGCAATATTTTATATACATCTCAATACTTTCTCAGTATAAAGACACTTCTACTGCAGCAAAAACTTTAAAGAAGAACATACCAGTTGATGTGATTCCACATCTTTTAAGTTCAAAACAAAATCAAAGGAAGTTAAGTCTAGAAGTTTGATTTAAGTAGTATGTCCCTCACTCTGGAAATTCAAAGATCCCAGCCTGAGATGTCTGAACTTCCATAAGCCTGAACAATGTAGAAGTGCATTTAATAACATTGTGCTTCCTTTTTCTAAGAAGAATATAACCACTTCCCCACAAAATAATTCCCCATTTCCCTTCTATTCTGTATTCCTCTAGCCTTATACCATTTTACTGGATCCTTTCTATTCCTACACATGAACAATTTACACTTACTAAAGAAGAAATAAAAGACCTCAAAAAATCAATCACAGGTAAAGTGATTGAATCAGCTATCAATACATCTCACAACAAAGGAAAAAAAAAACAAAAACAAGGACCAGATGTATTGACAGACAAATTTTACCAAGCATTCCAAGAAGAATTAACACTATTTCTGCTCAAATTCTTCCAAAGTATTAAAGAAAAGGGAACACTACCTAAACCATTCCATGAAGCCATCACCCTAATACCAAAGCCTGCTAAAGATGCTATAAGAAAACTACAGACCAATTTTTCTAATGAATATAGATGCCAAAATCCTCAACAAAGTATTTGCAAATCAAATCCACAGAACATTAAAATAATTATACATCATGGCCAAGTGGGCTTTGCCCAGCTATGCAAGGGTAGTTCAATAAATCAGTTACTGATTTATAACAGTAAATCAGAGGAAAAATCAAACAATTATCTTAATTGATACTGAAAAGGTATTTACAAAATCCAACAACCATTCTTGATAAGATACAATTTGAAATGTAGGAATCAAAGGAAACATATGCAACATAATAAGAGATATATATGAAAAACCTACTCCTAACATACTCAGCAGTGAGAGACTGAAAGCTTTCCCTCTTAGATAGTGAAGAAGACAGTTTCCCACTGTCAACACTGTAATTCAACATTGTGTTAGACCTTTGAAAAGAAGAAATAAAACTTTAATTATTTTCAAATGACATGATCTTATATTTAGACAATACTGAAAAAACTAACACTAAGCTACTTGAGCTAAATAAACAAGTTCAGCAAAGTGGCAGGATACAAGAAAAAACATGTAAAAATCAATAGGGTTTCTATACACTAATAGTGAGCTATCTGAGGAGGTAATGAATTTTAAAAATCCAATTGCAATATCAAGTAAAAATATTAAAGATGTAGGAATAAACTTAACCAAGAATGTAAAGGGTCTGAGCACAGAAAACTAAAAAAATATATATATATTAAAAAAGACAAAGAAGACTTAAATGAATGGAAATATATTCCATATTCAAGCTTTAGAAGGCTAAATATTGTTAAAATGTTAATTATTCCCAAACTGATTTACAGATTCAATGCAGTACCAGTCAAAATTCCAACAGCCTACTTTTCAGAAATGGAAGAGCAATTATCAAATTTATTTGGAAGAGTAAGGGGCCTTGAATAGGGAAAACACTTGGAAAAAGAAGAATGAACTTGGAGGACTCATGCTTTATGACATAAAGCCACAGTGGTCAAAACATTGTGTACTAATATAAAGATAGACATATCTGTCAGTGGAATCGAATTGCGAGCTCAGAAATAGACCCTAAGATCTCTGGTCAATTGATTTTTATGCAATTTGAGATATATTCACATACCATACAATCACCCAAAGTGTACGATTTTTCACAATATCATCATACAGTTGTGCATTCATCACAGCAATCAATTTTTGAAACTTTCCATTACTCCAAAAAATAAAAATAAAAATAAAATTTAAAATAAAAATGAACACCCAAAACATCCAGACCCCGCTCCCCCCATTATTCATTTAGTTTTTGTCTCCATTTTTCTACTCATATGTCAATACACTGGATAAAAGCAATGTGAGCCACAAGGTTTTCACAATCACATGGTTACATCATATAACCTATATAATTATGTGATCATCTCCAAGAATCAAGGTTACAGGATTGTACCTCAACACTTTCAGGTATTTCCTTCTAGCTAATCTAATACACTAAAAATGAAAAAGGGTATCTACAAAATGCATAAGAATACCATCCAGAACTTCTTGATTCCATTTGAAATCTGTCAGCCCTTGTTTTGTTTTATTTGTCTTCCCTCTTTTGGTCCAGAAAGCTTCCTAAATCCTATGATGCCAAGTCCAGGCTCATACCCAGGAGTCATGTCCTACATTACCAGGGAGATTTACACCCCTGGGAGTCATGTACGGCACAGGGGCAAAGGCAGAAAGTCCACCTGCCGATGTGGCTTAAAGAGTGAGGTCACACCTGAGTAACGAAAGAAGTTCATTGGGGGTAACACTTAGGCACAATTATAGTAGGATTAGCCTTTCCTTTGCAGTAACAACTTCATAAGTGCAAACCCCAAGATAGAGGGCTTGGACTACTAAATTTATAGTCCTCAATTCTTTTTTTTTTTTTTTTTTAATTGGCCCAGGGCCACTTTAATTAATTAATTGTTTATTTGTTCGTTTACAACAATACAATGAACACCTATGAACTGTGAACTCAACCCAAGATCTAGAACCATAACAATATTTGCATCCATCTTTGTGCTCCTCCTATCATATCCACCTCCCTCCATTTCAGAGGCAATCACTGTCCTGAATATTGAGTTTATCACTCCCTTGCATTTTTTTTTATCTTCATTTTATTGAGATATATTCACATACCACGCAGTCATACAAAACAAATCGTACTTTCGATTGTTTACAGTACCATTACATAGTTGTACATTCATCACCTAAATCAATCCCTGACACCTTCATTAGTACACACACAAAAATAACAGGAATAATAATTAGAGTGAAAAAGAGCAATTGAAGTAAAAAAGAACACTGGGTACCTTTGTCTGTTTCTTTCCTTCCCCTATTTTTCTACTCATCCATCCATAAACTAGACAAAGTGGAGTGTGGTCCTTATGGCTTTCCCAATCCCACTGTCACCCCTCATAAGCTACATTTTTATACAACTGTCTGTGAGATTCATGGGTTCTGGGTTGTAGTTTGATAGTTTCAGGTATCCACCACCACCTACCCCAATTCTTTAGAACCTAAAAAGGGTTGTCTAAAGTGTGCGTAAGAGTGCCCATCAGAGTGACCTCTCGGCTCCTTTTGGAATCTCTCTGCCACTGAAGCTTATTTCATTTCCTTTCACATCCCCTTTTTGGTCAAGAAGATGTTCTCCATCCCACGATGCCAGGTCTACATTCCTCCCAGGGAGTCATATTCCACGTTGCTAGGGAGATTCACTCCCCTGGTTGTCTGATCCCATGTAGGGGGGAGGGCAGTGATTTCACCTTTCAAGTTGGCTTAGCCAGAGAGAGAGGGCCACATCTGAGCAACAAAGAGGCTTTTGGGAGGAGGCTCTTAGGCACAACCATATGGAGACCCAGCCTCTTCTTTGCAGCAACCGTCTTCCCAAGGGTAAAACTTATGGTAGAGGGCTCAACCCATCAAACCACCAGTCCCCTATGTCTGTGGTCATGTTAGCAACCATTGAGGTGGGGTAGGCGAATACCCCTGCATTCTCCACAGGCTCCTCAAGGGGGCACTACATCTTTTTTTTTCCTTGTTTTTCTTTTTTTTTTTTTTAACTTTCCCTTCTTTTTTAAATCAACTGTATGAAAAAAAAGTTAAAAAGAAAACAAACATACAATAAAAGAACATTTCAAAGAGACCATAACAAGGGAGTAAGAAAAAGACAACTAACCTAAGATAACTGCTAACTTCCAACATGTTCCTACTTTACCCCAAGAAAGTTACCTAATACAGCAACATTTCTGTGAACTAGTTCCTGCTATATCCATCAGAAATTAACAGACCATAGTCATCCCTGGGCATCCCCAGAACGTTAAATAGCTTATCTGTTCTTCTTGGATTATTGTTCCCCCTTCCTTAGTTGCTCTCTATTGCTAGTTCCCCTACATTCTACATTATAAACCATTTGTTTTACATTTTTAAAAGTTCACATTAGTGGTAGCATATAGTATTTCTCTTTTCGTGCCTGGCTTATTTTGCTCAGCATTATGTCTTCAAGGTTCATCCATGTTGTCATATGTTTCACGAGATCGTTCCTTCTTACTGCTGTGTAGTATTCCATCGTATGTATATACCACATTTTATTTATCCACTCATCTGTTGAAGGACATTTGGGTTGCTTCCATCTCTTGGCAATTGTGAATAATGCTGCTATGAACATTGGCGTGCAGATATCTGTTCATGTCACTGCTTTCCGACCTTCCGGGTATATACCAAGAAGTGCAATCGCTGGATCGAATGGTAGCTCTATATCTAGTTTTCTAAGGAACTGCCAGACTGACTTCCAGAGTGGCTGAACCATTATACAGTCCCACCAACAACGAATAAGAGTTCCAATTTCTCCACATCCCCTCCAGCATTTGTAGTTTCCTGTTTGTTTAATGGCAGCCATTCTAATTGGTGTTAGATGGTATCTCATTGTGGTCTTAATTTGCATCTCTCTAATAGCTAGTGAAGCTGAACATTTTTTCATGTGTTTCTTGGCCATTTGTATTTCCTCTTCAGAGAACTGTCTTTTCATATCTTTTGCCCATTTTATAATTGGGCTGTCTGTACTATTGTCATTGAGTTGTAGGATTTCTTTATATATGCAAGATATCAGTCTTTTGTCAGATACATGGTTTCCAAAAATTTTTTCCCATTGAGTTGGCTGCCTCTTTACCTTTTTGAGAAATTCCTTTGAGGTGCAGAAACTTCTAAGCTTGAGGAGTTCCCATTTATCTATTTTTTCTTTTGTTGCTTGTGCTTTGCGTGTAAAGTCTAGGAAGTGGCCGCCTAATACAAGGTCTTGAAGATGTTTTCCTACATTATCTTCTAGGAGTTTTATGGTACTTTCTTTTATATTGAGATCTTTGGTCCATTTTGAGTTAATTTTTGTGTAGGGTGTGAGGGAGGGGTCCTCTTTCATTCTTTTGGATATGGATATCCAACTCTCCCAGCCGCATTTGTTGAAAAGACCATTATGACTCAGTTCAGTGACTTTGGGGGCCTTATCAAAGATCAGTCGGCCATAGATCTGAGGGTCTATCTCTGAATTCTCAATTCAATTCCATTGATCTATATGTCTATCTTTGTGCCAGTACCATGCTGTTTTGACAACCGTGGCTTTATAATAAGCTTCAAAGTCAGGGAGTGTAAGTCCTCCCACTTCGTTTTTCTTTTTTAGAGTGTCTTTAGCAATTCGAGGCATCTTCCCTTTCCAAATAAATTTGATAACTAGCTTTTCCAAGTCTGCAAAGTAGGTTGTTGGAATTTTGATTGGGATTGCATTGAATCTGTAGATGAGTTTGGGTAGAATTGACATCTTAATGACATTTAGCCTTCCTATCCATGAACATGGAATATTTTTCCATCTTTTAAGGTCCCCTTCTATTTCTTTTAGTAGAGTTATGTAGTTTTCTTTGTATAGGTCTTTAACATCTTTGGTTAAGTTGATTCCTAGGTACTTGATTTTTTTAGTTGCTATTGAAAATGGTATCTTTTTCTTGAGTGTCTCTTCAGTTTGTTCATTTCTAGCATATAGAAACATTACTGACTTATGTGCATTAATCTTGTATCCCGCTACTTTGCTAAATTTGTTTATTAGCTCTAGTAGCTGTATCGTTGATTTCTCAGGGTTTTCTAGATATAAGATCATATCATCTGCAAACAATGACAGTTTCACTTCTTCTTTTCCAATTTGGATGCCTTTTATTTCTTTGTCTTGCCGGATTGCCCTGGCTAGCACTTCCAGCACAATGTTGAATAACAGTGGTGACAGCGGGCATCCTTGTCTTGTTCCTGATCTTAGAGAGAAGGCTTTCAGTCTCTCACCATTGAGTACTATGCTGGCTGTGGGTTTTTCATATATGCTCTTTATCATGTTGAGGAAGTTTCCTTCAATTCCTACCTTTTGAAGTGTTTTTATCAAAAAGGGATGTTGGATTTTGTCAAATGCTTTTTCAGCATCTATTGAGATGATCAATTGATTTTTCCCTTTTGACTTGTTAATGTGTTGTAATACATTGATCGATTTTCTTATGTTGAACCATCCTTGCATGCCTGGAATGAACCCCACTTGGTCATGGTGTATGATTTTTTTAATGTGTCTTTGGATTCGATTTGCAAGTATTTTGTTGAGGATTTTTGCATCTATATTCATTAGGGAGATTGGCCGGTAGTTTTCCTTTTTTGTAGCATCTTTGCCTGGTTTTGGTATTAGATTGATGTTAGCTTCATAAAATGAGTTAGGTAGTGTTCCATTTTCTTCACTGTTTTGAAAGAGTTTGAGTAAGATTGGTGTCAGTTCTTTCTGGAAAGCTTGGTAGAATTCCCCTGTGAAGCCATCTGGCCCTGGGCATTTATTTGTGGGAAGATTTTTGATGACTGATTGGATCTCTTTGCTTGTGATGGGTTGGTTGAGGTCTTCTATTTCTTCTCTGGTCAGTCTAGGTTGTTCATATGTTTCCAGGAAATTGTCCATTTCCTCTACATTATCCAGTTTGTTGCCATACAGTTGTTCATAGTATCCTCTGATAATTTTTTTAATTTCTTCAGGATCTGCAGTTATGTCACCTTTTTCATTCATTATTTTGTTTATATGGGTCTTCTCTCTTTTTGATTTTGTCAGTCTAGCTAGGGGCTTGTCAATCTTGTTGATCTTCTCAAAGAACCAACTTTTGGTGATATTTATCCTCTCTATTGTTTTTTTGTTCTCTATGTCATTTATTTCTGCTTTAATCCTTGTTATTTCTTTTCTTCTACTTGGTTTAGGATTGGTTTGCTGTTCATTTTCTAGCTTCTTCAGTTGATCCATTAGTTCTTTGATTTTGGCTCTTTCTTCCTTTTTAATATATGCGTTTAGTGCTATAAATTTCCCCCTCAGCACTGCTTTTGCTGCATCCCATAGGTTTTGGTACATTGTGTTCTCATTTTCATTCGTCTCTATGTATTTAGCAATTTCTCTAGCTATTTCTTCTTTAACCCACTGATTGTTTAGGAGTGTGTTGTTTAACCTCCAGGTATTTGTGAATTTTCTAAGTCTCTGATGGTTATTGACTTCTAATTGTATTCCATTGTGGTCAGAGAATGTGCTTTGAATAATTTCAATCTTTTTAAATTTATTGAGGCTTGTTTTATGTCCCAGCATATGATCTATTCTGGAGAAAGTTCCGTGAGCACTAGAAAAGTATGTGTATCCTGGTGATTTGGGGTGTAATGTCCTGTATATGTCTGTTAAATCTAATTCATTTATCAGATTGTTTAGGTTTTCAATTTCCTTATTGGTCTTCTGTCTGGTTGATCTATCTATAGGAGAGAGTGATGTGTTGAAGTCTCCCACAATTATTGTGGAAACATCAATTGCTTCCTTTAGTTTTGCCAGTGTTTCTCTCATGTATTTTGTGGCACCTTGATTGGGTGCATAGACATTTACGATTGTTATTTCTTCTTGCTGAATTGCCCCTTTTATTAGTATGTAGTGGCCTTCTTTGTCTCTCAAAACATCCCTGCATTTGAAGTCTATTTTATCTGAGATTAATATTGCTACACCTGCTTTCTTTTGGCTGTAGCTTGCATGAAATATTTTTTTCCATCCTTTAACTTTCAGTTTCTTTGTGTCCCTGTGTCTAAGATGAGTCTCTTGTATGCAACATATTGATGGTTCATTTTTTTTGATCCATTCTGCGAATCTATATCTTTTAATTGGGGAGTTTAATCCATTTACATTCAACGTTATAACCGTGAAGGCATTTCTTGAATCAGCCATCTTATCCTTTGGTTTATGTTTGTCATATTTTTCCCCTCTGTCTATTAATATCCTTTATTGTACCCATACCAAATCTCTTTAGTACTGAACCTTTCTCCAAGTCTCTCTGTCCTTTCTTTGTTTCTCTGTCTGTAGGGCTCCCTTTAGTATCTCCAGTAGGGCAGGTCTCTTGTTAGCAAATTCTCTCAGCATTTGTTTGTCTGTGAAAAATGTAAGCTCTCCCTCAAATTTGAAGGAGAGCTTTGCTGGATAAAGTATTCTTGGCTGGAAATTTTTCTCACTCAGAATTTTAAATATATTGTGCCACTGCCTTCTCGCCTCCATGGTGGCTGCTGAGTAGTCACTACTTAGTCTTATGCTGTTTCCTTTGTATGTGGTGAATTGCTTTTCTCTTGCTGCTTTCAGAACTTGCTCCTTCTCTTCTGTGTTTGACAGTGTGATCAGTATATGTCTCGGAGTGGGTTTATTTGGATTTATTCTATTTGGAGTTCGCTGGGCATTTATGATTTGTGTATTTATGTTGTTTAGAAGATTTGGGAAGTTTTCCCCAACAATTTCTTTGAATACTCTTCCTAGACCTTTACCCTTTTCTTCCCCTTCTGGGACACCAATGAGTCTTATATTTGGACGTTTCATATTATCTATCATATCCCTGAGGTCCATTTCGATTTTTTCAATTTTTTTCCCCATTCTTTCTTTTATGCTTTCATTTTCCATTCTGTCATCTTCCAGGTCACTGATTCATTGTTCACCTTTCTCTAGTCTCGTACTATGAGTGTCCAGAATCTTTTTAATTTGGTCAACTGTTTCTTTAATTTCCATAAGATCATCCATTTTTTTATTTAGTCTTGCAATGTCTTCTTTATGCTCTTCTAGTGTCTTCTTGATTTCCTTTGTATCCCGTACTATGGTCTCATTGTTCATCTTTAGTTCTTTGAGTAGCTGCTCTAGGTGCTGTGTCTCTTCTGATCTTTTGATTTGGGTGCTTGGGCTTGGGTTATCCATATCGTCTGGTTTTTTCATATGCTTTATAATTTTCTGTTTTTTTGGCCTTGTGGCATTTGCTGAACTTGATAGGGTTCTTTTAGGATTTGTAGACCAATTGAAGTCCTTATCTCTACTTTATCAGATCTACAGCTTCATGGAGTACACTTTCTCTAACTAACCAGCAGGTGGCGTCCACGAGCCACCTGTTCTCCACAAGCCAGTTCTCCCCTGCTTAGCCTTTTTGGTGAATGGGGGAGTGAGTCTTGTGGGTCCAATTGGTGTACCAAGCTTGCGTGTGTAGTTGGTGTTGCCTGCCCTGTATATGGGGCATGTTTCTGGGCAGTCAGGAAGAGGGGGTGGCCCTAACAATCAAATCTCCCTGGTGATCCTAGAGTTTTAAAGCTGCTGCAATAGTCTAATCCTTCAGTTCAGTCCTGCCACAGTTTGTCTCTGCCACTGACCCAGAAGTCCTTGGTATTGGCGTATGGCTCCTGAGACTTGCAAGTGGGCCCCTCTTCCAGGCTGTGCACCCCAGGTCCTCTGTTGAGGAATGACTGTCCTATGTCACAGGTGAGTGCCATCCCCCCAGGGCAGTTCTGGGCTGCTGGGCTGTGTAGGGAGTCTCCCAGTGTGCTGAAATGATGGCTGAATGGGGCTTTGTTAATTCACACTGCTCCACCTTCCCAACTCTGGGACAATCAGCTGAGGTTGCAGGGAAGGCTAATGTCCACGCCCAGTTTTGTGGTGTGTGCCTGTTATTTGAAGCACTTCCGTCACACTGGGTTGTCTGGGGCAGCTCTGGGCTATGGGGCTGGCGATGGGCAGGAGTGTTTCCTGTCCACCAGGATGATGGCTGTGAGCAGACACCCCCCTTTTCTTGGGAAGTTGTGGTGTTTAGTGAATTTTCTCAGCCACTGGATTATTGCCTTTTGTCTCAGAGCTCTCTTAGTTCTGCTCTTGACTTGACCTGCCCAAATTGCAAGTCTTTGAAGCTTTCTGTATTGGGCTTCTTAGAGTAATTGTTTTAGAAAAAGAAAAAAGGATTAAAAAAAAAAAAAAGGGCCCTCCTCAGAGATCTAATGGGCTATTGAAATGCTAAGAGACAAAGCAACCAGGGCCATTAAGGAAAGGTGCACAGGGCAGAGAGATCAGCTTTTCTTCGGGATTTGCATATGCGCCTCAGGGCCCTTCCCCTTTCTATGTTCACCAGAACTCCAAAAATCCTCCGCTTTTATTTTGGAGTTTTTCGTGTTGTTTTTTTTCTATGCCTGTCTCCTCTCTGCTGGGCTGGCTGCTCTCAGATTCTCTGGTGTCTGGTCTCAGTCTATCTATTGTTGGAGTTTGGATCAGCAGAATGAGTTTCCGATAAGGGCTGCCACTGCAGTTCTCCCTTCTCCTTCCCGGAGCTGACAGCCCCTCCTCCCACGGGACTGAGCCTGGCAGGGAGGGGTGTGGGTCCCCTGGCCGCAAAAACTTACAGATTTCGCTGATCTCAGCAGTTCCACAGTTTCATGAGTGTTGTATGAAGTATGCCCAAAGTCAGATTGCTCTGTGGTGTCCAGTCCACGCAGTTCCTGGCTTTCTACCTACTTTCCTGGAGGAGTAACTAAAACATACAGCTCACCAGTCCGCCATCTTGCCCCGCCTCCTATAGTCCTCAATTCTTGTGAGAATATCAGGAATTTTCCAGGTGCTGAAGTTTAGTATTTTCACATTTGCCCAAAGTCCCTCAAGGGGGTTTTTCAAATACTTTTCATTATCTGTCTAAATTACTGTGCGATGTATCAGGGCTTCATGCTAACCTATACAAACCCACCAGATCTCAGTCCCTATGCCAGGCTCCATTTAATTGTGATCTGTGAATAAACTTATGATACAAGTTAAATTATGCAGTGTGCTGCAGAAAATATTGATTTTGCTCCAAATAAACATTTCCTTTGGTCTTACACAGAAGTTGATGTTTCAAAACACAGTCAGTATCATCGTTTACCCTTTAGTCTGATTTATCTCAGTCCTAACCAATGCCATTTCATTCATATCTCTAATTGAATTTTGTTCTCTTTTTCAGCTTCTTAACATTTGCTGTATGGGGTAATGCTGACATTCATATCTGCCACATTCTGGCTCTGAGTTCCAGATGTCACACAGATACCCAAATTTCCAGGGACCAAGGAGGTTATACACAAAATGCTTGGCATCTAAGAATTTAGAAGTAATCATTACAACTCATGAATAGATGTACCTGCTGTAAGAGTTTATAGTTTAGGAACCTTAATAATAGAGCTTTCCCTGATAACCTACATTCTCAGATTCAATTCTCAGACTTTTCATATTATAGTTAGACCATATTAGTGTGGCATTGTACTGTTTTTTTTTTTTTTTTTTGTCTCTGGCTTATTTCACTCAACATACTATCCTAAAGGTCCATTCACCTAGTTGCATACCTCACTTCTTTCCTTCTTGCAGCTGTTCAAAATTCCATTGTATGTACACACCACAGTTCACCATTAGGTTTATCAGTTGATATATCCTTAATCTACTACCACCCTTTGAAAAATCATGAATACTGTCACCATAAACACTAGTGTGCAAATTATATATATGATAGCAGGGTTGCAGGACCATATGACAAACCCATACTTAGCTTCCTATGGAACTACCACAATACCCTCCCAATGGGCTGCACCATTCTACTTTCCCACCAATAGTGAATAGGTAAATCACTCTTTCCAGATTTTCTACTTCACTTGTATTCCTCTGTTTATTTTTTATTTTTTTAAATTTTTTAATTTTGAAATAAATTCAAAGTTACAGAAACAGTGGCAAAAACAATACAAACCCCATACACAGCATACTATGACCACCTCCCCTGATATCCCAATCCATTAACTTTAACATGCTGTCACACTGCCATTTCTTTCTTTCCCTCCCTCCCTCCCTCCCTATCATCCATCATCTATTGCTCTGTCTTCTGAATATATGAGTGCTAGCTGCACACATCTTTGAACAAACACTGTAATTCACATATATAATTCCCATGGACAGGAACTTTCTTTTATGCAATCCCATTAAGCACAGCTAAGAAGTTCAAGGAATTCAACATTGATACAAAGCTTACATTCTATATTTCTTTTTTTTTCTTACATCCTAACTGTGTCCCTTTGATCCTCCTGTCCTCCATCCTCAGATCTCATCCAGGATCATCCTTGGCATTCAATTGTCATCTATTTAGATGGTCTTTTTTTTTTTTTCTTTTTTCAATTGTGGAAACATATATACAGCCTAAATCTTCCCATTCCACCTCCTCCCTAACATTCCATTAGTGGGATTAATCACATTTAGAATGTTGTAATGCTATCTCATTCCCACCATCCATTACTAGAAATTTCTCTTCACATCAAACAGCAACCCTACACTCATTTCTTAACTTCCCATTGCCCCTTCCCCTACTTCTCATAACCCATACTCTACTTTTCATCTCTATGGTCATATTCTCTGATAATTTCTTTGTGTTTACTGTGGGGCTTAAATTTAACCTCTTAAATGCATAACAATCTTGGCTTTCTTTGATACAATCTTAACTTCAATAGGACCCATAAACTATGTTCCTATACTCATCCATTCCCCTGCCTTTATATTGTTCTTGTCAAAAATTACATATTTTATATTGAGTCCAAAAACTGATTTGTCATTAGAGTTTATGTATTTTATATCCAGTAGGAAGTAAATAGTGGAGTTACAAATCAAAAGTTATTGACTTCTATTTGTACTCCATTGTGGTCAGAGAATGTGCTTTGAATATATATTCAATTGTTTTTTTTTTTAAATTTATTGAGGCTTGTTTTATGTCCCAGCATACAGTCCATTCTGGAGAAAGATCCATGATCACTAGAGAAAAATGTGTGTCTTGGTGATTTGGGATGTAAGGTTGTATATATGCCTGTTAAAATTCTCTATATCTCTCCTTTCTTTGTTTCTCTGTCAGTAGGGCTCCCTTTATTATCTGAAGTAGGGCAGGTCTTTTATTGGCAAAATCTCTCAGCATTTGTTTGTCTGTGAAAAATGTAAGCTCTCCCTCAAATTTGAAGGAGAGTTTTGTTGGATAAAGTATTCTTGGTTGCAAAGTTTTCTCTCTGAGAATTTTAAATATGTCATGCCACTGCCTTCTCACCTCCATGGTGGCCACTGAGTAGTCACTATTTAGTCTTATGTTGTTTCCTTTGTATGTGGTAAATTGCTTTTCTCTTGCTGCTTTCAGAACTTGCTCCTTCTCTTCAGTATTTGACAGTCTGATCAGAATATGTCTTGGAGTGGGTTTATTTGGATTTATTCTATTTGGAATTCACAGGGCATTTATGCTTTATGTATTTATATTGTGTAGAAGGTTTTGGAAGTTTTCCACAACAATTTCTTTGAATACTCTTTCTAGACCTTTACCCTTCTCTTCCCCTTCTGGGACACCAATGAGTCTTAAATTTGGACATTCTATTTTATCTGTCATATCCCTGAGATCCATTTCAATTTTTTCAATTTTTTTCTCCATTCTTTCTTTTGTTCTGTAATTTTCTGTTCTGTGGTCCTCAAGGAGGCTGAGTTGTTGTTCAGCTTCCTCTAGTCTTGTATTATGAGTATCCAGAGTCTTTTTAATTTGGCCAACAGTTTCTTTTATTTGCATAAGATCTTTTTTTAAATTTACTCTTGCAATTTCTTCTTTTTGCTCTTCCAGGGTCTTCTTTATGTCCTTTATATCCTGTGCCATGTTCTTCTTCATGTCCTTTATATCCTGTGCCATGCTCTCATTCTTTGTAGTCCTTTGATTAATTGTGCCAAGTACTGTGTCTCTTCTGATTGTTTGATATGGGTGTTTGGGATTGGGTTCTCCATATTGTCTGGTTTTATCAAATGCTTTAAGATTTTCTGTTGTTTTTGGCCTCTTGACATTTGCTTTGCTTGATAGCAGTGATCTTCCAGGACCTCTGCTGCAGGAAGGCTGTGCTATGTCACAAGTGTGTTGTCCCTCAAGGGAAGCCCCAGGCCACTGGGTCATGCAGGGTGCTCCCAACCTGAAAAGTGGCTGAATGAGGCATCTCAAGCCCCCCTTTTTGCACAGCTCCACCTTCCCAGCTCCAGGACAACTAGCTGTGGGTGCACCCAAGGCCACTGTCCATGGCCAATATTGTGGCATGTGGTGCCATGAGATACACTCCCCATCAGACTGGCTTTCTTGGCACAGCTCTGGGCTGTGGGTCTGGCCCCAGGCAGGAGTGTCACCAGCACACCAGGAAGCTGGCTGCAAGAGGTGTGGTTTCTTTCTCCTTTTGGCTCTCCCCTCTGTCTTTCTGGCCCTGAGACAATCAGCAGTGGGTGTGGGGAGGGCTGTCCTCCATGCCAGACACCAAGACATTGGCTACCGCCCACTCCTGTAGTGCTTCACTGTGCAGTTTTCACCACCATATCTGCAGCCACTCCTGGGTTTATTTTTGTTTTGTTTTGTTTTGTTTTAAATGAACTACTCTGTCTCCAAATGCCAACCTGCAGTTTCCCCACGCTGCAGCATGGCCATGGGACTTTCAGCTGGCTTACTCACTCATTTCAGAATGCAGGCTCCCGGTTTCACCAAGCACATGGTCCCTGTGGTTTTAGCAGACCCTGTCCAGCTGGTGCATCGCTGGAATTGGTGTCCTGTGTCACTTTTTGGTTTTTATCTAGTATTTTTCATGGAGGTGTTTTTTTGCCCTGTCTCACCTAGCCACCATCTTAGGTTCTCCCCTCCTCTGTTTATTTTTAAAGTTTAGTTCACACACCAATCCATCTTAAGTAAACAACCAATGATTCTCAGTATAATCACATAGTTACGCATTCACAACCACAATCTATATGTGAACATTTTCAGTTCTTCTGCAAAGAGGAAGAGGAGAATAAAAAGAAGAATAAAAAAAAAGATAACAGAGAAATAAAAATGAAATAAAATAAAATAAAATACAGAGTTGGATCACAACAACATCAAGAATTCCATAACACTTCCTTTTGCCACCCTCTTATATATTGCATTTGGCATAGTGCATTTATTAGCAGTGAGTATAATTAGTAGTGCTTGAAAGGCAGAATTTAGAGTTATGTACATCATCAGGAGGAAAGGTAAATGTGAAAACATGGGAATGTATAACACAGTGAATCTTGTGATGGTCAATGACTGTGATAACAGTACAAATATTAAAAAGTTTTTTCATGGACTATAACAAATATACCACACTAGTACAAGGAATTAATAATAGAGTGGTATATGAAAGAAAATATACCTATTACAAACTATGGAGCAAAATTAACAGTAGTATCTTAATATTTTTTCATCAATAGTAACAAACATACTACACAGATACCCCGGTCAACAATAGGGTGGGATAAGGGGTATGGGATGTTTTGGGTTTTCTTTTATATTTTTCTTTTATCTTATTATTATTACTATAATTTGGAGTAATGAATATGTTCTAAAATTGATTGTGTTGATGATTGCACAACTATGCAGTGATATGAGCCATTGATTTTATACTTTAGATGGATTGTATGGTGTATGATTACGCCACAATAAAATTGCATTAAAATGTAGTTCAAAGATCTAACAGCAGGCATTACTGAATACTATCAGCCAATGTTTACTCAATCACAAAAGCATACTGATTTGGACATGGACTTGAGATTACATCGTTATGTGAAACTTTCAATGAAATATATGTTAGAAACTTTCATGTTCAGATATGTTTGTCTAAAATATTGCTTCTCTATAACCAGATAATCAATATGGCTGTAAACAAACAGTTCTTTCATTTGCATTACTTTTCTTATTCTTTGCTGTAATCACTTTTCTCATTTCTCTCATGCTTTTACACTATTTCATCAGCATTTATTTTTCATCAATTGGAAAATGCAAAATCTAAGCCAGACAGCCATTACAGAAAGTCATTCAGGGCAAATGCACAGTGATGGAAAGAATGGCTTACAGTGAATATGATCCTGGGATACCACACAATAGGTGGGCAAGATCTCAGCCACTTTGCCACACCTGATGGTGAGAGAGGATGAGAAATAATCTAGCAATGTTTCCAGGATGCAAAACAAAAAGATTTGGTTATCAATGAGCTGCCTCTACTTTATAATGTTCATCAATTCTGTGTGACTTCAACAACTACTTTATCAGCTGTCCATCTTATCACTATTAAAAATACTGAAATATTAAAAATATATGAAAAAATACAAAAATAAAAAACAGAAAATAAAAAAAAAATTTCAAACAAAACCAAAACAAAGGAATAAGATAAAAACAAATATCCCAGAATAACAAATATCCTTTTGTTTGGTTTCACAATAAGTTGGAAAACAGTATAAGATAATCTTTTAAGGATATGCATTGTGTGAAGGGACTTCACTCTATCATTGTATCTGTTTGGGGGTGATTTTTTTTTTCTTCTTTGGTCTGCTTTTGGAAGAAGTTAGAGTTAGGAATACAATACAGTTGTACCCTTAGTCTGAGTGATTGAGTTTTTCATAGGAGGTTCCAGGTATCCCTCTTTGTACCCAAATCTAATCTTCAGAAGAATTGGCATTTTGAAGAATCATATGATACACCTGTTTGGAAATAAATCTGTTGTGTGGTTTCTCTGTGAGCCAGAGATCCAAGTTTCAGAGAAATTCATTGGTACTTGGGGTAGCCAAGGGACAAGGGAAAAATGGTACTTGGGGTAGCCAAGGGGCAAGGGAGAACTATATCTGGATTATGAAGCCTAATCCACATTCTACTGTCTTTCCCAAGCTCAGAAGCCATGTTGTGTGTTGTCAGGCAATTTGATAAATTTACCCAGCCTTTTCAGTATGCATACTGACTTGTTTGTATTTTTAAATATTTTTATTGGTAAAATACATAGCATTTGAGTCAGGTTGTAACATTGATAGGGTAGATCTCTGACTTCTTCTAAGGGTGACACAGGCATCAGAAATATGTTTAGGAATTTAATTTAGATTCATAGTGTCCAGAAGACTGTCTCTAGTATTATCTGTGTGCTGACAGACTCTAGCAGGATCTGCATGCTGACTAACTGACAGACTGTCAGGGTCTGTGTGCTGACTGACAAACTCTACTGGGGTATGCTAGCTGACAGGCTGACCCTGGTTGGGTCCATTTGCTGACTGACTGACAGGTTCGGGTAGGGTCTGCCTGTTTTCTGATTGTACTGATTGGTAGTGTGTGCATGTTATTGTAATTCTGTCTGTAGCATGTGTCCTACAAATACAGGAAATAAACTCCACTTTCTTTTTAGGTGGAAATAATGTACACTGAGATTTTTAATAGACACTTCTTTCAGAGTAATGGCCAAATCTCATCATTTTTTAAAAGAAGAATGTTGTACACAGTTGATATGTCAGCTAAAGCAATGACTGTTCAAAGCCTGAATTGTTACCTCTATTCAAAATTCTCTCATGCAATCCCCTGCTTCTACACAGTACTTAATGTGCACTTCCTGTTTCCAAACCTTCTATGTTATAGAATGAGCTGGTTTGGGAAGCCAAGGAAAAGAATTTTGCAGCTATCCTAGCTGCAGCTCTGTTGAATGAAGGAACCTAATTACATCTTTAACAATATTCTGATTTAATCTGGTAACATTCATATGATATGCCACTCAGGTCCACATGAAGTATGTATAACTGTACTTGAAATATGTTTTTCTGTGTGTAGAATGGGTTAATAAAATTATTGAGTAATTTGAACCTAAGAAAAGCATACATCTTCATAAAGGAAATATAACAGGCTTTAATGAGCATGCCTATGCTGTTATATATCTTATTTTGATATCTAAGGTCTACAGTTAACTAGGTTTTTGAGATGTATTAATTTTACTATATACACACAAATTCTTTGCTGCCTTCTCTTTTCCATTAGCAATATAGTGGTATTACTATATTGTTATGGTCTCTATTACCCCCACTTAATAAATATACATTTAGTAAAGAACATTGAGTTACATCCTAACTACTGAGTTCTACCTGTTCACCACAATTGTCAACCTTATGTGTGTCCTTCTGCTGATTCATGGTTGAAGATCTTTGTGAAACATATCCAGGAGTGAACTGCTGATTCAGGACAAATAAACAAATTCGATTTCTAATGGATCCTTTCAAGATGAGTTTTACTTTTATCAATAGACATTCCACCATCAAGAAAAGATTATTAAGCTGGAATAAGTATCCAAATTCATAATATTCACAGCATATTGTACTTGAGTGACCAATTCATTTCCAGAAGTAAGAAGAAAGGTTTTTCATAACTCACAAAATATTTTAGAAACTATAACCCTGAACCTCAAGCTAGAGTATGAGCTTTAATATTTAAATTTGAGATAGGGCATTCTAGTTCACTCAAAGTTGAATTAAAATTGAACCAAATGACTTCCTGGGAATGTAACTCGGGGAATAGGAAGGTTTGGTTACATACTTAGGTCAATAGAGCTGAAAATAAGAAATTTTCTTTAATTTTCTTGATTTAAGTTAATGGAGTAGGGGCAGTAGAAATAAGAGACTTGTTAAATATGAAGGAAATTATTAAAGAGAAAATTAATTTTTAATCATCCATTCAGTGTATACCACTTTGTTATCATAATTTGATTTTATGACAAGACTATAAGTGACTATTTTTGTTTTTTATGCCATTTTATTGAGATATATTCACATAACATACAAGCCATGTGAAGTATACAGTCACTGGCTCACAGTATCATCACATAGTTGTGCATAAATCCCCATGAACAGATTTAGAACATTTTCCTTACTCCAGAAAAGAAATAAAAATAAAAAAGAAAACTCAAATCCTCCTAAACCCCTTACCCCCCCCCCCATTATTAACCCATAGTATTGGTGTGGTACATTTGTTAACTCTTGATGAAAGGGTATTAAAATATTGTTCTTAACTATAGTCCACAGTTTGCATTTTCCCCCATATATCCCTCTATTATTAACTCCTTGTAATGATGTCAAACATTTGCTCTAGTTCATGAAAGAACTCTTTTATATTTGTATAGTTTGTCACAGACATTGTCCACCACAAGATTCACTGAGTTCTGCATTCCTATGTTTTAACCTCCAACTTCCCTTCTGGTGACATACATGACTCTAAACCTCCCCCTTCACATACCATTCAGCACTGTTAATTATTCTCACAATAACATACTACTGTCACCACCGTCCATTTCCAAATGTTTAAGTTCAAACTAAACATTCTGCACATATTAAGCAACCACTCCTCATTCTTTAGCCTTATTCTTTAACCTCATTCTATATCTTGATAATGTATATTCTATATTTTATGTCTTCTTTATAAAAAGAAGTCAAATAGGTGAGGGTATTAGTTAACAGGAATATCTTTTTGCAGAGCAGATTGGATGAAATGGCTAGATTCCCAACATTCTTTACCATGTTTCCAGTTCCTTACAGTGAAGTAGAGAATTTCTGTAGTGGGACATGATATGCTAAAAAATAGGAATTCATTTTTACACCAATTTTTTGTTCTACAGAAATGATCAGTGACTAAGAATTGCCAGAAAATTATGTTGTCAGTAATAAAAGGAGAATTTAAGTAAAGCATACTATTATTTCATTGACATGTCCATTAGCAGAATGTGGTACCAATGATGAATCTTTTTGGTTCTTAAAGCATAGAACATTAATATTCACTGGATTTATTCTCAATAGACTGATATTTAATACATAAACTGTTATAGAACAAGTATATAGATATATGTGTTTTATATATACTGAGCCTCTGTTTAAGTGCCCATTCATTTCACGTTTTGATAAAAATAGATTCCATAGCTTCCTATTTTTGTGTTCTAGATAAATAAATTGCAAACATGATATCTCAATTTTGTTCAGCCTTTGCATATATTCAAAAATTTAATTTAATACATGCATTTTGATGCATCTAAGAAATAAGCCCTTTCAATGGCACCATGCATGTTCATGAAGTTGAATAACACATGCAAAAATTTTGGTCATTGTTAGTTATTCTTCAGTTTGGAAAGGTGAAGTTAGTTTTCCAAGCTCACACTGTTAATAGGTGCTAAATCAGACACTGGAATACAGGATTATAGAGGGAGGCTCTTAATCCTCCACAACTGTTGGCTCTTCCCAGTCATGCTGTTGAAGTGCAGGTTAGATTTGTAATGCTGCTTAAATTTCTCTGGCATGTGTTAGTGAAAATGTTTTACATAATGGATTATTTTCATAGGCTACCTATTGACACAGTTTCAAAATTTGCTTGGATGATTTTATTGCCTTTCACTGTGCTTCTTCCTATCTTCCTAATTCCTCTTTTATCCCTTATTTCTGTATGTAGCCAATGGGTTATTTTAAGAGAGACAAAGAGATAGAGAAAAATTGGAAGAATTGGGGTAGTGAGAAAAAATGAGAAATTTTTTGGACAAGTTTTTTTGTTTGTTTGTTTGTTGTTTGTTTGTTTGTTTGTTATGCTGAAACATCAATACATGATCATATTCTTGTTACCTTTATAAGTTATTTTATTAACATAGTCCCTTAAACTAAATTATAAATTTTTACAGGGTTTCTTTTTTTTTATTTTCATGAAACAATGCAAGTTGTCTTAAATTATAAAGAAATTGGAATTTAGCTGAATTATTTATTTTGCTCAAGAAGTCTCTGAGTCAAATGAGTGTATTTCTTCTCTAACCCCATAGTTAATGAAGCTATTTTTTTCTGTGTATTAGGAAAAAAAAAACTAGATCTGTGAGAGCATTTCTAGGAAATTTTAAGAAGATTTGCGCAATCCCTCTTGACATATGAACATCTCAATATGACAAAACCTTAGTGTGTTTCATGTTATGGATATAAAGCATTTGTAGTTCACTAAAAACAGCCTGGTCCAAGGCATGGCACATGCTTTATTCCCTTAAATCCTGAAAAATACAGGGGCCTATGAATTACATGAGGTCACACACTTTGGTCTATGAACACCAAGGTAAAACAAAAGTTACCATGGTGAAATCTTGTTCCTATTTATAAATCCTGTATTAAAATTGTGTTTAATCACTCAGACTTTCAATTCATATACAGGTGCCTCATTAATGTTTTCTTTTTTGTTTTTTTTGGTCATGTTTTTTTTTCTTCACACACCACTGAATTAGAAAAGTCTGATGGCATAGAGAATACCAGAAATCAAGCACTACTTGTGGCAAATATCAAGATTAAATTATTTCATCAATAGCTTTTATAAACCATTTTATTAGTGATCATTTGGTGATATTTATTTCCTAGTTATTTTAGGACACGAGCAACAATAATATGTAACAAAATGGCTGTGCCTTGTTTTTGACAAAAATGTGTCTCAAAAATCCATCCAAGAACATTGCAGTAGTAGTGAGCATATGAATAGAGAAGCACAGGTTATTGTCATTAAGTTAAAACTGGAACAACCATAATAATGGTACAACAAGCTGCAAAGGCCAAAATGGACATTTATCGATATGCCTTTCAAGAAAGAAAAACTGGAAAATAAAAAGACATCTCAACCCTTTTCTTTGCAAACAAGATACATCTACCTCCAGAATATCTTCTGCTGCCCTGTTCAGCACTATTGCTGAAGGACGAATGGAGCAACTTTGTTGCCAGGAAAGAGCACAAAATCATTCAGTATGAAATATTTTCCTATAACACAAGTTAAAATGTGATTCTAACTTATCCCAATTTGTAGTCATCTGCAAACATATTAAAATTATGAAATTTTCACACATGCTTCATCTTTAAATTTAATACAATCTTGTGATGTGAATGTGGTTGTTCATATTTCAAATTACAACCATTAAAGAAAGGCATTTTATGCATATTGTAGCAAACATAGGGCTAGTACTTAGATGTGTGCTTTCCACTATAACATTTTTGAATTTTAAAATCCCAATATTCACTTGTGTTGGTAAATTTTAAGTAACATAATAAGAGAAAGGGATGTAGAAAAATGATCAGAAATGAATTGGAAAATAAGTACTTAATTTTGCAAATTTTCTTAATATTTATTAAGCCAACAAATGAATGATACAATTTCAGTCTTTAATTTACACAGGGGAATTCATTCCCTTGGGCCCAACTTCCTTGTCATTGTTGATAGCATCAAGCCTTGGATTTCAGGTTACCCTTCTAAGATCAAAGATGAGGATATAATTGTGTGGACTATATTTTTACAGGATATTGCCTTGAGGACCTATAAATATAAACTGATATGTCAGGGTTGCCATCCAATTTTGATACTTAAATGATTCAGTTGAAAAATATGACTGAAGTCTTTATGCTTATACTGGTCTGAACTTAGGGAAGAAAATACCTTATTTTTATTTAGTAGTGTTTGCATATCTTAAAATATTTCCAAAGAAAGCATTAATCAGTCCTCCAAAGCAGCATTTTACATATGTAGTCATCTCTGCTGTGTGCCTATGCTTATATTCAAACTGATCCATATAAAATATACATTGATTAACCTATGTTGATATTGTTTGTCTTTGCACAAGTTGATTTTCACTCACTATAATTACTATAATTTTGAAGTTAATTTACCATTCTGGAATCCCTATGAGAGGCTCACTAATGTTACCACACTTGCTCCATGTGCCCTTACACTCTCATCTGTCCCAGCCTCAGGACATGCTCTTTCCACACTTTGGCTCAACACAATAAATATTTACCTTTTTATTTCCTTCCCACTGTCCAATTACAGAAATTTATTGGATTCATTCTGAAACTCCCAAAGGTATATTGAGATGATATGGAAATACTTACTGAGTGTATGATTAAGGCTCAAGGGAAAAAAATACACTTCAAATAATAACTTACAACTTGTTATAAGATGCACAGATGGACCAAGATCTGAAAAGCTAGCTAGAATAACTTTGGGAGTCTTTTGATGCAGATTCTAGCTCATTTCTTAGCTCTCCCTGTATCTTCTCTCTTTGAGAAAAGAATTTTCATTTGTCCTCATTCCTCAAAGTTTACACCCAATGAAGAAGGCTCTGAGAAATGATCTCCCATTAACTCAACATACCCCTCTTATGCCTTATGTATTCTGCTTTGTTCATTTTCATTCTAAGATATGTTTATTTGAAGGGATATTAGGAGTGGATATTGACTTTTCTTTCATTAAATTCACTGTTTACCCATCAAGGATGTTTGTCCTGTGAGTCCACCATAATAAACCCATGAAAACAAGAAATTCAAAGAATTATGAAGTCTGAATTTGAGGCCAATTCAATAATTTTCAGGACCTCAATTTCCAATCAGTTATGTAAAGAGAACTCATATCTCTTTGGAACACACACATGCTTAATGATAGAGTATGGTTTAAATCTATACTCAAATTTTCTCTTAAAAAATTTGGAGACAAAACGCTGAGCGTATGTATATCATGCTGTCTTACAAAGAATACAAGCTATTTGAAACCACAGCATCTTAAAAATTTACTTTATTATGATGTGTTGAGCAGATTTTTCTATAATAAAGGAATAGACTAATTCAAAAGTTTTCTCAATATCCATTCCTTACAAAAATTTAAATGTTTACAGCATTCCAGGATCACTTTATGGCTCTTCCTCTCATGTTTCCAAATATTAAGGCAAAGTTTTAGTCATGGTTGCACCGATTTATCAGTTTAATTGCTCATTCAAATTAACAAAAAATATTTTTCTATGGGAAAGAAAGAGATTAGCATTAAGAATAAGGATGCACTCAATTATGACTGTCAATATCTGACCAATAATTCCATCTACAATTTAGACAAATTGATATCAAATTAATCTGCATGAAAATTGTACTTTTTTTCTCCTAGGAAAGTAGAAACAATGGTAAGAATAAACAATTTCCATGTTTTCTATTCATGAGGTTAATATGACAAAATGGTATATTAAACTCTCAAATTAATAACTTTTCCCACTTTATATCTCAGATCAATTATCTTTCCAACACGAAAGAATTCTTTCACTTACATTGCTTATGTTGGACCTCTCTTTCATATCACTTAGCACAATCATCATTTTATATTTGTTGATATGAAAGTTTAATTACTATCTAGATTTACCACTGCACTGACACTGTAACATGCTTAAGGGCAGGAGTTTGTCTGTCTACACATTTGTGTCCCCAGGGCATAATGAGCTTCCAAAAATATATTGTTTACTCAGAAAATATGTATATATTTAATGAGTGGTGAGTCAAGAAATGCGTAATAGTTAATAGGACTAGTTAGAACTTTTATACAGCTTGTTAGTTTCTAGACAATATATAAATGTTTTACATTCACAAGTTAATATATAAATGTTTTACATATACACACTCATTCTGTCCTCATAACAACTCCAAGAAGGGAGTACATGCTTACCTATTATCACAGGTAACAGATGAGGAAACAGAGGCATATAAACTGTTAAGTAATTTCCTGAAAGCCACATAGCTTATATGAGGAATACCAGTACTCAAAACTAAGTTTCCTGAACAGAGTACCTGCTTTAAAGCTCTTTAATACAAAAAATGAAAGAATAAAATGATCTTTTCCATTATCCACTGATTATTAGGCCTCTTGACCATACCTTGTGAAATAATGAAGGTCTTCATTAAGTCAGTGGTAGAAATAAGAGAGAAAGTAATATTTTTAAGAATTAGGGGAGAATTGGTTTTACTGGATTTGACAAATCTTTCAGATGGTTGATACATGTAAAATTTGCAGGGCTCTATCATGGATGATCAATAATATGAAGACGATAAAACATAGAATAAGCCATTTCAACTTTGTCAGAAGGTGGAAAAAAGAGGTGGCCACAGTACAAGCAGGTAAAAATAAATCAGCCAAATATAAAGAATTGATAATGCCGAGTGGAGCCTGTACTGCCAGCTGGAAAAAGAGAAACCTAGATTCAAGGGATTTGCCTTCACATTCAATGCCTTCTTTGCAAGTTTTTATCAAGTGTTCAGGAGAAAGATTGAGGACAGTTAAGATCACCATGCAACTCACAAAATGCCAAACATCCTCCTCTCTTACCAAATAAGAGACTGCTATTACTTTGCCAACTACAGCTTTATTTCTTATTTAGTCTGCCCTAATCATAGACAAAATTTTTTGCTTTTGCTTTCTGGTACCGGCTAACTTTTATAACATAATTTTGCTTCCTTAAACACTCCCCCAATCATCCAAAAAAGGCTAAATCTTGTCATCAGTTCTTTCTAACAGCCTCTTAGAAACTGCACATTTCCACATGGCCGGTATTCCTTTTCACTGCAGTGAGTAATAAAGGCAACTTTTGAACCACAGGTGTTCCTACTGGTCTTTGACTAAAATATATCAGTAATTATTAGCTTAAAATATCAATTGAGAGGATAAGCAACATGCACCAACACATGGGAAATTTCATCAGAGAGATGGATACTATAAAGTAGTGTCCAATTTTAAATAAAATTTTTAAAAAGTACAGATAGACAAAGATAATAACAGAAACAAAGATTCCTTCAGGTTTCATCAGTACAGTCAGTACAACTGAGAAAAGTATGAGTGAATTTGAAGAATGGCCAATAGTAATTATCCAAACAGAAAGATATTTAAAGAAAAACAGAGTGAGAAAAAATGATCCAAGAGCTGTGGGACAATGTCAAACATTTTAATATACATTTAGTTAGAGTTCAACAAAAGGAATAGAGAGTGAATGAATCAGAAGCATTAAGGAGATAATGACCAAGACTTTTCCAAAATAAGGAAAGACATCAGATCATAGGACCACAAATGTCCACAAACTCCCAGGAAGAATAATCAAATGATGATACAACACATGCAGATTCATCAGACTCACTGCTGAAAAACAAAGATAAGTATACAATTATGAAGGCAGTCAGAGGAAAATAAGTATCACATGGAGAAGAAAAAACATAATTATTAGGAGACTTGCTAGCAATAATGATGCAAGTCAGAAGATAATGGAAAGATGTATGTAAACACTGAAAGATAAAAATGCATTCCAGAATTCAATATACACTGAAAACAACTTCCCAATTTAAGAATAAAATAAAGACTTTTTAAGAAATTTAACACACACATATGCACATGCACAGATAATTATTTTGCCAAGAAAGTTGTGCTTTAAAAATTCTTCAAGAAGGTATATGATAATAGAAGGAGAGTTGGGTCTAAACATAGACATAAATTATGCTAAAAGTATAAAATTGAAGTTAAACATATCAATTATTTGATGTGTAAAATTTTAATACCTTTAAAAATAATTTCCTAAAACAAAACTAGGTGGATAAATTGTTGGTATTAATATGGATTAACGTATTTAACAGCAAAATTTATGAAAAAAATCACACCATGCCAAAGAATTGAATCTCTACTATCTTACAGTTCTAATGCTTTAAGTTATGTGGTATATTATATTATGTAGATTATGATAACTATGCATACAGTAATCTCCAGGGAAACCACTACAAAGAGAGAAAACAGAAATTACAAGCTTAAGGACTTAAAGAGAGGATATGCTATAGCCACAAATATTCAAAGGATGGTAAGAAAATGTTACAAACAACTTTTACTTGTTAAATTTGATAATTGAGAATAAATGTACATTTCTATAATGCTCACATCAGAAGAAATACATAACCTGTTTAGTCCTATGTCTATTAAAGAAATTGAATTTTTCCTAAAAAGTTGCAAATGATAAAAATTCTGAAAGTGTTTTCCCAATGTGAAAATCTCACCTTTCCCTCAGACTGGAGTGTGGAGAGTGCAATATGAAATATCTTCAACCCATTCAGAAGTGGACAACCTCTTGGGAGATAGTAGAGCAACAACATAAAAGCAACCTAAGGAAAAGAGCCACAAAGTCCAGTCAGCTAGAGTCTGCACTGTAACACCCAAGGATGATCCTTTCCCTTCTGTTGGGCAAACCTCTTTCTGAAGTCCTTTCTTACATCAACTAGTCTGTGCCTGACTATCACAGTTTCTCTCCCCAGCCCAGTCACATAACCTAATAAATAACCACATCACCTAATAAATTACTCTTTAAAATGTTCTTTCTTTCTGTAAATAAGGCTATACATGTATGTTTGAGAACATTTAGCAGCTGCCTCCAAAATTGCACTTTCTATTAGCAGCTATAGCAAAGTCTACCAGCAACATACCCATCTCATTGTTAATAATTTTTAATGTAATAATAAATTAGATGTTTTCAACTGTGATAACAGTGTTACAGTTTTGTAGAAAATAATGTCATACAAAGTTGTAATGAAGAATGTGAGTCAAAGACAGTCTGTCTGGGTTCAAATTTGAGCTTGTACTTTAACGTGTTGCCTGATCATGGACACACTATAAAACCTCTCTGTGTCCCAGTTTCATCATCTGTAAAATTCAGACTTAAATTCTATGTGTTGGGGATATAGCTTTGAACATAATTTGCAAAAATCTTGTGCTGATAAGAGCTTTCATAATGGAGGGAATAACACAGGAAACAAAAGGCTCAAGCACAGAATATTAGATGGGGAAATTACTATGGAAAACAAATGCAGCATTAATGAGGGATGAGGTAGGTGGGATCACAATAGGTTGTAAGGATCTTAAGAGGAAGAGAATGAGAAAAGGCACATGCATTTATCTGGAGAAAGGGAATTAAGGAAGAAGAAAACATACAAATATTCTAGGCAGCATCAGAACTAATGTGTATAGGGAAGGGTGAGGAGGTCAATGTGGCTGCTCCAAGAAAAGTGTGATAGACACAATGATAAAGAATAAGATCATAGAGTTAAGAAATAGGGGCACGATCATGTTGGACATGTAGACTCTTTGTAAAAACTTTTATTTTTACTCTTAATGTAATGGGAAGTCTTGTAAGTTTTGTAAAGAAAACTGACATGATATCCCTGTTTAACAGCACCACTCTGGGCTCTACAAATATTAGATTCAAGAGGTATAAGGCAGAGGAAGAAAACAATCTAGAAAGACATGGCAATAATTCAAAAACTGAATATGGGTCTTTTGGCCTGGGTGGTAGAAGAAGAGATGTTGACGGATAGTCAAATTCCAAATATATTCTGCACAATCAGTATGATATGCTGATAGACTCAAGGTTAGGAGTGCCACATAGAGAAAATGCCAGAAAGAGTTTTAAGTCTTCACCTGAACAATTAGGAAGATAGTTCTCCATTACCAGAGATTAACTTTTAGGTATCACAAGTACCTAACAGAGCTATCTGGTGAAGATTAAATTAAGTTAATTATACACCTAAGTCCCATTGAATATTGTCTGGTATGAGTAGGTGTTCAGTAAGGTTATGTGACATTTATTTAATAACATCATAAATGGTTTCTGAAATATATTATAGAGGGTCAGAGTTATGTGAATTTAATTAAAACATAGACAATGCCTGAATTTACTACTGTCTGAAAAATTAGAAAATCTGTTGACCATTGTTACCAGCACAATCCAACAGTATACATTTTCTAAATCATAGAAATATACACAAATTAAAGCAAAGCCAGAACAGTTAATAAAAAACACCAGAAAATGTAAAGATCCTACAAATATAAGGAAAGATACAATGCATGTACAAGATGAGAGATTAGTTAAAAAGTATATTATTAAAAACTAAATACTTATCATAGACATAGGAAATTACAAACCAAACAAAGAGAAATGGCAGTAAATATAGATTCCAGGCAACATGGAGTTCAGAGAAAAATTCAATCATAATACAGCATTATGGATATTATATAAAAGTTAAAATATATATGTAAATTAAGGATGTAGAGGAAAATAAAATATATTTTAATTATTTGAATAATTTAATAAACAGTGATGAACTTTTGGTGATTTAAAATTTTAATCATAAAACAGAGATTGAACTTCATCTTTCAAAAATCATTTAAGAATATGAAGAAATATGATTCTACAAAAAAAACCTTAACATAAAATAAAAGAATGCAAAGCACTTATAGGGAAAACATTGCTTAAGTTAAATGCAAATTATCAAATATAGGAAAGCAATTAGAAAACATATTTTCTTAAATATATATTGAATAGTAGAGAAAAATCCTGAAATCCTGGATTGCAGGCACACATTTACACATTTTTAAAAGGAAATATTAGAAACTGACCGGACCAAAATTTATGGTATATGAGAAAATTTGGATTCATTACCAATTTTTAGCTTTGCAACTTTTCTCTATTAAAATTCTTAAAACAAATGAACTAAGAATTTAACTCAAAAGTTTATCTTTTTAAAGAACGTGAATTTATAGAAACCAGGAAAAAGGAAATACATTTTTTAATCATAACAATATTAAACTAAGAAATGGTACCTACTGAAGCTTGTTGATGCATCACACAATAGTAGTATTTTCAAATGACTATCATATAGACTCTAAAGATGTATAACTACATGCATATATTTAACCTCATCAATTTAAAAACTTCAGGGCTTAAAGGACTGCAAGATGAGATTCTTGATTTCACTCATGTTGCAAGAAAACATTCATCTCCCAAGTTGAAATGACAAAGGAATTACAAAAGTTTATAGTGATGAGTGGAGAAAAAAAGTGGCAAAACAGAGACAGAAAATGAAAAATAAAATATATATTACATAAATAAATAACATATAATATATACACATAATATATTTATACCTAAACATAAGATTATTCTAGAAGACCATCAACAAAGTGCTCAAAAACGATTAAGATATTTCTATTTGCTTTACAATTTAAAATATTTTCCAAATTGTCTTCAATGTTCACATATACTTTTTTCTATAACTTAATTCTATCACAGTATTTTGCTTTGCTCTAAGACTAAATATTGAAGTTCTCCTTTTCCTTTTTAGCAGTTTGTTTATGAATAAGATTAGCAAAAATATTTATAAAACACCAGTGAATATTTTCATAACAAAAACTGTTGTGTATTTAAAATTTTTCAAGAATGTAACCATTTTGATGATTATAGTCAAAATTTATTAGTATTGTATTAAATTCTTTCTATCCATCATCTGATTTAATGTTTAAAGTAACACTTTAGATTTAGAATTATATTTCTTATACAGTTGAGAGTACTAGATTTAAACTTTCAGTGAGTTATTAAGGGTGCTAAAAAACTGGCAGATCTAGAATCTAAACTCTGGATTTTTCAGTCCAAAGCAGCATTCCTTAAGACTGTGCTTTACTTCTCTACATGATAAGTGAATTCTGAATATGCTCTGAATAATAAAATTCTCCGAAATTGGAATATGCCTGGGGAATTCTATGATACAATTTGAAGGATAACACCACATTTTTTCCCCACATTAGTTGTCCTTAAAAACATTTGCACTTAAACCACAGGTTCAACATATAGTTCATGGTTCAATTACTATGTGAATTTCTAAAAACATAGTTTTGAAAATGTTCAAGAGTGCACATGGTCTAATAGAGGATTCCTCAACAAAAATTCAAACTAATTAAAGGATGTTACTTTATTTAAGGAGAGACCAAGTAAATGCCCAAATTGGGAAGAAAGATGCACTTGTACATTCAGCTGTCTGTCATTTCATTTGCGTGGAGCCCTCTCTCTTCTGTGTGAGTCTCATGAGAGCATTTTTCACTTCTTTGTTCTTAAGACTATGAGTGAATTCAGCATGGGAATAACCATAGTATAAAACACAGAGGCCTCTTGATCCTTTCCCAAGGAGTAGGACTTCTTTGGTTTTTAATAAGTAAAAACCATAGTGCTGTAATAGATGGTGACTCCCGGAGATGGGAGACACAAGTGGAGAATGCTCTGTGTTTTCCTGAAGTGGAATTAATTTTCAGGATAGTAGACAGAATGGACCCATAGGAGACAGCAATTGTGATGAAAGACACCATTACATTGAAACCAGCAAAAATGACTATCATGATTTCAGTGTTAAAGAGTTTCAGTGCAGGAAAGAGCTAAAACTGGGATTATGTCACAGAAAAAGTGAGAGATCAAATTGGAATTGCAGAAATGCAAACTGTTTATGTAAAGCACAATGGCTGATGATTCAGTACCTCCAATCAAGTAGGACCCGGTGGTAAGGGTGTAGCAGAGTCTCCCAGACATAACAATAGAGTATTGAAGAGGGTTGCAGATGGCTACATAGCAGTCATAGGCCATTGAGGAGAGAAGGAAAAATTCAGTGACAGACATGAGGATAAAAAAATACATCTGGGCAAAGCAGCCCATGAATGAAATATGCTTTTTGGAAGTCAGTAAGTTATCTAAGGTTTTAGGTGTGATGGCCACTGAGTGACAGAGGTCAAGGAATGAGAGCTGACTGAGGAAAAAGTACATGGGGGTGTGAAGCTGCAGATCCAGGTGAATTATCAGTATCATCCCTGCATTCCCCAGCACAGTAATCAGGTATATCAGGAGAAACAGCATAAAGAGGACCCACTGGGTCTCTTCAGAGTTTGTCAATCCCATAAGGATGAAGCTGGGCACATTTGTGTTGTTCTTAATTCCCATAGTGTTCACGGTTGTAAACTGTTGAGAAATCAAATGTGACACTTAATGTGAATAACTTCAAAACAGTTTTTTTACAGAAATGATTTTGCATTAAAAAATAGCGTACTTATTCTAGAAATTCATACTAAAGGGTTGTTTGCAAAATATGACTAAAAAAATCTTAGTTTGACTGACAAATATAAATTAGGTATAAACTGACATTGAGATAATATACAGTAGAAGCCCTTATATGTTGCATAATTAGAATGAACATGACACTGTTATAGATATTTCCTTCCTCTAACATGTTTATCCAGATGAAAATATTATTCCTTAGATATTACCTTTGAACACATTTTTTAGGTGAGAATAACGGCATAGAAAGTTAAGTAATTTATCCGGAGTCCCAACCATTAAGTGTTGTTGGTTCTTTGATTCTCCCAAGATTGGTTGGTGCACAGATCATGCTAACACTATATTCCTACTTACATTTAATTTCAGAAAAAAAATCTAATTCATTCAACATAATGTC